>NC_073398.1:34845619-35148119 GCF_028641065.1 Leucoraja erinaceus | reverse complement strand
ACTGGGACATGTTGGGTGACAATAGACAATCGGTGCAGGAGTAGGCCATTCGGCCCTTCGAGCCAGCACCGCCATTCAATGTGATCATGGGTTGGTGTGGGCAAGTTGGGCCGAAGGGCCTGTTTCCCTGCTGTGTCACTCTATAACTCTGATGACTAAATGTGAATTAACAAGGGATGAAGAAATGAACTTTTGTTTATTTTGCAGGTGTTTTTTGTCGAGTCTGTCTGTGATGATCCGAGTATAGTAGCTGCTAATATAATGGTAAGTGGTGGTTAGTTTAACATTGACTTGTTTTGAAGGGCCTGTCCCACCTAGGCGACTCTTTAGGGGACTGCCAGGGACTATTTTTTAATGGAATTCACCTACGTCTACTGGAATTAACCTACGACAGCAAAAATTGTTGCGGAAAATTTTTCAACATGTTGAAGATTTTGTGGCAGTCGCCCAAAATATCACCCAAGTGGGACACACCCAAACTCTTCTGTTCCACTACATTCCTTCCTCTGCATTCACAATTCGCACCTCTTCTCTTCTTATCTTGTGCCTTTTTAGTCTTTATCAGGTTTCGCCCATCGAGTCTACTCCATCATTCAATCATGGCTGATCTATCTCTCCCTCTCAACCCCATTCTCCTGCCTTCTCCCCATGGAAGGTCACAGAAGGCAGTGGAGGCCAATTCACTGGATGTTTTCAAGAGTTAGATTTAGCTCTTGGGGCCAACTGTGTTGTGGTGAATCCCTGGAATTCTCTGCCACAGAGGGTAGTTGAGGCCAGTTCATTGGCTATATTTAAGAGGGAGTTAGATGTGGCCCTTGTGGCTAAGGGGATCAGAGGGTATGGAGAGAAGGCAGGTACGGGATACTGAGTTGGATGATCAGCCATGATCATATCGAATGGCGGTGCAGGCTCGAAGGGCCGAATGGCCTACTCCTGCACCTAATTTCTATGTTTCTATCTGAATCGAGGGATATGGGGAGAAGGCAGGAACGGGTTACTGATTGTGGATGATCAGCCATGATCACATTGAATGGCGGTGCTGGCTCGAAGGGCAGAAAGGCCTCCTCCAGCACCTATTGTCTATGTTTCTTTCACCACTGACGCCCGTACCAATCAAGAATCTTTGTCCAATTATTTGACTATCAATTAAAAATAAAAATATTGTCTGAATATCAAAATTAATATTTTAATAATTCAAATATTGGCAATCAAGAAGGATCCCGACCCAGAACGACACCTATCCATGTTCTCCACAGATGCTGCCTGACCCGCTGTGTTACTCCAGCACTCTGTGAAACGTCGCCTATCCATGTTCTCCACAGATGCTGCCTGACCCGCTGAGTTACTCCAGCACTCTGTGAAACGTCACCTATCCATGTTCTCCACAGATGCTGCCTGACCCGCTGAGTTACTCCAGCACTCTGTGAAACGTCACCTATCCATGTTCTCCACAGATGCTGCCTGACCCGCTGAGTTACTCCAGCACTCTGTGAAATGCAGCATGTTCCCACAGATCTGCCTGGCCCGCTGATGGAGCGAAGGAAATAGGCAACGTTTCGGGCCGAAACCCTTCTGGAAATAGGCAACGTTTTGGGCCGAAACCCGGAAGGGTTTCGACCCGAAACGTTACCTATTTCCTTAGCTCCATAGATGCTGCTGCACCCGCTGAGTTACTCCAGCATCCTGTGAAACGTCACCTATCCATGTTCTCCACAGATGCTGCCTGACCCGCTGAGTTACTCCAGCACTCTGTGTCTGACTCTTATCTGCCTGCATATACTCCATATCATTCCATTCCCTGTTTATCCATATGCCTATCTGAAAGCCTCCTTAATGAATGAATACATTTATAACCATATAACAATATAACAATTACAGCACGGAAACAGGCCATCTCGGCCTTACAAGTCCGTGCCGAACAACTTTTTTTCCCTTAGTCCCACCTGCTTGCACTCATACCATAACCCTCCATTCCCTTCTCATCCATATACCTATCCAATTTATTTTTAAATGATACCAAAGAACCTGTCTCCACCACTTCCACTGGAAGCTCATTCCACACCGCTACCACTCTCTGAGTGAAGAAGTTCCCCCTCATGTTACCCCTAAACTTCTGTCCCTTAATTCTGAAGTCATAAATGAATAAATTTATTGGCCAAGTATTCACATACAAGGGATTTGCCTAGGTGCTCCGCCCGCAAGTGTCAACATGACATGCAGGTGACGTTTCGGGTCGAGACCCAGAAAGCATCTATGGTCTCGACCCGAAACGTCACCTATTCTTTTGCTCCATAGATGCTGCCTCACCCGCTGAGTTTCTGCATTTTTGTCTACCTTCGATTTTTCCAGCATCTGCAGTTCCTTCTTAAACATGACATACAGTGACAGTTCGGAATGACACGCAATGTGTCTTTTATCCGTCTCAACTACATCACAGTCTTTGTAGTCGGGACTTTCATATGAAGAAAGACTGGATAGACTTGGCTTGTACTCGCTAGAATTTAGAAGATTGAGGGGGGATCTTATAGAAACTTACAAAATTATTAAGGGGTTGGACAGGCTAGATGCAGGAAGATAGTTCCCGATGTTGGGGAAGTCCAGAACAAGGGGTCACAGTTTAAGGATAAGGGGGAAATCTTTTAGGACCGAGAGGAGAAAGTCATTTTTCACACAGAGAGTGGTGAATCTGTGGAATTCTCTGCCACAGAAGGTAGTTGAGGTCACAGTTCATTGGCTATATTTAAGAGGGAGTTAGATGTGGCCCTTGTGGCTAAAGGGATCAGGGGGTATGGAGAGAAGGCAGGTACAGGATACTGAGATGGATGATCAGCCATGATCATATTGAATGGCGAATGGTGCAGGCTCGAAGGGCCGAATGGCCTACTCCTGCACCTATTGTCTATGTTTCTATGTTTATCGTGTCTGTTGTTTGTAAGGCAGCATCTGCAGTTCCTTGTGTTTACATTCTGTGATGTATTGTGTGTTTTGAATGAGTGTTTTAAATCTCGCCAGGATGTGAAAGTGTCCAGTCCCGATTATCTGGACTGCAACCGGGCTGATGCAATGGAGGACTTCCTAAAGAGAATCGAGTGTTACAAAGCAACCTACCAACCTTTAGACCCAGATCATTATGACAAGTGAGTATGATTGTTCACTTAGTCCTCTTGTGGAAACAGCCTCAACTTGCCCACACCGGCCAACATGCCCACACCGGCCAACATGCCCCATCTCCACTAGTCCCACCTGCCTGCGTTTGGCCCATATCCTTCTAAACTTGGGGGTGGGGAACCTGCGGCCTTTTAGGCCTTTAAGTGCGGCCTTTTGAATGAAGAGAGTTCCAGAGATTCACCACTCTGTGTGAAGAACTTTTTTCACACAGAGAGTGGTGAATCTCTGGAACTCTCTGCCACAGAGGGTATTTCCCCCCAGTTCATTGGCTATATTTAAGAGGGAGTTAGATGGGCCCTTGTGGCTCGCGGATCAGGGGTATGGAGAGAAGGCAGGTACAAACATACCGAGTTGGATCACATATTCCATGATCATATTAAATATGGCGGTGCAGAAGAAAAAAAGGAATGGCCTACTCCTGCAGCTAATTTCATGTTTGATGAAGCCCCAATTTTGTACCCCAAATCCTTTTATTTCATTAATGTTTTTGTTCCGACTTTTATTATTTTCACTCCAGAAAATTTAAAATAAGTAGAACATACTAAAGAGTAAGATAGAGATTTAAATAAATAATTCCAGCATCTGTGCACCAGTTCCCTGGGAACTGAGATGCGCATTATTGCAGTTAATTATATTCTGCACTCTTGTATCTTCCTCTTTGCTCTGCCTTTTTACTGGAGTTTGAAAATAATCAAAGGATATGGGGACATTAATGAAAATAAAAGGATTTGTTCCACAAATTTGGGATGATAGAATGATCACATTAGCTGTTTTTTAGGCCTTTTTCCCTTCGAGCCTGCACCGCCATTCAATATGTAAAAGAATATGTGATTCTGTTCAACTCAGTATCCTGTAGTTTGCCTTTTTTCCACAATCCCTGAGCCCCTTGCCACAGGGGTCTACAGCTTAAGGATAAGGGGGAAATCCCTCAAAACCCTCTGTGGAGAGAACTTTTTTCACACAGAGAGTGGTGACTCTCTGGAAACTCTCTGCCACAGAGGGTAGTTGAGGCCAGTTCATTGGCTATATTTAAGAGGGACTCTCTTCATTCAAAAGGCCGCACTTAAAGGGGGTAAGGAGAGAAGGCAGGTACGGGATACTGAGTTGGATGATCAGCCATGATCATATTGAATGGCGGTGCAGGCTAGAAGGGCCGAATGGCCTACTCCTGCACTTAATTTCTATGTTTTCCCTTTTTTCTTCTTCCCACAATATTTAATATGTAAAAGAATATGTGATTCTGTTCCATTCTGTTTGTAGTTTGTTTTTGATTGCCACTTTTCATTTGACTGCACATCTTGTATGTGTATGTGACGAATTGACTTGACTTGAATGGGGGTGCAGGCTCGAAGGGCCGAATGGCCTACTCCTGCAACTATTGTCTATTGACGTGATAACTGCGCTAACAGTGCGATGCTTCTCTCTCTCCTCCATCTCCGCATCACTTTAGGGACCTGTCGCTCATCAAGGTGATTAATGTGGGCCGTAGGTTCCTGGTGAACCGGGTGCTGGATCACATCCAGAGCAAGATTGTCTACTACCTGATGAACATCCACGTCCATCCACGCACCATCTACCTGTGTCGCCATGGTGAAAGTGACTACAACCTGAAGGGAAGAATCGGCGGCGACTCTGGCCTCTCGTACAGAGGGAAGAAGGTACGAGTGGGTTTCAGGAGTGGGCCTGTACTCGTAGATACATAAAGCAGGAGCCCTTCGAGCCATTCAATATGATCATGGCTGATCATTCAAAATCAGTACCCCGTTCCTGCTTTTTCCCCCCATATCCCTTGATTCCATTAGCCCCTAAGAGCTAAATCTAACTCTCTCTTGAAAACATCCAGTGAATTGGCCTCCACTGCCTTCTGTGGCAGAGATTTCCACCAATTCACCTCTTTGGGTGAAAAAGGACACCTGGAACAGCGCATACAGAGTTGCTGCCTCACCCGCTGAGTTCTCCAGCATTTTGTGTCTACCTAAGATTTTCAAATTGGTCGTATACGCCTGTTCTGTTTGCAGTATCCATCAGCAGAGCTGTTCATTGATGGGATGTGTGTATTTAGACAGTTCTTTGTCCGCGATATCCCAACTATCTTTAGAGATGCACGCATTTTTATATTTTAAAACAAATGAACAAAGGTCTTGACCTGAAATGCCACCTGTCCATGTTCTTCAGAGATGCTGCCTGACCTGCTGAGTTACTCCAGCACTCTACCATTTTTTAATTTTTTTTTTTGCAATCTGCAGTTCCTACTTTAAGCAAAGCGCTCTCTCTGGATCACCTTTTCACATGAGGACTTTATGAAACTTCTTGTGACAAAAGGTTTCGTTTAGTTTTTCGTCACGTGTACCGAGGTACAGTGAAAAGATTTTGTCCTGTGCTAACCAGTCAGCAGGAAGACAACACATGATTACAATCGAGCCGTCCACAGTGTATAAATACATGATAATAATGAAAAAGAGACACACAAAATGCTGGAGTAACTCAGCGGGACATGCGGCATCTCTAGAGAGAAGGGGTGGGTGACGTTTCGGGTCGAGACCCTTCTTCAGATAACAATAATAATAATTAGTGTAAGGTAGAGCCAGCAAAATCCAATCAAGATTAGTCTGAGGGTCACCAATGAGGTAGATAGTAGTTCAGGACTGCTCTCGTGTTGTGGTGGGATGGTTCAGTTGCCTGATAACAGCCAGGAAGAAACTGTCCCTGAATCTGGAGGTGTGCGTTTTCACATTTTTTTTTTCCCCCTGCCAGTTTTCCTCGGCATTAAGAACCTTCCTGGAGGAGCAGAACATTAAGGACCTGAAGGTCTGGACCAGTCAGCTGAAGCGGACAATCCAGACTGCGGAAGTCTTGGACGAGCAGTATGAGCAGTGGAAGGCACTCAACGAGATCGACGCGGTGAGTTCCACCTTTTAAGTTCCAGGAGCAGAATTTGGCCATTCGGCCCATCGCGTCTACTCCACCATTCAATCGTGGCTGATCCATCTCTCCCTCCTAACCCCATTCTCCTGCCTTCTCCCCATAACCCTCGACCCCTGTACTAATCAAGAATCCATCACCACATTAAAAAATATCCACTGACTTGTCCTCCACAGCCGTCTGTGACAATGAATTCCACAGATTCACCACCCTGTGAGTGTAGAAATTCCTCCTTGTCTCCTTCCTAAAGGAACGTCCTTTAATTCATAGGCTGTGCCCTCTGGTCCTGGTCTCTCCCACTAGTGGAAACATCTAAAGCTGGTCCATTCCATCCAGGCCTTTCACTATTCGGTGAAGAAAACTTCATTGAAGAAAACTTGTACATTTTATTTAACAGTGTCAAACGCAGCAGCTGTTCGCAACAGTCCACTAGACTGTTCATTGAACAAAGATTAATCTGATCTCTAGGCATCTTGCAACTCAGTGGCGTGAAAACATTGATTTCTCTAATTTCAAGTAACCCCAATATCCCCTCTCTCCTCCCCCACCCTAGTCATCCTGCATGTTTCATTGTTCATATCCATTTAGTATCACCTTTTCCCACAGCAAACAATGGACCATTGTGGGCTCCACTGTTCCCGGGTCATCGGTTTGCTTTGTTCCAAACCTTTTCATAGCTCTAGTTCCCTCTCCCCTGATTCTCAGTTTGAAGAAGGGGTCCCGACCCGAAACGTCACCTATTCCTTCGCTCCACAGATGCTGCCTGACCCGCTGAGTTACTCCAGCACTCTGTGAAACGTCACCTATCCATGTTCTCCACAGATGCTGCCTGACCCGCTGAGTTACTCCAGCACTGTGAAACGTCACCTATCCATGTTCTCCACAGATGCTGCCTGACCCACTGAGTTACTCCAGCACTCTATGTCTGACTCTTATCTGCCTGCATATACTCCATATCCTTCCATTCTCTCTTTATCCATATGCCTATCTGAAAGCCTCCTAAATGAATGAATACGTTGCTTGGCCAAGTATTCCCATACAAGGGATTTGCCTTGGTGCTCCGCCCGCAAGTGACAACATGACATACAGGTGACGTTTCGGGTCGAGACCTGGAAAGCATCTATGGAGCGAAGGAATAGGCGACGTTTCGGGTCGAGACCCTTCCGGGTCTCGACCCAAAACGTCACCTATTCCTTCGCTCCATAGATGCAGCCTGACCCGCTGAGTTACTCCAGCACTCTGGGTTGGCTGTGGAGAAAAGACCCCCCCCGTGCCTGCCGATGCCATATGACCATCTCCCGCGGCTCCTGGTTTCGAAACGTCCCGGAGGTCGGGAGAACTGACTGGGATTTTTCCCCACTGATCCAGGGTGTCTGCGAGGACATGACCTATGAGGAGATAAAGGAACGACATCCGGAGGAATACACGCTCCGTGAGCAAGACAAGTACTACTACCGATACCCGACGGGAGAGGTAAGTTCCCGCTGCTGCTGACTTTACGCGGGCTATGGAGCGTGGGGGATTAACGGTGTCTTTCAACAGCAGGATAGTAGCCACTGGTTCATTTCTTCATAATCTATTCTTGCTATTGAGGGAGCCCAGTGTAGGTTCACAAGGTTAATTCCCGGGATGGCGGGACTGTCATATGCTGAGAGAATGGAGCGGCTGGGCTTGTACACTCTGGAGTTTAGAAGGATGAGAGGGCATCTCATTGAAACATAAGGTTGTTAAGGGTTTGGACATGCTGGAGGCATGAAATGTGTTCCCGATGTTGGGGGAGTCCAGAACCAGGTGCCACACACAATTTAAGAATAAGGGGTAAGCCATTTAGAACGGAGACGAGGAAACACTTTTTCTCACAGAGAGTTGTGAGTCTGTGGAATTCTCTGCCTTGGAGGTTGGTGGAGGCTGGTTTCTCTGGATGCTTTGAAGAGAGAGCTAGATAGGGCTCTTAAAGATAGCGGAGTCGGGGGATAAGGGGAGAAAGCAGGAACGGGGTACTGATTGGGGATGATCAGCCATGATCACATTGAATGGCGGTGCTGGCTCGAAGGGCCGAATGGCCTACTGCACCTACTGTTAATGTCTATTGCATACAAACCGAAGCCAATTAACCTATAAGCACCTGCAGGTCTTTGGAGTGTGGGAGGAAACGGGAGCACCCGGAGATTGAGAGGGGATCTTATAGAAACTTACAAATTTCTTGAGGGGTTGGACTGGCTAGATGCAGGAAGATTGTTCCCGATGTTGGGGAAGTCCAGGACAAGGGGTCACAGCTTAAGGATAAGGGGGAAATCCTTTAAAACCGAGATGAGAAGAACTTTTTTCACACAGAGAGTGGTGAATCTCTGGAACTCTCTGCCACAGAGGGTAGTCGAGGCCACAGTTCATTGGCTATATTTAAGAGGGAGTTAGATGTGGCCCTTGTGGCTAAGGGGATCAGGGGGTATGGAGAGAAGGCAGGTACGGGATACTGAGTTGGATGATCAGCCATGATCATATTGAATGGCGGTGCAGGCTCGAAGGGCCGAATGGCCTACTCCTGCACCTAATTTCTATGTTTCTTTGTTTCTAACACCCACGGGGAGATCGTGCAAACTCCGCGCAGACAGCACCCGTAGTTAGGGTTGAACCCGGGTCCCTGGCGCTGTGAGGCAGCGACTCTACCTGCTGCGCCACCGTGACGCCCATTGGAGGATGTAAAATTGAGAGCGTAAAGTGCATGAAGCTGTGGGGTTTTAACTGCACCTTTTTTATATTTAGTCCTATCAGGACTTGGTCCAACGCCTGGAGCCAGTTATTATGGAGCTGGAGAGACAGGGCGATGTCCTGGTCATTTGTCACCAAGCCGTCATGCGGTGTCTCCTTGCGTACTTCCTGGATAAAAGTGCAGGTAGGAGTTCAGTTCATAGTTTGTTGTCCCGTGTACCGAGGTACAGTGAAAAGCTTTTGTTGCGCGCTAACCAGTCAGCGGAAAGACAATGCACAATTACAATCAAAGCCGTCCACAGTGTACAGATACAGGATATCGGGAAGGTAGACAAAAGTGCTGGAGAAACTCAGCGGGTGCAGCAGCATCTATGGAGCGAAGGAAATAGGCAACGTTTTGGGACGAAACCCTCTGGAAATAGGCAACGTTGCCTATTTCCTTCAGATTCAGATTCAATTTTAATTGTCATTGTCAGTGTACAGTACAGAGAGAACGAAATGCATTAATTGGGTATGCGAAATGCATTCCTTCGCTCCATAGATGCTGCTGCACCCGCTGAGTTTCTCCAGCACTTCGATTTTCCAGCATCTGCTGTTCCTTCTTAAACAGGACAAAGGGAATAACGTTTAGTGCAAGGTAAAGCCAGCAAAGTCCGATCAAGGATAGTCCAAGGGTCTCCAATGAGGTAGATAGTAGTTCAGGACCGCTCTCTGGTTGGGGTAGGATGGTTCAGTTCAGTTCAATTCAATTCAATTTATTTGTCATTTGGACCCCTTGAGGTCCAAACGAAATGACGTTTCTGCAGCCATACATTACAAACAAATAGACCCAAGACACAACATAATTTACATAAACATCCATCACATTGCTGTGATGGATGGCCAAAAAAACTTATCTCTCCACTGCAAAATCCCCCACCCCCCCGATGTCAGAGTCAAAGTCAAAGCCCCCAGCTGGCGATGGCGATTGTCCCGCGGCCATTAAAGCCACGCCGGGTGATGCAAGGTCGCACACTGGGTCTGCCTGATAACAGCCGGGAAGAAACTGTCCCTGAATCTGGAGGTGTGTGTGCGTTCGTTTTCACACTTCTGTACCTCTTGCCAGAGGGGAGAAGAGGGAGTGGCCGGGGGGTGAGACTGGTCCTTGATGATGCTGCTGGCCTTGCCGAGGCAGCGTGAGGTGTAGATGGAGTCGCTGGGCGGTGAACGAGGAGACATTGGGGCCCTGTGGAGCTCAATTCTTCCGTCACGACCTGAGCCGCTGAGTTACTCCAGCATTTTGTATCTTGGGGAATGTGTGAGTCTGCGACCCCAGTTTGCAGTCTACTGACGGTGTGTTTCTATTGCAGATGAGCTGCCCTATCTCAAGTGCCCCCTTCACACCGTGCTGAAGTTAACTCCATTTGCTTACGGTAAGTTGTGTGCTCTGACCAACGCTCTTGGGATAGTTACAGCGCGGAAACAGGCCCTTCGGCCCACATTGACCAACATGGCCCATCTACACTAGCCCCACCTGCCTGCGTTTGGACCATTCCCCTGGAAAAAAAACAGCCAATAGATGCAGGAGTAGGCCATTCAGCCCTTCGAGCCAACACCACCATTGAGTGTGATCATGGCTGATCATCCCCAATCAGTACCCCGTTCCTGCCTTCTCCCCTGACTCTGCTGTCTTTAAGAGTCCTATCCAGCTCTCTCTTGAGAGTATCCAGAGAACCGGCCTCCACTGCCCGCTGAGGCAGTGAATTCCACAGACTCGCAACTCTCTGTGAGAAAAAGTGTTTCCTCGTCTCCGTTCTAAATGGCTTACCCCTTATTCTTAAACTGTGTGTGGCCCCTAATTCTGGACTCCCCCCAACATCGGGAACACGTTTCCTGCCTCTAGCGTGTCCAAACCCTTAATCATCTTGTATGTCTCAACAAACCTGTCCTACCCATGTAATATTCTTAAACATTGCGATAGTCCCAGCCTCGACTGCCTCCTCCAGCAGCTCGTCCCATACACCCACCGCCCTTTGTGTTTTAAATTGAGCTGAATGATGGATTTACCGTTCTCTTCCAGGGTGCAAGGTGGAGTCCATCTTCCTCAACGTAGAGGCTGTCAACACTCACAGAGACCGGCCGGAGGTGAGTGTTCCGTTTGTTGGGTGTTGCCCAGCAACCTGGTTTAGCGCCAATTCCAACGGATCAATGGTGTCTTTATTGCCTCTGGTCCCAGACTCTCCCACAGGTGGAAACATCCTCTCCACATCCACTCTATCCAGGCCTTTCACCACTCGGCGAGTTTCAATCAGGCCCCCCCCTTCTAAACTCCAGCGTGTACAGTCCCAGTGCTGTCAAACGCTCATCGTAGGTTTTCACGGTGGTGCAGCGCTAGAGCTACTGCCTCGCCAGGGACCCGGGTTTGATTCCTGGTGCTGTCTGTACGGAGTTTGCACGTTCTCCCCGTGACCTGCATGGGTTTTCTCGGAGATCTTCGGTTTCCTCCCACACTCCCAAGACGTGCAGGTTTGTAGGTTAATTGGCTTGGTGTAAATGTAAAATTGTCCCCAGTGTGTATATACAGTAGTGTTAGTGGTTGGTGTGGGCTCGGTGGGCTGAAGAGCCTGTTTCCGTACTATCTCCACACTAAACTGAAAGGACCCTCTCCAGCGCCAACACATCCCTTCTTCGACATGAATAGGCAAAGTTTGGTCGGAGCCTGTTTTGGGTCCCGACCCGAAACGTCACCTATCCATGTTCTCCACAGATGCTGCCTGACCCGCTGAGTTACTCCAGCACTCTGTGAAACGTCACCTATCCATGTTCTCCACAGATGCTACCTGACCCGCTGAGTTACTCCAGCACTCTGTGCAACGTCACCTATCCATGTTCTCCACAGATGCTGCCTGACCCGCCGAGTTACTCCAGCACTCTGTGAAACGTCACCTATCCATGTTCTCCACAATGCTGCCTGAAGGAGTTTCCAGCACCTGTGAAACGTCACCTATCCATGTTCCTTAGATGCTGCCTGGCCCGCTGAGTTGTGGTGCAGCAGCATCTATGGAGCAAAGCTGAGGCAACGTTTCGGGCCGAAACCCCTGGAAATAGGCAACGTTTGGGCCAAACCCGGATTTCGACCCGAAACGTTGCCTATTTCCTTAGCTCCATAGATGCTGCCTGACCCGCTGAGTTACTCCAGCACTCTGTGAAACATCACCTATCCATGTTCTCCACAGATGCTGCCTGACCCGCTGAGTTACTCCAGCACTCTTGTCTTTTTTTTTTTTAAACCAGCATCTGCAATTCCTTGTGTCTTTGTTGCAATTTAACTTTGATTTGAAATATTAAACCCAGCCCAATCTCCTTATTTAGAATAATTTCTATAATGCTACACAGGCAAGAATATAGGTTGAGTGATTACTAACAATCTAACATTAGTTCATAATATTCAAATCTTTTGTGTATGTTAAAATGGTTCATCTGCTGAATTAATTGGAGTCCTTAATATTTAAGATGGTGATTTTTATTTATATTTTATTTTTTTGAAAACCGCTGGAAAAGTCATCGGCTGAAATAAAAATTGAACAAAGATTTAATGGGGTTGAGAGGGAGAGATCGATCAGCCATGATTGACTGGTGGAGTAGACTGGATGGGCCGAATGGCCTAATTCTGATCCTATCAGT
The DNA here is from genome assembly GCF_028641065.1 of Leucoraja erinaceus. Lineage (NCBI taxonomy): Eukaryota > Metazoa > Chordata > Chondrichthyes > Rajiformes > Rajidae > Leucoraja > Leucoraja erinaceus. The sequence goes on along the minus strand of NC_073398.1, from coordinate 35,135,657 downwards.
TGCGAACTTTGCACCTGTAGTCACAATTCTCACTCGTTATTTCCAAATTAAATTTAAATTGATTTAGTGTTTTTGTGGTGGGTTCAATGGGTTCCGAATACTGGCTGATTCCAGACAACAGATCGAAAGTCATAAACACACACACACTAGACTCCCGAAATGCTGCCTGACCCGCTGAGTTACTCCAGCATTTTGTGTCTACCTAAAGCCAATCAAACCATTCTTAAATCCACACAAGCTGACCTCTCATCTATAGATAGTTCAGAAAGTTGGCGTGGGGCAGCTGGTGAAGCTGCCAGATACCCGGGTTCGATCCTGATCTTGGGTACTGTCCATGTGGAGTTTGCACGTTCTCTCACTGGCCGTGTGCAGGTCAGTTGTTTTGGCCTCTGTTAATTGCTGCTGGCGTGTAGGAAGTGAAAGCGTGGGAACATGCAGTTGTACAGGGTCTTGGTAAGACCACACCTGGAGTATTGCGTACAGTTTTGCTCTCCTAATCTGAGGAAGGACATTCTTGCCATAGAGGGAGTACAGAGAAGGTTCACCAGACTGATTCCTGGGATGTCAGGACTTTCATATGAAGAAAGACTGGATAGACTTGGCTTGTACTCGCTAGAATTTAGAAGATTGAGGGGGGATCTTATAGAAACGTGCAAAATTCTTAAGGGGTTGGACAGGCTAGATGCAGGAAGATTGTTCCTGATGTTGGGGAAGTCCAGAACAAGGAGTCACAGTTTAAGGATAAGGGGGAAATCTTTTGGGACCGAGATGAGAAAATCATTTTTTACACAGAGAGTGGTGAATCTGCGGAATTCTCTGCCACAGAAGGTAGTTGAGGCCACAGTTCATTGGCTATATTTATGAGGGAGTTAGATGTGGCCCTTGTGGCTAAGGGGATCGGGGGTTATGGAGAGAAGGCAGGGATGGGATACTGAGTTGGATGATCAGCCATGATCATATTGAATGACGGTGCAGGCTCGAAGGGCTGAATGGCCTACTCCTGCACCTATTTTCTATGTAATATGGAACTATTGTATGGGCGGCCTATGGCTGGCACGGGCTGGATGGGCCGAAGGGCCTGTGTTTCCAAGCCGTGTCTCTGCACGATAAATAGTTCTCAGCCCTGGGAGCAAGTGCCGTCACCATTAAATGTTGACGGCACTTTGCAGAAGTCGAGAATCTCGCCCCACCCCCTCCGACACTCTGGATTTGGGGCGCAGCGAGTCTCGGCGGAAGGGGGGGGGGAGGGGGGGGGGGAGGGGTTATAAAAAAGTTTTTTATTTTGCAATGCTCCTGTGGTGATTCGGCTTTTTAAAAAAGAGGGGGGGGCGGGTTCTGTGTGCCCCCCCCCCCCCCCCCCCCTCTCCGCTCCCCAGGACGTCGGCAAGAAGGGAGCAAACCCTCTCATGCGGCGCAATAGCGTCACGCCTCTGGCCAGCCCCGAACCCAACAAAAAGCCGCGCATGGAAGGGCCAGACGACCGCCTGGCCTCCTCCTCCTCCCTGGCCACTGCCCTCTGTCTGGCCTCTGACGGCTCCGCTCCCCTGCCTGGACAAGTTAGTCGATTGTTCTGTACTGTTTACGGCTTTGCTACTGCTGCCGCCCGCCTCTGCTGCTTGTGTGGGGAGTTTACAGCGAGCCGTTTGCCGAGATCAATAACCGTACTAATGCTGCCTCTGTCGCTGTGCTTGGAGCTGTGGCAAATGTGTGGGTGTTAATCTCAAGTCGCGGAGCTGTCTGGGACCCGCTTGCTGCTTCATGGTTTATTTCCGGGACTTTCCCATCGAAGACTATTTTGTCATCGGCGCATCTTTTGAAAGTCAATTTTTTTCAAGTCATTTGCTGTTTTTATTTGGAATGTTGGCTTTTCCATTTGTCGAGGCCATTGCAATGGTGGGGAGTGTGGTCTGTGTGATGGACTGGGCTACATCCACAATGGTGGGGAGTGTGGTGTGTGTGGGACTGGGCTACATCTACAATGGTGGGGAGGGGTGTGTGTGATGTGGGCTGTGTGTGTGTGATGGACTGGCTACATCTACAATGGGGGGGAGTGTGGTGTGCGTGGGACTGGGCTACTTCTACAATGGTGGGGGGTGTGGTGTGTGTGTGTGTGTGGACTGGGCTACATCTACAATGGTGGGGAGTGTGGTGTGTGTGATGGACTGGGCTACATCTACAATGGTGGGGAGTGTGGTGTGTGTGATGGACTGGGCTACATCTACAATGGTGGGGAGTGTGGTGTGTGTGATGGACTGGGCTAGAGTGTGCTAAGTGGTCATTTTTACTTGTACTAAGTAAGAACACAGCAGGCAGTGAAGAAAGCGAATGGTATGTTGGCCTTCATAACGAGAGGAGTTGAGTATAGGAGCAAAGAGGTCCTTCTGCAGTTGTGCAGGGCCCTAGTGAGACCACACCTATAATACAATATACAATACAATATTTATTACATGTCATTTGAGGCTCAAACGAAATTCCGTTTCCACAGCTATACAAACAAAAGACAATTTCCTACAGACATACACACAATTTAATTTACAGAAACATCCATCACAGTGAACCTACTGTGATGATAGGCAAAGTCTTTTCTCTCCCCTGTTCTCCATTTCTCTCCCGATGTCGAAGCCCCAGGCGGGCGATGATAAGTCCCACGGCCATTTTAGGCAGCGCCGGGCGATGTACGGCCCCGCTCCGGGTCGTTCCAACCCCGCGGCACGGGCTGGAGAAGTCGCGTTGCGGGAGCTCAGAAAAGCGGTCACCCGGACCCGCGAGCTCCCGATATCACAGTCCACCGGACCTGCGGCTGCAGCTGGAGCCTCCGTGCTACATGGTTGGGCTGCAACAGCGAGTCACCACCGCTCCCCACGCTCCGATGCCGGCCAGCCCCACGATGGAAAGTCTGCTGCTCCGCAGGCTCCATGACTGGAGCCCCCCAGGTCGTTCAGGCTGGAGGCCGCTCCACAGTGCTAGGCCCCAACGGCAACAGAGACTCGACAAGGAAAAGGTCGGGTCTCCAATACAGGGAAGAGATTTTAAAAAGTTTCCCCCCCCCCCCCCCCCCCCCCCCCCCCCACATATACAGTTAAAAACACTATTAAAAAACGCAAAAAAACATTTAACTAGACAAAAAAAAAAAAAAAAAAAAAGGTGAGTCACGCCGCCACCTGGAGTATTGTGTGCAGTTGTGGTCCCCTAATTTGAGGAAGGACATTCTTGCTATTGAGGGAGTGCAGCGTAGGTTCACCAGGTTAATTCCTGGGATGGCGGGGCTGTCATATGCTGAGAGAATGGAGCGGCTGGGCTTGTACACCCTGGAGTTTAGAAGGATGAGAGGGGATCTTATTGAAACATATAAGATTGTTAACGATTTGGACACGCTAGAGGTAGGAAACATGTTCCTGATTTTGGGGGAGTCCAGAACCAGGGGCCACAGTTTTAAGAATAAGGGTAAGGCATTTAGAACGGAGACAAGGAAACACTTTTTCACACAGAGTTGTGAGTCTGTGGAATTCTCTGCCTCAGAGGGCATTGGAGGCCGGTTCTCTGGATACTTTCAAGAGAGTTAGATAGGGCTCTTAAAAATAGTGGAGTCAGGGGATATGGGTACTGATTGTGGATGATCAGCCATGATCACATTGAATGGCTCAAATGGCCGAATGGCCTACTCCTGCACCCATTGTCTACATTTCTTTGCGCTGTGTGATGCCAGGCCAAGTCTGCTTTGCTGTCAATAGGATGTTTTATGGCAGGTCTAGAACCTGTGCTTCATTGTAGATATAATGAGTAATACACTGAATCATTTTGACTGAGCTGTCTGGTCTTTCCTTATTTAATAATTTTGTTCTTGTGCTATTTCTCTTTCTCGCCTCTTTCATCTTTCTCTCTAGCCTTTATTAGGAAAGGCTTGTCTGTAAGTATATCTTGTTATTCTCTGTGTGAACGGTTTTTCTCACTGCCCTGTAAATTCATATCGAGATGAAATTTAAACATTATAGGACAGTGCAGAAACAGGCCCTTCGGCCCGCTGAGTCTGCACTGACCAGCGATTCCTTCCCCCTGCACACTAATAGGCCTTTCTCACGGGGCGACTTGACGCAAGATGCAACCAGAGTGAAGTGGTCGTAGTCTAGCACGATATCACACGATATAACGGGGGGTAGACAAAGTGTTCCCACGGTACTCGGCATTTCTGTTATTTGTGCGAGTGACTTGTTCGTCTCCCGAGCTTTCCCGTTAAATCTTGAATGAACATTGTAAACTGTCAAGTGTAATTAAATCATCACGTGGCACAAATGATGGGGGGGAGAGAGAGAAATGAGGGGAGACGTATATACACACACAAAGCAGAGTTTTACTGTGTATGTGGGAGACACAGATGGACTGAGCACAGTACCTCGGTCTTACTGTGTGGGAGAGGGGGAGAAAGAGACGTACACTCACAGAGGCAGAGTCTCTCGGCCTGTGTGAGAGGGAGGGAGAGAGAGAGAGAGGCGCACACACAAGGTGGATGTGAAATCTCACCTGCCTGTTTCAGTGACAGACACCCGCCGCCAGTAAATGAAGACACCCCCATCTGTCTCTCCCTCGACTCCCCCACCTTTCCCTCCCAACTCCAGTCCCGTCCCAACCCCCTGGGAAACTGAAGGGAGCAACAATTAACTGCTGCCTGCCCGCTGAGTTAAAGAGTTCCCACGGTAGTAAGACGATGTTAGTTGCGCCCAAGTTTAAATTTCCAACGTGTGATTCAGAGTAAAGAGTCAGCGCAGAATCCTTGATAATCAAAAACTGTCTGAATCAGCAAGTTAGACACAAAATTCTGGAGTAATTTAGCGGGCCAAGCAGCATCTATCTCTCAAAGAAGTACATGTGAAAACTTTCTCGCGGACCATAAAAATGCGGGACCTTTCAGTAAAGTCCCTTTTAAAGATTATAGTTATTTTCTTGAATCTCATTAACATAACTCGTGAATAAGTTGATGTCCATATGCGGATGCAAATCTTTATTTTTTAAATTCAACCCCACAGAAGACAATTTTTATTCGCCCTCTGTCCCGCCTCCGGGTTCACCGTTCGCAGGAGTTCCCACGGTACACGCAAGAGTCAGTACGGACATCGCACTGGCCACTACGTGCAGATAATGTTGCAATGTTCAACCACAAGTGTACAAGTCACTCTTGGAGAAATTCAAGCTTGTTTGAATTTTCTCCCGAGTCACCAAGTTACACGAGTACCTGCCGTTAGCGCCACTGTGGTCCACGAATGCCGTACGGTTATCGCAACAGGTTCCCACGATGTTCAACTCTGGTTAACTCTTGCGTCAAGTCGCCCTGTGAGAAAGGGGTTTTAACACTATCCTATACACACTAGGGACAATTTACAATTAACCTCCAAACCTGTTTGTATGTTTTAATTTAGTTCAGTTTAAAGAGAATAGCGCTGAAACAGACCCTTTGGCCCATCAAGTCTGTTCTGACCAGAGATCCTCACAAGCTAACACATACCCTACTCGCACCAGGGACAATTTACATTTACACCTACAAACCTGCGCGTCTTTGGAGAGTGGGTGGAAACCGGAGCACCCGGAGAAAACCCACGCAGGTCACGGGGAGAAGGTACAAACTCCGTACAGACAGCGCCCGTAGTCAGGATCGAACCCGGTTCTAGGGCCCTGAGAGACAGCGACTCTACCGCTGTGCCACTGATCTGCCCCGGCCCACTCAGTGCTGTACCTCTTTAAAAATGCTCCTCTGAATTCAGATTTGGCGATGAGTCCTAACCAAACCTGCTTTGTTATAAGCGGGGTCTAATTGAATTTGTGGGATGTTGCTGCAACTTAACTCTGTCATTAAAAGCTCTCTCCCTCTTATTTTCACCGCTTCTTCATCTCTTCCATTGGCCTCAGACGAACTATATTTCACTTTGTATCCTTGCTAATTCTTCAAAGGTAACAAGCTAAATCCATGCTGCTGCCCACAGAAGCTATAGTGTTCTAGCCCTAAAGTCCCCGGTTATTGGGGGAAAAAATGAAACCTTTCACTGGAAGAAGATTCATTTTTTTTGCATTTTAGGATAAATGAACTGTGTGGAGGGTGCTGCTGTTAAGCCAAGCTGGCTCGTGATGCAATGGGGTGTGTTACTTGGGTGGGTTTGTGGGCGAATATACACTGTCAGCTTATTGTCCATGTGTATGTTTCAGGACGAGACCCTTCTTCAGTCTGTAGAAGGGTCTCGACCCAAAACATCACCCATTCCTTCTCTCCAGAGATGCTGCCTGTCCTGCTGAGTTACTCCAGCATTTTGTGTCCACCTTTGATTTTAAACCAGCATCTGCATTTTTTTCCTACACAATATTCTTAGTGTTGTCTTGTATTAAGAATAAGAGTAAGCCATATAGAACGGAGACTAGGGAAACTTTTTCACACAGAGAGTGGTGAGCCTGTGGAATTCTCTGTGGAGGGCAGTGGAGGCAGGTTCTCTGGATACTTTCAAGAGATAACTAGATAGGGCTCTTAAAAAAATAGTGGAGTCGGGGGATATGGAGAGGCGGGAACGGGGTACTGATTGGGGATGATCAGCCATGATCACATTGAATGGCGGTGCTGGCTCGAAGGGCCGAATGGCCTACTCCTGCACCTATTGTCTATTGTTTATATTGCCTCGTGACTTTAGTCCCCTCTGTGAGAGGATGGTAGCAATGGGAAATAATTTACTGGTGTTTAAGAAGGAACTGCATATGCTGTTCGCTGGACACCTCCGCTCGGCCCGCAATAACCAACCTGATCTCCCTGTGGCTCAGCACTTCAACTCCCCCTCCCATTCCCAATCTGACCTTTCTGTCCTGGGTCTCCTCCATGGCCAGAGTGAGCAACACAGGAAATTGGAGGAGCAGCGCCTCATATTCCGCTTGGGCAGTCTGCACCCTAGCGGCATAAACATTGAATTCTCCAATTTCCAGTAGCCCTTGCTGTCTCCTCCCCTTCTCACCTCTCCCTCAGCCCTCGGGCTCCTCCTCTTCCTTTGTCCTTTCTTCTACCCCCCCCTCCACCCTACATCAGTCTGAAAAAGGGTTTCGACCCGAAACGTTGCCTATTTCCTTTGCTCCATAGATGCTGCTGCTCCCGCTGAGTTTCTCCAGCATTTTTGTCTACCAATAATTTACTGGTGTCAGTCGCATATTGTGTTGTGAATGAATACAAATTACAACGGTTTAGGTTTAATGTTCCGAGGTGCAGTGAGAAGCTTTGTTTTGCATGCAATCAGATCAGATAATACCAAACATAAATACAATCAAGTCAAACTCCAGTACAATAGGTAGAGCAAAGGGGAAGATACAGAGTGCAGAATATAGTTCTCAGCATTGTAGCACATCAGTTCCACAGACAAAGTCCAATGTCCGCAATGGGGTAGAGGTGAATCGGACAGTACCCTAGCTTATGGAAGGGCCGTTCAGAAGCCTGATAACAGAGGGGATAACGAGAGTGTGGTGTGTGTGGGACTGGGCTACATCTACAATGGTGGGGAGTGTGGTATGTGTGATGGACTGGGCTACATCTACAATGGTGGGGAGTGTGGTATGTGTGATGGACTGGGCTACATCTACAATGGTGGGGAGTGTGGTATGTGTGATGGACTGGGCTACATCTACAATGGTGGGGAGTGTGGTGTGTTTGCGACTGGGCTACATCTACAATGGTGGCGGGTCTGGTCTGGGTGAGGGAGCTCCAAGCTACTGGGGCCGGGTCAGGTGCTCGATTGTGAACTAAGATCCATGTACCTCCTGCACATCAACCCTTGCAATCGAGCTTCATTTCTGTAGCTGCCTAGCTGGCTTGCATGCATGCAGATGACCATGTATTGTGTTTGCATTTTGATCGTAAATTTAATTTCTCCGATTACAATCCTGATCTCTTCTCCCCACACAGAATGTAAGCGAGATGCCGCGACCTTCGGAAGCCGTGACCATCTCCGTACAAGAATGAATCCTTTTTTTAAAATTAAATTTCGGGAGTGGTTGTATTGGTTTTTTTTAAACAAAAAATAACCCACTCCCCTCCTCGCCCCCCCCCTCCTCCCCTCCCCTTCTGTCGAGAAACACTGGATTGCTTGTTCTGGACTTCAGCAACTTGGATGGACGTTATTGCAGAAGATGGATTATGAAGTTTGGCCCTGAACTTTTACCCGCTGTCTCGCAAGTTTATCTGGTGAACAAAACCCGGTTGTAAATAGCCCGCGGCGTCTCGTTTGCGGGGTGTATTGTATCGTGTACAAAATGTAAATAGCTACACGACTGGATTCTATTTTCCTGTTTCTGTAATCATTGTGATGTACAGTCTTTAAATACAGGAACACCAACTCTGTTCCTGAAAATGCGCGCACATGCATACACACATGCATACACACACGCAAGCTCGCATACACACATGCATACACACACGCACGCTCACATACACACACGCTCACATGCACGCACGCTCATCTACACACACGCTCACGCACATACATACATACAGATACACTTACGTACAGACAAACGCGAACATACACACAATCTCGTACAAACACATACATGCGCACACACACACATATAGACAAACGCGCACACACACACACACACACACACACACATATATATATTGTGTAAGTGATCAGTTGAACGTCAGAACATTGCAGCTAGTGAGATGATCTTCTGCACAAATATTTATGAGAGCTGAGATTTCCAAGTGACCAATTTTATTTTTGGCTTGTACTATTTCACTACCTATTTATGTTTTGTGCTTGTGTGTGAGATGTGGATGTTGCTCCTGTGCGGCTGAGTGGCGGCTGCCTGTGTTTACGGGCGGGGACCGTCTGGAGCGTGTGTGGCCCGTGTGCGTTCACGTGTAAGAAAGAACTGCCGATGTGGGTTAAAATGGGAGGTGGACACAAAATGCTGGATGGAGTAACGCAGCGGGTGAGGCAGCATCTATGGAGAGAAGGAATAGGTCTCCGATCCGAAACGTCACCCATTCCTTCTCTCCATAGATGCTGCCTCGCTCGCTGAGTTACTCCATCCAGCCTTTTGTGTCCACCTTCGTGTGGAGTCCATGTTTTGCACCCCCCCACCCCCCTCCCACCTCCCTGAGTCCTGGCACAATCTGCAGTGTGAAGTGTCCCAAACTGAATGGATTCCTTTAGATGAGGGGTGTTGTATTGCTGCAATGAAAGAAGCCCCCCTCTCCCCTCCACACACTTCGTGGCGTGAACAGGAGCCAATACCTGGTCGAGTCTTGCGTGATTAACGGCGATTGTGCTGGCTCCCCTCAATCGCGCTCCCGTTGCGACGCATGGAATCGCGCGTCAGCATTGCGTTTGATTTTCTGCGTTGGCTGACGTGCGATGCCGGCGTTCGTGGAACACTGAACGGTTCCCCCGTGTGTCCCTCGCCTTGAGTCGCCTCTGGGCACGACGCAAGGCTACCATCTTGGAAGCGGTCGCCAGAGACGAGGATGGTTGGGGGGGGGGGGGGGGGTGCAAAATGCCTGTGTGTTTTAATATATTGTGCGCGTGCGTGCGTGCAGTTTGCCAATTAACAGTGTATTTTTCACTGCACCAGAGGTGGCTGGTGTTTCCAAAGGTCTGAGTTTGTTCCCTCTAGGTCCACGCGTGCTGGCGTGATCTATCGCGCGGAGCTGCCCAGGAGGACACGGTGAAACCGTTGTGCCTACTGCGCAACTCCCCATGCAGCGGGGGCTCAGCGGGGTTGATGTAGTTCGGGTTTAAGGGAGTGGGGGGGGGGGGGGGGAGAGAGGGGGTCTTTAAAATGCACTTGGGAGCTGGGGACCACTGCAGCTGTCCCTATTGGCAAATCTGCAGCGTGATATACATGTGTGGGAAAGAACTGCAGATGCTGGTTTGCACCGAAGATGGGCACACAAAGGTGCAGTAACGCAGCAGGTCGGGCAGCATCTGTGGAGAGGACAGGATCAGTGACGTATCGGGTCCAGGCCAGAGTGACTTGCGCTTTTGTGCTGAATAACAAATCGATCAAATTTGGGCGTCGATTTGATGTCAGTCCGCAGTGGAATGTTGTAGAACGGATGAATCTCGGGAAATCAATGATGTATTAATCATTGATACAACCGCCTTGCATTGTGACAATTTTGTGACAGAAGGCCCATTGCCCACGCAGGCTTGGTGCTCGGACAGAAGGCTGTCAAAGACTTCATATCGATTGAATCTTTTGCCAAGCCTTCGGAAGCACCCAGAAGATGTAACTAGCGATGACCTGAGGCGGGAAACGAAATGTAATCGAAGGAAAATTCGAAGAAGGATCTCAACCCAAAACGTCGCCTGTTCCTTTCCTCCATAGATGCTGCTTGACCCGCTGAGTTACTCCAGCTTTTTGTGTCTCTCTTCATCATGATATTCATGTTTGATCCCTTCGCTAATACATGCATCATTGCACAAATGTTATTTATCTGTCGGGTTTGGTTTGGGGTGGGGGGAGGGGGGGGGGGGGGGTAGAGGAACTTGGATGAGGGAGGTTGGATTGGGGTGGGGGGAGGGGGGTGGAGGAGGCTTCCAATAGGTTTAAGCAATGTTGTTTTGGCTCGGTCTCCTTTAATTAGTCTTATTTAAAGATGAGGTGGAGTTAAGGGAGTACGATGGTTGCAAGGGTCAAAGAGAAATTGGACAGTCTAAGTAAAGGGCCTGTCCCACTTACGCAATTATTTTTTCAGTGACTTGCCGGTGTAGATGATATGTGCATGTACCTTTAACATAGTGACCTCACCACTACTAACCACTCCCCATATCACACGTATAATTACAACCTCCCCACCCACTGATCTCTCTCTAGTTCCCGTGACAGACCACGTACAGCTAGTGCAGTAATGTATGTTAATAGTGAAGTAAAGACACAGTGTATTGATGACACTTCTTTACATCTGAGATGGAGGCGTGGGTTCGAATCCCACTTCTGACACCATGTAAAGAAGTGTCATCAATACACTGTGTATTTACTTTATTCATACTGTAACATACATTACTGCACTAGCTGTACATGGTCTGTCACGGGAACAAGAGAGAGATCAGTGGATGAGGAGGTTGTAATTATACTTGTGATATGGGGAGTGGTTAGTAGTGGCGAGGTCACTATGTTAAAGGTACATGCACATATCATCTACAGCCGGCACCGTCTTAGTCACAGCGGGTGCCCGAAAACTTTCAACCCATTGAATATCCAGCGGCGACCAGAAAAAGGTGCGACTCTTTGGGCGACTACTCGCCACCATCCAGGCGTCACCCCGCGCGACATGTCGAGAGTCGTGGCCTCTATGATCGCAAGCGGTCGCCCGAAGTACCGTACCTTTTTTCTGGTTGCCGCTGGATTTTCGACACGTTGGAAAGTTTCGGCCACCTGCGGATGCGACTAATGACGGGTGCCGGCAAGCCGCCGAAAAAAAATAGCGCTAATTAGCGGGACAGGCCCTTAACGATCTCGGAGTTTGATGCAACCTTTGTGGACATTCACCAAAGCGTTTCTATAGCAACGTTCTCATTCCAATCGAATAAGTTTATTTTTTATTTTCCGTTTGGTCGACAAAGAATCGACTGGCGTGAGTTGTAGTTAATCGATCGAGTGTTAATTTTCATGTACATTTTTTTTTGTAGTACGGACATGTGTCCGAACACGCTGACTTATTTATGGTTATTCGGAGAAGGAGAGGATTCTCTCCCAACTGCCTGGCATGTTGCGTCTGCTGAGTACGTACGTATGTACAGCACTTGCCGTTACTGGTGAGGAAATATCGGCAGAAAATACAGGGAACACTTTTTCCTGAATATGCAGAATTTTACATTTGCCAGAACAATAATAAAACCAGTTTAAAGAAAGCAGCTTTGTGGTTTTTTATTGAGGGGATTTATGGCTTACTTTGCAGTTGGGGAGGGGGCATGATTCACTCTGCTCGTTGATCCTCCGGCCTACCTCGTTGCATCCCTTGCACTTTAAAAAGAAAACCTGCACTTTCTCTGTAGCTGAAACATTATATTCAACACAAGATCTGTGCCTATGAAACCTCATTGAAACTTACCGAACGGTGAAAGCCCTGGATAGAGTGGATGTGGAGAGGATGTTTCCACTGGTGGGAGAGTCTAGGACTAGAGGCCACAGCCTCGGAATAAAAGGATGTTCTTTTAGGAAGATGAGGAGGAATTTCTTTAGTCAGAGAGTGGTGAATCTATGGATATATTTAAGGCAGAGGTAGATAGATTCTTGATTAGTACGGGTGTCAAAGGTTATGGGGAGAAATCTGCAAAATGGGGTTAGGAGGGAGAGATAGATCAGCCGTAATTGAATGATGGAGTAGACTTGATGGGCCGAATGGCCTAATTCTACTCCTATCATTTGTGATCTTATGAAATGTCGCCTACCCGGGTTCTCTTGTCTGACCCGCTGAGTTACTCCAGCACTCTGAAACGTCACCTATCCATCTTCTCCACAGATGCTGCCTGACCCGCTGAGTTACTCCAGCACTCTGTGAAACGTCACCTATCCATGTTCTCCACAGATGCTGCCTGACCCGCTGAGTTACTGAGCATTTTGTGTCTATCTTTGGTACAAACCAGTATCGTTTGCAGTTCTTTGTTTCTACATATCCATAAAGGCTTTTAGTTTTGCAGTGTGGTGGCGCAGCGGTAGAGTTGCTGCCTCACAGCGCCAGAGACCCGGGTTCCATCCCGACTAACGGTGCTGCCTGTACAGCGTTTGCACGTTCTCCCCGTGACCTGCGTGGGTTTTCTCCGAGATCGACGGTTTCCTCCCACACTCCAAAGACGCGCAGTTTAATTGACTTGGTATAAATGTAAATTATGTCTCTATAGTGTGTTGAGGATAGAGTTAGTGTGTGGGGATCGCTGGGCGACGTGGGCTGAAGGGCCTGTTTCTGTGCTGTATGTCTAAACTTAAAAAAAAAAAAAAAAAGTATTGAAATGACCTTTTCATGAATGATTAGCTCGACATACTTGACCGAGGTCACATCAGCAGTCCACCGGCCTTATCAAATTTGTTAAACATACAGGCACTCTGTAGCCTCTCTGCCTTAATAGGCTGGTGTCAACAAACAGGTCCAGGAGGCTTGTGAGGCAACTGGCAATGCAGCTATGAGTAAAGAATGTTGGAAGGAACTGCAGCTGCTGGTTAAAACCGCAGCTAGGCACAAAAGGGTGGAGTAACTCAGCGGGTCAGGCAGCAGCTGTGGAGAACATGGATAGGTGACGTTTCACAGAGTGCTGGAGTAACTCAGCGGGTGCAGCAGCATCTATGGAGCTAAGGAAATAGGCAATGTTTCGGGCCGAAACCCGGAAGGGTTTCGGCCCGAAACGTTGCCTATTTCCAGAAGGGTTTCGGCCCGAAACGTTGCCTATTTCCAGAAGGGTTTCGTCCCGAAACGTTGCCTATTTCCTTCGCTCCATGGATGCTGCTGCACCATAACTCAGCGGGTCAGGCAGCATCTGTGGAGAACATGGATAGGTGTAGTATCACAGAGTGCTGGAGTCACTCAGCGGGTCAGGCAGCATCTGTGGAGAACATGGATAGGTGACGTTTCACAGAGTGCTGGAGTAACTCAGCGGGTCAGGCAGCATCTGTGGAGAACATGGATAGGTGACGTTTCACAGAGTGCTGGAGTAACTCGGTGGGTCCGGCAGCATTTGATCCCCAGATCCTGTTTGGGAAGGTCGTCCGTTGCCGTGGAAACCCGGGGCAATCGCCACTGGATACCCGATCCCATCGAGAAGAGGCCTGAATGGAAATGGCCGACAGTCAGTACCCAAGGTTGCCATGGCTACGGCAGGCCTTAACCTAACCCCTTCCATTACTATTTAGGGACACGGTTCCCTCAATAAAACTGTGCCTAAATTAAGCGGAAGGCTTTGAAAAGAGTCGGGACATTTAAGATTGTCGGCTGGTGTCTGGGAAAAACCAAGCAGTTTTGTCACAGTGAATTGTGTTCAGATTGGCCGACAATCTCTCAAATTCCCCCGTCCACCCTGCCAAATAGAAGTCGTTCCAGTTGCCCGGTTGTGGTCTAGTTTAAGATAGTTTAGAGATACAGCATGATAACCAGGCCCTTCGGCCCACCGAGTGTGTGCCGACCAGCAATCCCCCACCCACTCGTTCTATCCTACACACTAGGGACAATTTGCGAGGCTTTTCAACCTACAGACCTGCACACCTTTGGAAGAAACCGGAGCACCCGGAGGAAACCTGCGCGGGTCACGGGGAGTACGTACAAACTCCATACAGACAGCACCCGTGGTCGGGATTGAACCCTGGATCTCTGGTGCTGGGAGGCAGCGACTCTACCCGCTGTGCCACCGTGCCAGCCCAAGGAGGCAGATGCAAGAGGACAATAGACAATAGGTGCAGGAGGAGGCCATTCGGCCCTCCGAGCCAGCACCACCATTCAATGTGATCATGGCTGATCATCCCCAATCAGCACCCTGTTTCTGCCTTCTCCCCATATCCCCTGACTCCGCTATTTTTAAGAGCCCTATCTAGCTCTCTCTTGAAAGTATCCAGAGAACCGGCCTCCACCGCCCTCTGAGGCAGAGAATTCCACACTCACAACTCTCTGTGAGAAAACGTGTTTCCTCGTCTCTGTTCTAAATGGCTTACCCCTTATTCTTAAACTGTGTGGCCCCCGGTTCTGGACTCCCCCAACATCGGGAACATGTTTCCTGCCTCTAGCGTGCCCAAACCCTTAATCTTAAATGTTTAAATGAGGAATCTGTCACATGAGCAGCAAGGAGATATAAGGGAATGTGAAGGAAGGAACTGCAGATGCTGGTTTAAACCAAAGATGGACACAAAGTGCTGGAGTAACTCAGCGGGAGTGAAGGAATGGGTAGCGTTTCGGGTCGAGACCCTTCTTTGGGAAATAAAGGGTTACGGACCGTGTGGGTTTTCTCTGGGTGCTCCGGTTTCCCTCCACACATCCCAAAGTTGCGCAGGTTTGTCGGTTAATTGGCCTAAATTACTCCTAGCGGTCGGGATAGAACAAGAGTCCGGGTGATTGCTGGTCGGGTAGAGTTTGATCCGGATCACAGGTGCTGTCTGTACGGTGTTTGCATGTTCTCCATGTGACTGCATGGGTGCTCCGGGTTTCATAGAAACATAGAAACAAAGAAAATAGGTGCAGGAGTAGACCATTCGGCCAGCACCGCCATTCAATATGATCATGGCTGATCATCCATGTACTTTGTTCCAACTTTCTCCCCATATCCCTTGATTCCGTTAGTCCTAAGAACTAAATCTAACTCTTGAAGTTTCCTCCCTCATCCCAAAGACCTGCGGGTTTGTGGATTTAATGGGCCCCTCTATAGTGTTGGGAGTGGATGAGAAAGTGGGATAACCTAGAACTGGTGTGGACGGGTGATCGATGGTCAGCATGGACACGGTGGGCCGAAGGGCCTGTTTCTACCCTGTGTTTCTGATGTAAATTCCTGCTCCCATTTTCCATGCATTGGGACTGGACTTAGTCATGTGTGAAGAACAATACTGCTGACCTTCAGCGTTGAATATAACCTTTGTTCCCCGATCAGCATTGACGTGCAAATCCATGCATCACTGAAAGACAGGAGGCTTGTATTCAAACTTAGTGCAGCCATTTGGTTGCTGGGGGCAAGCGACTGAGAAAAACTTGGGCGATATTCACTGGGGAGGAGAGGTAAAGCACTAGGCTATTCATCTCATCAGTTCACAAGTGATAGGCGCAGAATTAGGCCATTCGGCCCATCAAGTCTATGCCACCATTCAATGTTGGTGGATCTATTGCATCTGAAGGAACAGTGCAGATACTAGTTTGAACCAGTATCTAAAACATATAAGATTATTAAGATACACAAAATTGCTGGAGAAACTCAGCGGGTGCAGCAGCATCTATGGAGCGAAGGAAATAGGCGGCGACGTTTCGGGCCAAAACCTTTCTTCAGGCATGGCAGATTATTAAGGGTTTGGACACGCTAGAGGCAGGAAACATGTTCCCGATGTTGGGGGAGTCCAGAACCAGGGGCCACAGTTTAAGAATAAGGGGTAAGCCATTTAGAACGGAGACGAGGAAACACTTTTTCTCACAGAGAGTGGTGAGTCTGTGGAATTCTCTGCCTCAGAGGGCGGTGGAGGCCGGTTCTCTGGATGCTTTCAAGAGAGAGTGAGATAGGGCTCTTAAAGATAGCGGAGTCAGGGGATATGGGGAGAAGGCAGGAACGGGGTACTGATTGGGGATGATCAGCCATGATCACATTGAATGGTGGTGCTGGCTCGAAGGGTTGAATGGCCTCTACTCCTGCAGCTATTGTCTATTGTCTATTGAACCGAAGACAGACACAAAAAGCTGGAGTAACTCAGCGGACCAGGCGGCATCTGTGGAGAGAAGGAACGGGTGATGTTTCGGGTCGAGACCCTTCTTCAAACTTCTCAACCCCATTCTCCTGCCTTCTCCCCAAAACCCCTGACACCCGTACTAATATCTAATTTATTCTCGACTGTCAAAATGTCGCCTATACATTTTCTCCAGAGATGTCGACCAGCTGAGTTACTCCAGCACTTTGTGTCCCACTGCAGTTCCTTGTTTCCATATTCTCCACCTTGATTGAGCTATTGTCCTTGAGAATAACTAGATTGTATCTACAGTATGTGTGGTATCATCTGATATGATTAGATAGCAGGCAACACAAACCTTTGTATTGTACTTTAGACTTTAGATTTCAGAGATAGTCAGAAACATGCCGTCAGAAGGCCTTTATTAATCTGGTACCACACCTCTCCCTGGAGTCACTGGCACAGCGGTAGAGTTGCTGCCTTACAGCGAATGCAATGGACAATAGAGAATACATTAGATATCAGTACAGGTGTCAGGGGTTTTGGGGAGAAGGCAGGAGAATGGAGTTGAGAAGTCTGAAGAAGGGTCTCGACCCAAAACATCATCCATTCCTTCACTCCAGAGATGCCGACTGTCCCGCTGAGTTACTCCAGCATTTTGTGTCTGTCTTCGGTTCAATAGACAATAGACAATAGGTGCAGGAGCAGGCCATTCGGCCCTTCGAGCCAGCACCGCCATTCAATGTGATCATGGCTGATTATCACCAATCAGTACCCCATTCCTGCCTTCTCCTCATATCCCCTGACTCCGCTATTTTTAAGAGCCCCATCTAGCTCTCTCTTGAAAGTATCCAGAGAACCGGCCTCCACCGCCCTCCGAGGCAGAGAATTCCACAGACTCACAACTCTCTGTGAGAAAAAGTGTTCCGTTCTAAATGGCTTACCCCTTATTCTTAAACTGTGTGGCCCCTGGTTCTGGACTCCCCAACATCGGGAACATGTTTCCTGCCTCTAGCGTGTCCAAGCCCTTAACAATCTTATATGTTTTATATGCAGCTCCGGAGACGCAGGTTCGATTCCGACTACGGGTGCTGCCTGTACGGAGTTTGCACGTTCTCCCCGTGACCTGCGTGGGTTTTCTCCGAGATCTTCGGTTTCCTCCCACACTCCAAAGACGTGCAGGTTTGTAGGTTCATTGGCTTGGAATCAATGTAAAAATTGTCCCTAGTGTGGGTGGGATAGTGTTAGTGTGCGGGGATCGCTGGATGGCGCGGACCCGGTGGGCCGAAGGGCCTGTTTCCGTGCTGTATCACTAAACTAAGCATGGAAACAGGCATTTGCTTAAGAAGGAACTGCAGATGCTGGAAAATCGAAGGTAGGCAAAAATGCTGGAGAAACTCAGCGGGTGCGGCAGCATCTATGGAGCGAAGGAAATAGGTGACGTTTTGGGTCGAGACCCGTAAAACATCTATGGAGCGAAGGAATAGGTGACGTTTCGTGTCGAGACCCGGAAGGGTCTCGACACGAAACGTCACCTATTCCTTCACTCCATAGATGCCGCCGCACCCGCTGAGTTTCTCCAGCATTTTTGTCTACCTTCGAAGGAACGGATCTGGTAGCTTTAGTTTGGATCATTGTCGCGTGTACCGAGGTACAGTGAAAAGCACCCGTAGTCGACATTCTTGTCTCGGTATCAAGTCGAAAGTGCTGGAGAAACTCAGCGGGTGCGGCAGCATCTATGGAGCGAAGGAAATAGGCGACTTTTTGGGCCGAAACCCTTCTTCAGACACTTCAGGCACTTCGGCCCATCCCATCCATTCTGTCTCTGGTGTCTATCGGAGGTAGTCCCACTGATATTTAGGTAGTTCCCCTGTATTTAGGTCTTTTTTCTAGGTTTTAGACTATGAGACTTTAGAGATATGGCGGGTCCGCTCCAACCAGCGACACCCACACATCAACGCTTTCCTCAACACTCGGGACAATTTAATATTTACAGAAGCCAAATTAACCGACAAACCTGCATGCCTTTGGAGTGTGGGAGGAAACCGGAGCACCCGGAGAAAACCCACGCAGGTCACGGCCCAGGGAGGAGGCACAAACTCGGTACAAACAGCGCCCGTGGTCGGGATCGAACCGTGGTCTCTGGCGCTGTGAGGCAGCAGCTCTACCCGCTGCGCCAAATCGTTGAAGCTAATTGTAATTCAGCATCAAGGATGTGGTTTCTTTCATCGACCCCAGTGAGCTGGTCATTGTTTAAGGGGATCCATCGGGTCGTGGGCAGGTCAGAAGCACATTCACACGAATATATTCACGGCCGCGGGTCACCGCCCTTTGTTCCTCTGCGGACGACAGATGCTCCAGGGAAAATTTGGTTTTCAGACTTCAGCGACAATGTTCTAAACACAAAATCCTGACGTGCGGGCACTTCGTGTGGACAGGAGGGGTGGCACAGCGGTAGAGTTGCTGCCTCACAGCAACAGAGTCCCAGGTTCGATCCCAACAGCGGATGCTGTCTGTAGGAAGTTGTACTTTTTTTCCCCCCCCGTGACTGCGTGGGTTTTCTCCGGGTGCTCTGGTTTCCTCCCACACTCCAAAGACGTACAGGTTTGCAGGTTAATTGGCTTGGTATAAATGTAAAATTGTCCCTAGTGTGTGTGTGTGTGGAATTCTCTGCCTCAGAGGGCGGTGGAGGTAGGTTCTCTGGATACTTTCAAGAGAGAGCTAGATAGGGCTCTTAAAGATAGCGGAGTCAGGGGATATGAGGAGAAGGCAGGAACGGGGTGCTGATTGTGGATGATCAGCCATGATCACATTGAATGGCGGTGCTGGCTCAAAGGGCCAAATGGCCTACTCCTGCAACTATTGTCTATTGTCTATTGATAGTGTTAGTGTGTGGGGATCGCTGGTCGGCACGGACATTGTGGGCCGAAGGGCCTGTTCCTGTGCCGTGCAGGTCTGTGTCTGAAGGATAGAGGTAGGATCGTGGAGAGTTTTGAAAGAAAGGGTGACTTGCACTTGTCAAGATTCAAAATTCAAGTGAGTTTATTGTCATGTGTCCCTGATAGGACAATGAAATTCCTGCTTTGCTTCAGCACAACAGAACATAGTAGGCATGAATACAGAACAGATCAGTGTGTCCATATACCATAATATAAATATATACACATATGAATAAATAAACTGGTAAAGTGCAAATAACAGATAATGGGCTATTAATGTTCAGAGTTTTGTCCGAGCCAAGTTTAATAGCCTGATGGCTGTGGGGAAGTAGCTATTCCTGAACCTGGTTGTTGCAGTCTTCAGGCTCCTGTACCTTCTACCTGAAGGTAGCGGGGAGATGAGTGTGTGGCCAGGATGGTGTACGTGAGTGTGTGCACATTCTTAAATGCTGAGCAGTGCGACTATAATCACCAGTGGGCGGCTCCAGACTAAATAATTGTGGTCTTGCTTCATGTCAGACTTGACAAGTGGTTCTATTAAACTACTGAGGATAGAGTCTGAAGAAGGGTCTCGACCCATCCCTTCCCTTCAGAGATACCGCCTGTCCCACTGAGTTACTCCAGCATTTTGTGTCTACCTTCAGTTTAAACCAGCATCTTTGTTTGTTGTTTCTTTTTGTGCGTGTGTGTGTGTGTATATATCTCTATATTACTAAAACTCTGTTCTTGACCGATTTTGGCGATCTGTGCTGCGATTTCCGAGAGAACGCCGCCACCTATGGCCGTCATTTTTGGCCACCTCGCTCAGAGCCCCCCTCCGCCTTCCGGGACGAGAGGATTTCTCCCATCAATGAAAAATCAGAGAGATAATAATGTTTTTTTTAAATTCACCATTCTCTCTGCCGCCCCTGCTGGAGGGAGGGGGAGGGACATCAAACCAGGAAGTGGTGTGCCTCACTCAGTCTCTGCAAGATGGATGAAGCCAAAGGGTCACGACTCTCTGAGCTCTGAATAACACTGAACACATGTCTACTCAACTGTGAGTCCGCTTAATGTGGATTGAAAATGAAAATATGGTTTGTTTGAAGTAAAAAGGCACTGCCTGCAAATGGTTGTTTGGGTGCTTTGGCTTGAAGTTAAAAGGCACTACTTACCGCAAATGGTGGCTTGGGTGCTTTGGCTTGAATTATTGCAAATGGTGGCTTGGCTTGAAGTTAAAAGGCACTACTTACTGCAAATGGTGGCTTGGGTGCTTTGGCTTGAAGTTAAAAGGCACTACTGCTAATGCACTTACTTCCTGTTTGCACTGTATATTGATTTTAGATAAAACGCTACCACTTACGGCTGTGATTTTTGGCCATCTTACTCAGTCCCCCTCTGCTCAGCAGGTACAGAGAATTCTTCCCATCAATGAAAAATAAAAGTGTTAATAGTATTTTTAAAATGTTGAGAATCTCTCTCCTGTCAATCATGCCATGAAGGCCACACCTTTTCCGGTGGGAGGGGGAGGGGTTATAAAACCCGGAAGTGTGGGTGTGGCTCAGTCTCTGCATGATGGGGGAGGGCGAGGTCACGACTCTGAGCTGTGAATCAACTCAACACACTGAACGTCTACTGAACTGAGTTTGGTGTTTTGTGTGGTTTTATGGTGATTTCACCCTGCGTGAAATGGTATGAAGCTGCATTTGAATTTGGTGGCCTTGGACCCTGCTTGAAATGGAATGAAACTGCACTTGAAATTGATGGCCTTGCACCCTGCTTGAAGTGGTAGGAAACTGCACTTGAATTTGGTGGCCTTGCACCCTGCTTGAAATGGAATTTCAAGGAATAGCCATGAGTCAACTGCCAGCCCACCAGCCGTGAGTGAGCTGCCAGCAGATCAGGTTTGAGGGACTGAGCTGCCACCCCAAGAACCCATACCAGCACTCCAGAAAGCCCCCCCACTGGCCACCAATATTGGAATTGGTGGAGAGGTGGAATATTGCATCAGGGGACCAGCCCTCCCGTGTGAACATGGGACCAAATGGGTCCCACTTAGTCTAGTATATATTATATACTCTATATATGTGTGAGTATGTGAGGGTATACACACCCTGAATCTTGTTTTTCTCTCTCGTTTATTATGTTGCTTACAGTGTACTCTGTTGAAGAAGGGTATCGGCCCGAAACGTCGCCCATTCCTTCTCTCCAGAGTTGCTGCCTGACCCGCTGAATTACTCCAGCACTCTGTGTCTATCCTGGGTTTAAACCAGCATCTGTAGTTCCTTCTTATACTATGCTTACATACTGTGTTGTGCTGCAGAAAGCAAGAATTTCATTGTTCTATCTGGGACACATGACAATAAAACACTCTTGACCCTTGATGCTAAGAAACTGCTATCTGCCCCGGGCATTGAATTGATGGGCTCAGCTGTGTACACACCAGCAGTTGTAAACGTTGCTTTGAAGCGCAGAGTCACATTACACTAACTCATCCCCCCGCATACCAACTCTCTCACAGAGTCTTGCCTTGGAAGGGATTGTTTTCCAGGCGCCTGTGTCAGGGTGACTGGGCTGCCTATGTGCTTCAAGTCATGTTCACACACACAGACAGAGTTGATGTGGACAAGCTTTTCCCTTTGAGAATAGGGAAGATTCAAACAAGAGGACATGACTTCAGAATTAAGGGACAGAAGTTTAGGGGTAACATGAGGGGGAACTTCTTTACTCAGAGAGTGGTAGCGGTGTGGAATGAGCTTCCAGTGGAAGTGGTGGAGGCAGGTTCATTGGTATCATTTAAAAATAAATTGGATAGGCATATGGATGAGAAGGGAATGGAGGGTTATGGTATGAGTGCAGGCAGGTGGGACTAAGGGAAAAAAAAAAAAAATTGTTCGGCACGGACTTGTAGGGCCGAGATGGCCTGTTTCCGTGCTGTAATTTTTATATGGTTATATGGTTATACATCTGCTTGCTGTTACTGAGAAGTGAAGGCAGCCAGCAGTAGGCATGACCTACTCCCGGTACCACACCTCTCCCTAGAGTCATGGACTGACACTGCAGGGAAACTGCAGGCCCTTCGTCTCGGCTCCTCCATGCCAGCTCAGATCTGCATGGCATGGGCCTCCTTATAAGGTCATAAAGAATGAGCAGAATTAGGTCATTCGGCCCATCAAGTCTACCACCATTCAATCAGATCTGATCTATCTCTCCCTCCTAACTCCATTCACCTGCCTTCTCCCCATAACCTCTGACACCCATATAACCATATAACAATTACAGCACGGAAACAGGCCATCTCGGCCCTACAAGTCCGTGCCGAACAACTTTTTTTCCCTTAGTCCCACCTGCCTGCACTCATACCATAACCCTCCATTCCCTTCTCATCCATATGCTTATCCAATTTATTTTTAAATGATACCAACGAACCTGCCTCCACCACTTCCACTGGAAGCTCATTCCACACCGCTACCACTCTCTGAGTAAAGAAGTTCCCCCTCATGTTACCCCTAAACTTCTGTCCCTTAATTCTGAAGTCATGTCTATGTCATGTCACCCATACTAATCAAGAATCTATCTATCTCTGTGTTACAAATATCCACTGACTTGTGGCCTCCACAGCTGTCTGTGGCAACGAATTCCACAGATTCACCACCCTCTGACTAAATAAATTTCTCCTCACCTCCATCCTAAAAAGAACGACCTTTAATTCTGAGGCTGTGCCCTCTATTCCTAGACTCTCCCACTAAAACATCCTCTCCACATCCACTGTCAGAGTGAGGCCCAACGCAAATTGGAGGAACAGCACCTCATTTTTCGCTTGGGTAGCTTACACCCCAGCGGTATGAACATTGACTTCAAGTAACCTTTCCTTTCCCTCTCTCTCTGTCCTAGTTCTCCATCCAGTCTGACTGTCCTCCTGATTATATTTTACCTCTGCACGCCTCGTTGTCACCTTCCCCGAGTTAACAATGATCCATTCTATATTTTCCTTGAACTTCGTCTCCTTTGCTGTCCCATTTTCACACCTTACCCTTCCATATCTCTGTGTCTCCCTCTCCCCCGACTCAGTCTGAAGAAGGGTCTCGACCCGCAACGTCACCCGTTCCTTCTCTCCGGAGATGCTGCCTGTCCCGCTAAGTTACTCCAGCACTTTGTGTCCACCTTCGAGTTGAACCTGCATCTGCAGTTCCTTCTTACACTGAAAAGAAACGGTGCTTTTGAGCAGATAAAGGAAGTGTTTGTGGCGTGCGTTCATCTACTGAGCTTGCGTGTCCCGATCTGACCTCGACTCTACTCTGGGCTGGGCTGGGCTGGGCGGCAACACGAGGCTGTGAAATAGTGGATGGATGGGAAGGAGATGGGGAGAGAAACATGTCTGAAGTCACATAGGCACATAGCTGGGCTTCCTTCCTGCCTGCCTGAACCACAGCGACACCTCAGCTGAGTAAACACAGGGCACTCAAGCATGGAACAAACCTCCCCTTTCCTTCCCCGCAGCCAACAGGGAGATGAGGTCAGCTAATCCGTCTTGCTGGCCTGGATCAAGGACTGAATGAGTTCATGCCACGCCTGCGCTGGGTGGTAACATGAGACACCTCCGTATCTTGGCAGTGACAATAGACAATAGGTGTAGGAGTAGGCCATTCGGCCCTTCGAGCCAGCACCGCCATTCACTGTGATCATGGCTGATCATCCCCAATCAGTACCCCGTTCCTGCCTTCTCCCCATATCCCCTGACACCGCTATCTTTAAGAGCCCAATCGAGCTCTCTCTTGAAAGTATCCAGAGAACCGGCCTCCACCGCCCTCTGAGGCAGAGAATTCCACAGACTCACAACTCTCTGTGTGAAAAAATGTTTCCTCATCTCTGTTCCAAATGGCTTACACCTTATCCTTAAACTGTGGCCCTTGTTCTGGACTCCCCCAACATCGGGAACATGTTTCCTGCCTCTAGCGTGTCCAAATCCTTAATAATCTTATACGTTTCAATAAGATTCCCTCTCATCCTTCTACATTCCAGAGTGTACTAGCCCAGCCGCTCAGCATATGACAGTCCCGCCAAGTTGGTGGATGACACAAAGCCAGGTGACAGTTTGAGCTGCGAGGAGGATGCTATGAGAATACAGGGTGACTTGGACAGGTTGGGTGAGTAGGCAGATGCATGGCAGATGCAGTATAATCTGGGTAAATGTGAGGTTATCCACTTTGGTGGCAAGAACAGGAAGGCTGATTATTATCTGAATGCAGTCAGGTTAGGAGAAGGGGAGGTGCAACGAGACCTGGGTGTGCTTGTACATCAGTCACTGAAAGTAAGCATGCAGGTACAGCAGGCAGTGAAGAAAGCCAATGGCATGTTGGCCTTCATTGCGAGAGGATTTGAGTTTAGGAGCAAGGAGGTCCTACTGCTGTTGTGCATATCCCTGGTGAGACTGCACCTGGAGTATTGTGTGCAATTTTGGTCTAATTTGAGATAGGACATTCTTGCTATTGAGGGAGTGCAGCCTAGGTTTACAAGGTTAATTCCCAGGATGGCGGGACTGTCATATGATGAAAGAATGGGTCGACTGGGCTTCACTGGACTTTAGAAGGATGAGAGGTTATCTCATAGAAACATATAAAATTCTTAAAGGATTGTGCAGGGGAGATGCTGGATAAATGTTCCCCAAGTTGGAGGAATCCAGAACCAGAGGTCACAGTTTAAGAATAAGGGGCCGGCCATTTAGGACTGAGATGAGGAAAACCTTTTTCACCCAGAGAGTTGTGAATCTGTGGAATCTCTGCCACATGGTTTTGAGGGATTCCAGCCAAATGTAGGTTATTGGTTCAATCTTCTTCTTATCGAGTCCACACACAAGGTTAGAGGTTGTTCAGCCAGAGCTGAGTCCACGTCTTGGCATCTGCTCACAATGGTGTCTATCTTGTGCTTCTTGTGTTTCTTGTACATGGTGGTCCAAGATGGCGGCGCTGGCTTAACAGCTGCGGCCCACCTGCAGTCCGTCTGTTTTTTTCTTTCGTTTTGTTCCTTGTCATGTTTTAGTTAATTTTGTTTTATTAAGTTGTGTATGTGTGTGGGTGGGGTGGGAGAAAACATGCTTTGGCCTCTTCCTTCGGGGGATGCGACTTTTTCTTCGGTCGTGCCCCCCGTCTCCGTCTGCGCCGAGGCCTAGTGTCGGGGCTGGCGCAGCGGAGCTGTGGCGGCGGCAGCAGCGGCGGAGACCTGACCCGGGACCCAAGCTGTGGCGGCGGCGGCGGCAGCGGCAGCGGTAGCGGCAGCAGCAGCGGAGACCTGACCCGGCTGGAGCTGTGGCGGCGGCGGCGGCAGCGGTAGCGGCAGCAGCGGCGGAGACCTGGCCCGGCACCGGGGCTGTGGCGGAGCCAGCGGCAGCAGCAGCGCGGAGACCCGACTCGGCCTCTGAGCTGTGGCGGAGGCAGCGACCACCCGCGGAGTTTGAACCGTCGCCTCGGCGCAGAGGGAGAACAAAGAGGGAAGAGCCAGAGACTTTAAGATTTTGCCTTCCACCACAGTGAGGAGGTGTTTGGTGAACTCACTGTGGTGGATGTTAAATTTGTGTTGACTATGTGTTTTTGTCATTTTTTTTAAAATTATATGTATGACTGCAGGGAAACAGAATTTCGTTCAGACCGAATGGTCTGAATGACAATAAACGAATCTAATCTAATCTAATCTAATCTAATCTGGTGGAAGCAGGACCGCGACGTTTCTTTGACCCCAATGGTGCAATGACTCGACAGTTTATTTATTATCCCGAGTACCAAGGTACAGGGCATTTATCTTTCTGCATGCAGATCAGATTATTATTGCCGTGCAGAAGTACAAATGGGTTGGTACTGGGTTGGCATGGACAATTTTGGGCTGATGGGCCTGTTTCCCTGCTGGGAGGCATTGAATCTTTTCATAGGTTGAGAGTCAGGGGAGAGGGAGACTAGAGATATGGAAGGATAAGGTGTGAAAATGACAGATCAAAGCAGTCCATCTCAACCACCAATGAACCAGTATACATTTTCTCGATCAACGTATGCATGGATCTGTCGTTTTCACGCCTTGCCCTTCCATATCTCTAGTCTCCCTCTCCCCGACTCTCAGTCTGAAGAAGGGTCTCGACCCGAAACGGCACCCATTCCCCCTCCCCGAGATGCTGCCCGCCCTTGCTGAGTATTGTGTGTCTATTTTTAGTTCAACTGTTTATTTTCTTGTCACCTTTGTTTGACATGTTGGGAAACTGGTTCCTTGTGGTTTCAAGGCTTGTGTAGTCTATTGTTAGTTTATCTCACTGGGAAAGTCCCCGAAATGTCCATCCGGAATTAAACCATGTTGAAATGCAGGAAAAACACACAGTGCTGGAGTAACTCAGTGGGACAATAGACAATAGGTGCAGGAGTAGGCCATTCGGCCCTTCGAGCCTGCACCGCCATTCAATGTGATCATGGTTGATCATCCCCAATCAGTACCCCGTTCCTGCCTTCTCCCCATATCCCCTGACTCCGCTATTTTTAAGAGCCCTATCTAGCTCTCTCTTGAAAGTATCCAGAGAACCTGCCTCCACCGCCCTCTGAGGCAGAGAATTCCACAGACTGCACAACTCTTTGTGAGAAAAAGTGTTTCCTCGTCTCCGTTCTAAATGGCTTGCCCCTTATACTTAAAGATTCAATTTTAATTGTCATTGTCAGTGTACAGTACAGAGACAACGGAATGCATTAGACAACGAAATGTGGCCCCTGGTTCTGGACTCCAATATCGGGAACATGTTTCCTGCCTCTAGCGTGTCCGAACCCTTAACAATGTTATATGTTTCAATGAGATATCCTCTCATCCTTCTAAACTCCAGAGTGTACAAGCCCAGCTGCTCCATTCTCTCAGCATATGGCAGTCCCGCCATCCCGGGAATTAACCTTGTAAACCTACGCTGCACTCCCTCAATAGCAAGAATGTCCTTTCTCAAATTAGGGGACCACAACTGCACACAATACTCCAGGTGTGGTCTCACTACAACTGCAGAAGGACTTCCTTGCTCCGATATTCGATTCCTCTTGTTATAAAGGCCAACATGCCATTCGCTTTCTTCACTGCCTGCTGTACCTGCATGCTTACTTACTTTCATAGACTTTCATAGGTCAGGTAGCATCTGTGGAGAACATGGATAGGTGACGTTTCACAGAGTGCTGGAGTAACTCAGCGGGTCAGGCAGCATCTGTGGAGAACATGGATAGGTGACGTTTCACAGAGTGCTGGAGTAACTCAGCGGGTCAGGCAGCATCTGTGGAGAACATGGATAGGTGATGTTTTGGTTCAGGATGCTAAGAGAGTCATACAGCGTGGAAACAGGCCCCAACTTTCCCATGCTGACCAACATGCCCCATCTACACTAGTCCCACCTGCCTGCGTTTGGCCCACATCCCTCTAAACCTGTCCTATCCATGTACCTGTCCATGTGTTTTTTAAACGCTGCGATAGTTCCTGCCTCAACTACCTCCTCCAGTGGTTCCATACATCCACCACCCTCTGTGTGAAAAAGTTGCCCCTCAGTTTCCTATTAAACTTTTCCTCCCTCACCTTAAACCACCTATGTCCTTTGTTCCTCGATTCCCCTACTCTGGGCAAGAGACTCTGTGCGTCTACACGATCTATTCCTCTGATGATTTTGTACACCTCTATAAGATCACCCCTCATCCTCCTGCGCTCCAAGAAATAGAGACCCAGCCTGCTCAACCTCTCCCTGTAGCTCAGGCCCCTCGAGTCCCGGCAACATCCTCGTAAATCTTCTCTGCGCCCTTTCCAGCTCGAGGACATCGAGACCTTTCTTCCGCCCCTAAAGCTAAATGAAGTACTGATACTAAATCAGTTTGATGCTGCGGGAACAAAGAGATTTAAGAGCAATGACGTACTAATATAATAGCGATCTGAATCACGCCTTTTATTAATAATAGTATTGAGTGGGTGGATAATAAAATCTCACTACTAGACCACACGTCAATGATAGCCTAGAGTCAACAGTCCACTGTCTAGAGAGTGTTATTGTCATGTGTCCCAGATAGAACAATGAA
This sequence comes from Leucoraja erinaceus, assembly GCF_028641065.1. Taxonomy (NCBI): domain Eukaryota; kingdom Metazoa; phylum Chordata; class Chondrichthyes; order Rajiformes; family Rajidae; genus Leucoraja; species Leucoraja erinaceus. Next base: position 35,107,315 of record NC_073398.1, on the reverse strand, counting down.
ATTCTTACTTGCTGCAGCACAACACAATATGTAAATATGTCAACATAGTACAGAACGAAATGAGAAAGAAAAACATTAATAAATAGCAAATAAGTGCAGGAGTAGGACATTCGGCCCTTCGAGCCAGCACCGACCGCCATTCAATGTGATCATGGCTGAACATCCCCAATCAGTACCCCGTTCCTGCCTTCTCCCCATATCCCCCGACTCCGCTATCTTTAAGAGCCCTATCTAGCTCTCTCTTGAAAGTATCCAGAGAACCGGCCTCCACCGCCCTCTGAGGCAGAGAATTCCACAGACTGCACAACTCTTTGTGAGAAAAAGTGTTTCCTCGTCTCCGTTCTAAACAGCTTACCCCTTATTCTTAAACTGTGGCCCCTGGTTCTGGACTCCCCCAACATCGGGAACATGTTTCCTGCCTCTAACGTGTCCAAGCCCTTAATAATCTTATACGTTTCAATTACCCTGGGGGGATGGGGGGGGCTAATTCAGGCATTTGTTTGCAGTGTGAACCTGTGAGAGTCAGGTGTGTAGTAAGTCATTGCTTCAGTCAATAAACTCCAAGACTGTGGAAGGTGACTGGCGCCGAGTACATTCCCCCTGTGACCTGCGTGGGTTTTCTCCGAGATCTTTCGGTTTCCTCCCACACTCCAAAGACGTGCAGGTTTGTCGATTAATTGGCTTGGTGTAAATGTAAAATTGTCCCTAGTGTGTGTAGGATAGTGTTAGTGTGCGGGGATCGCTGGTCGGCGCGGACTCGGTGGGCCGAAGGGCCTGTTTCCGCGCTGTATCTCTAAATTAAACTAAACATCCCCTTAAATCTTCCCTGTCCCCTTTCTTGTGTCTCTTTGATTCACGGCATTGTTTGTAGAAGTTTAATTTAGTTTCGAGATTCAGCGCGGAAACTGGCCCTTCGGCGCACTGAGTCCACGCCGACCAGCGATCCCCGCACATTAACACTATCCTACTCACGCACGCGGGGCAATTTACACTTATACCAAGTATACAAACCCAAGACAATTATCCTATAAAAATCTGTAGGTCATTGGAGTGTGGGAGGAAACCGAAGATCTCGGATAAAACACACGCAGGTCACGGGGAGGGCGTACAAACTCCGTACAGACAGCACCCGTAGTCGGGATCGAACCCGGGTCGCTGGCACTGCAAGCGCTGTAAGGCAGCGACTCTACCGCTGCGCCACCGTGACAAACAGGTTTGTGGGGGATTAGACTGAGGAACCATTTGGATTTGGTGGGAATTCAAATCGTACACAAACATCGTCACCTCTTTCATCTCTGATGTCTGGAGCTGTTGGAAAGTTCACCATATGGCTCACACAAGCTGTATTACCTTGGAAACCCAGAAATACATTTGCAATGTCCTGTTGAGCTTCACAACGGAACTAAATGTTCCCTTGTGCAACCACAAACCTTTTTTTTTCTAGTTATGTTTTTACACTTGATACAAAGGTCTGATAAAAAGAACTCGCAGAGTGCTGGAGTAACTCAGCGGGTCAGGCAGCATCTGTGGAGAACATGGATAGGTGACGTTTCACAGAGTGCTGGAGTAACTCAGCGGGTCAGGCAGCATCTGTGCAGAACATGGATAGGTGACGTTTCACAGAGTGCTGGAGTAACTCAGCGGGTGCAGCAGCATCTATGGAGAACATGGATAGGTGACGTTTCACAGAGCGCTGGAGTAACTCAGCGGGTGCAGCAGCATCTATGGAGCTAAGGAAATAGGCAACGTTTCGGGTCGAAACCCTTCCGGGTTTACGGCCCGAAACATTTGCAATATTTCCAGAAGGGTTGTTCGGCCCAAAAACGTTGCCTATTTCCTAGTTATGTGCTCCATAGATGCTGCTGCACCTGGAGTAACTCAGCGGGTCAGGCAGCATCTGTGGAGAACATGGATAGGTGGTGTTTCACAGAGTGCTGGAGCAACTCAGCGGGTCAGGCAGCATCTGTGGAGAACATGGATAGGTTTAATTAAATCAGTAATAACCTTCAATATGTCAGCCTAGTTTGGGTCACTATCCAACATCCACCGCAACCCACCAAACAAAATCATATCAATGAGCAGCAAAATAATCGGACTGGAGCAGGAACCACTTTATCAGTATTTACAATAGAAGGACTAAACTAAAAGGAACACAAATAGCCTCAGACACCACTCACTGCTCAGCCAAGACAGTCTTCCACCCTCAGCCCAGAGATACAGGTCTCTCACACTCAGGACTAAGAGAACCATGTCGAGTTCCTGCCTACATCCATTAGACTCATGAATAGTTGAACTATTTATTTATTCATTTATTTATATATACATTTTTTAACATTCTATTAATGTTTTTATTGCCTATTCTTCATGTATTGTGCTTTGCAAGTGTTGCCTACTGACTGCTGTAGGACTGCTGGTATGTGATGTGTGTGATTGGAGCAGGGAGGTTCTACTGCAGTTGTGCAGGGTCTTGGTGAGACCACACCTGGAGTATTGCGTGCAGTTTTGGTCTCCTAATCTGAGGAAAGACATTCTTGCCATAGAGGGAGTACAGAGAAGGTTCACCAGACTGATTCCTGGGATGGCAGGACTTTCATATGAAGAAAGACTGGATAGACTCGGCTTGTACTCGCTAGAATTTAGAAGATTGAGGGGGGATCTTATAGAAACTTACAAAATTCTTAAGGGGTTGGACAGGCTAGATGCAGGAAGATTGTTCCCGATGTTGGGGAAGTCCAGAACAAGGGGTCACAGTTTAAGGATAAGGGGGAAATCTTTTAAAACCGAGATGAGAAAATCATTTTTCACACAGAGAGTGGTGAATCTGTGGAATTCTCTGCCACAGAAGGTAGTTGAGGCCAGTTCATTGGCTATATTTGAGAGGGAGTTAGATGTGGCCCTTGTGGCTAAAGGGATCAGGGGGTATGGAGAGAAGGCAGGGATGGGATACTGAGTTGGATGATCAGCCATGATCATATCGAATGGTGGTGCTATGTTTCTATGTTTCTATAGAATCTTACAGGCCCTTTGGCCTAACTTGCCTATGGATGGAGTTAGGGCCAAATTTGGTCACATGGTTGTAAGACACAGCGTGGCAACAGGCCCTTTGGCCCATCCAGTCCGTGCCGACCCGCGATCACCCCGTACACTAACACTATCCTACACACACTAGCAACAATTTTACAATTTTCCCAAAGCCAATTAACCTACAAACCTACACGTCTTTGGAGTGTGGGAGGAAGCTGAAGATCTCGGAGAAAACCCACGCAGGTCACGGGGAGAACGTGCAAACTCCGTACAGACAGCACCTGTGGTTAAGATGGAACCCGGGTCTCTGGCGCTGCGAGGCAGCGACTCTACCGCTGTGCCACCGTGACGCCCACAGATGCTGGAGTCCATTTTTAAATAGCGCTGGACTTTTGTGGGGGAAAGGGTTAACTCAGAGTGGGCTTTCAAATCATTCAAGTGTAATGAGTAGATGAAAGGTTAATCTAATTTAATGCAAGGCAACTCTCCGCTTGGATTCATAACAGTGGCAGCAAAATCCATCAGTTTGGAATTAATTGGATTAAGGTTTACTCTCCACGGTTCAATGAATCCATTTTTTATAAAATAGGGGGCAGAGAGTCGGCACGGTGGCGCAGCGGTAGAGTTGCTGCCTCACTGCGCCAGAGACCCGGGTTCCATCCTGACTACGGCTGCTGCCTGTACGGAGTTTGCACGTTCTCCCCGTGACCTGCGTGGGTTTTCCCCATACGTTGTACGAGGGAGTGCATCGTAGGTTTACAAGGTTAATTCCCGGGATGGCGGGACTGTCACATGCTGAGAGAATGGAGCGGCTGGGCTTGTACACTCTGGAGTTTAGAAGTTTCAATAAGAAAATTATTGAAACGTATAAGATTGTTAAGGGCTTGGACACGCTAGAGGCAGGAAACATGTTCCCGATGTTGGGGGATTCCAGAACCAGGGGCCAAAGATTAAGAATAAGGGGTAAGCCATTTAGAATGGAGACGAGGAAACACTTTTTCTCACAGAGAGTTGTGAGTCTGTGGAATTCTCTGCCTCAGAGGGCGGTGGAGGCAGGTTCTCTGGATGCTTTCAAGAGTGATCTAGAGAGGGCTCTTAAAAATAGCGGAGTCAGGGGATATGGGGAGAAGGCAGGAACAGGGTAGTGATTGGGGATGATCAGCCATGATCACATTGATTGGCGGTGCTGGCTCGAAGGACCGAATGGTCTCTACCCCTGCACCTATTGTCTATTGTCTATTGTCTACACTTCACGCTGCCTCAGGAAAGCAGCCGACATAATGAAAGACTACAGGGCCCGCCCCACTTGGGCGTGAATCCCAAAATCCTGGGGCGCTGCTCGCGACCGTGGGCGTCACTGCCTACGTCACCGCGCACCATGCGCGCGGAATGTGCACCATGCAGGCGTCGTGGCGCGTAAATGAAGTCACGTAAATGACGCGCAAATGAGGCCGACGTGGGTCGGGTCTCTTAACGACTAAACCGTTCCACAAAACAGCGCTCTGAATGGCAACCACCTTGTCTCAGTTATAAATAACCCCATTTATGCATTCTTTCCCCCCCCCCCTCCATTAGCAACACCACACAAACATATTGAGAGCCTTCTTGGATCGAACCCATCGCCATAAAGTTTCATAAAGAAGGTGCTTTATTTTTAACAGTTTCTCTCTTTTTCTGTTACATTCCTGAAGTGATTTTAATGACAGCTCTTAAACGTGGATGGCAGAAGGCTTTACAAATTAAACACAGCGTGATGGTGCAGCGGTAGACAACACACGAGTACAATCGAGCCATTCACAGCGTACAGATGCATGGGAAAGGGAATAATGTTAGATAAAGCCAGCCAAGTCCGATCAAGGATAGTCCGAGCGTCTCTAGAGAACATGGATAGGTCCGAGCGTCTCTAGAGATCTGTGGAGAACATGGAGAGGTGACGTTTCACAGAGTGCTGGAGTAACTCAGCGGGTCAGGCAGCATCTGTGGAGAACATGGATAGGTGACGTTTCACAGAGTGCTGGAGTAACTCAGCGGGTCAGGCAGCATCTATGGAGCTAAGGAAATAGGCAACGTTTCGGGCCGAAACCCGGAAGGGTTTCGTCCCGAAACGTTGCCTATTTCCATAAGGATTTCGGCCCCGAAACGTTGCCTATTTCCTTCGCTCCATAGATGCTGCTGCACCATAACTCAGCGGGTCAGGCAGCATCTGTGGAGAACATGGATAGGTGACGTTTTTCACAGAGTGCTGGAGTAACTCAGCGGGTCAGGCAGCATCTGTGGAGAACATGGATAGGTGGTGTTTCACAGAGTGCTGGAGTAACTCAGCGGGTCAGGCAGCATCTGTGGAGAACATGGATAGGTGACATTTCACAGAGTATAAGATTGTAGTTCCGGACTGCTCTCTGGTTGTGGTAGACCTGAAACATCACCTATCCATGTTCTCCACAGATGCTGCCTGACCCGCTGAGTTACTCCAGCACTCTGTCTTTTTAAAGTCATACAGGCCCTTCTGCCCATCATGTCCTTGCCGAACAAGATGCCTCATCTAGTCCCACCTGCACATGTTTGGTCCATATCCCTCAAAACATTTCCTATGTTATATACCTGTCCAAATGTCTTTTAAATGTTGTAATAATACTTGCCTCAACTAGCTTTTCTGTAAACTAGCATCTGCTGTTTCTTGTTTAAGAATAAGGGGGAAGCCATTTAGAATGGAGATGAGGAAACACTTTTTCACACAGAGAGTTGCGAGTCTGTGGAATTCTCTGCCTCAGAGGGCGGTGGGGGCTGGTTCTCTGGATGCTTTCAAGAGAGAGCTAGATAGGGCTCTTGAAAATAGCTACGTCAGGGGATATGGGGAGAAGGCAGGAACGGGGTACTGATTGGGGATGATCAGCCATGATCACATTGAATGGCGGTGCTGGCTCGAAGGGCCAAATGGCCTACTCCTGCACCTATTGTCTATTGTCTATTGTTTGTTCAATTAGTTTAGTTTAGTTTAGTTTAGTTTAGTTTAGTTTCTTGAGTTAGACTTTAGACTTTGGAGATACAGCATGGAAACAGACCCTTCGGCCCATCGAGCCCGTGCTGACCAGCGATCACCCCGTACAGTAGCACTACCCTACACACTAGGGACAATTTACAGATTTTTTTTTAAACCAAAGCTAATTAACCTACAAAGCTGTGTAGAAAGGAACTGCAGATGTTGGTTTACACCGAAGATAGACACAAAGTGCTGGAGTAACAGCGGGTCAGGCAGCATCTCTGGAGAAAAGGAATAGGTGACGTTTCGTTGAGTTACTCCAGCTTTTTATGTCAACCTCCAAACCTGCACGTCTTTGGAGTGTGGGAGGAAACCAGAGCACCCGGAGAAAACCCACGCAGGTCACGGGGAGAACGTGCAAACTCCGTATGGAAGGCACCCGTAGTCAGGATTGAACCCGTGTCTCTGGCGCGGTGAGGCAGCAACTCTACCGCTGTGCCTTGGTTCTTGGTTCTTGGTCCTCCAAAATATTCCAAATGGGATTTTAAACTGAAGAGGATTTCTAAACTGGCCCCTCTCCACTCACTCTCCCTGCCCCTCTTCCCCCCTCCTCCCCTCCTTTCCTCCCATTCCCTCCACCCTTGTCCCTTCTCAACCCCGCCCCCTTTAGTTCCCCTCCCCCCTCTTTTTTCACACTCCCCCTCTCCCTCCCTTCTTTTCTCACTCGCTCCCCCTTACCCCCCCTTCCTCCCTCCCCCTCTCCCTCTTCCCTTCTCCCTCCCTAGCTTTCCTTCCTCTCCCTTTCTTTTTTCTTCCCTCTTCCCCCTCCCGCCTTCTCTCTTCCCTCCTTCCCTCCTCTTTCCCCTAGCCTTCTCTCCTCCTCCTTCCTCCCTCTATCCATTCCCTCCTTCTCTCTCTCTCTTTTCAGGTTTCCTCCCCTCCCCCTTCTTTCCTTTCCTCTCTCTTCCTTCCCTCCCCTCTCCTTGGCTTGCTGTCTTTTCTTTCCTCCCTTCCCTCCCTCTGCCCTCCTTTCTCTTTTCCCCGTTCTTTCCCTCTTGGTCTCTCTCTCCCCTTCCTCCCTCTGCTTCTCCCCTCCCCCCTCTCTCTCCTCCCTCCCTCCTCTCTCTCTCCCCTCCTTTCTCCCTCTCCTCCCTCTTCCCTTCTTTCTTCCTTCTTTCTTCCTTTCTTTTTCTCCTCTCCTCTCTCTTCCTGGCCTTTTTCATCTCCTCCCCTTTTTCTTCGGTCTTCCATCTCTCTCGTCTGTCTCCTTCCCCCCCCTCCCACCCATCTTTCCGCTTCCCCTTCTCATTCTCTTCGCCTCCCCCTTGTTGGATCAGACTCCCCGCCTCCCCCCTCTTCCCCCCCCCTCCCTTTCTTCCGTCCCCCCCTTACCTTCCTTTTTCCTTTCTCTCCTCCCTCCCCTTCTCTTTATCTCCCCTCTCTTCTCCCCCTCCTCTCTCCCTCTTCTGTCCTCTGTCCCTCCTCCCTCTCTCTCCCCCTTTTCCTCAACTCTTGCCTTTGCTTCTTTTTCTTTTCTCCTTCCCCAAACTCCTGTCTTCCCCTCTTTTCTCTCGGCTTCTTCCTCTTTTTTCTCTGCCCCCCTTTTCCCCCCTTTTCTTCCCCTTGTGTCCTTTCCCCTTTGCCCTTCCTCTCCCCCCCTCTTTTCTCCCTCTTTCCTCTCCCCCCCTTTCTCTTTTCTTCCCCTCCCCTTTGAGGGGAGAGCTTTTTTTCTCTCCCCTTCTCCCTCTTTTCCCCTCCCTTCCTCTCTCCTTTTCCCTCTCTTTTCCCCTCCTCCTCTGTTTTCTTCTTTCCCCATCCATCTTTCCTCTCTTCTCTCCTTCTTCCTTTTGCCCTTCTTTCCTTTCCTTTTTTCCCTCCTTGCCTTCCTATCCTCTGTTTTTTTTCCCCCTGGTTTTGTTTCCGCTCTCTTCCCCCCCTCACCCCTTCCCCCTTTCCCCTTTCTCTCCCCTTTCCCCCCTTCCCTCTCTTTTCCCCTTCTCTCCCCCTTCCCCTCCCTTTTGTCTTTCTCTTCCTTGTGCTCCCTCTCCTTCCCTGTTCTCTCCTCTCCTGTGTTCTCTAGACTCTAATCTCTCCCCCCCTTGGTGCTTTTTTTCTTTTTTCCTTTTCCTCTTCTTCCTTTCCTCTGCTCTCCCCGCTTTTCTTCCCTGAGAGTTTCCCCCTCCCTCCCTGGTCCCCCCCCCGTACCCACTGTTGCGCTCCTTTCTTTTGTCTGTTCCTCCTTTTCCCCTTATTTTCTCCCCTCCCGCCTCCTCCTCCCTCTCCTGTTCTTTCTCCCTCTCCTCCTGTGTTTTTCCCCTCTTCCCTCCTCCTCTTCGTTATCCTCTTCTCCTTTCTTTCTTCTCCCCCCCCCCTCCTCTGCTCCCTGGTGCTCTACTTAGTTCCCTCCCTTTCCTGTTTTGGGTCCTTTCCTTTTCCTTCTCCTTCCTGCTCCTCCTCCTCCTCTGCGTCCCTCCCCCTTCTCCTTTCTTCCCCTGTCCCCCCCCTCTCCACTGTGGCTCCTTGTTTTCCCTCTGTCTCCCCTCTCCTCTCCCTCTTTTCCCTGGCTGTCCCCCCTTTCTCGCTTCCAAGAGTCCTCATTCCTCTGTTTTGGCTCTCTTCTCCTCTCCGCTCTCTCTCGCTGCTTTTAGCCCCTCCTCCCTTCTCCTAGTCCTTCCCTCCTCTTTCTCTTGCCTCTTGTCCTATGTTCTGTCTTCGTCTGTCTCTATCCTCTTCCTCTGGTTCCGCTCGGACTCTCTCTTGTGGCTGTATCTATGTCTTGTTTCTACTCCTCTCCTCTCTTCTGTATGTATCTGTTTTTAGTCCCATCTCCTCTTTTCTCCCACTGGGTCCACTCTGTTGATTTCCTTTTTTATGTGGTTCTGTGTCCCTATCTCCTCTCCCCTGTCTTCTCCTCCCTCGACTGATCTGTGTTTCCCCCCTTCTTCTCTCCTCTGGCTTTGGCCTTGTTTTCCCTTCTGTCTCCTGTCTTCTCCTCCCGTGTCTCCTGTCTCCTTTCGTTGCTCTTCTTCACTTTTTTTCCTTTCTTCTCTTTCCTCCCTCTCCTCCTCTGTTCTCTGTCCCCCCTGTTTCCCTCCAAAGTCCTCGGCCCATCCGGTCTCCTCCTCCCTCCCCTCTCGCCTTGTTTTTCCCTCCTCCTCCTCCCCCCCCTCCTCTCCTCTGCTCTGTGGTCCCTATCGTGTGTCTTCTTTCCTCTTTCCTTCCCTTTGCTTCCTTCCCTTCTCCTCTCTCTTTCCTCTTCCCCCCCTTTCTATTCTTCACCGTATATGCTTGAGTATCCTTCAGTTAGGTCGTTTGGGCCTCTGTTCCCCACTCTCCCTCTCTCCCCCCCACCCTTCCACTCTGTCCACTTCCTCCTTCTCCCTCCATCCTGCCATCTCAGCCCCCTCTCCTCCCACTCCCACTCCCTCTCTCCCACCAACTAACCTCTCCTCCCCAAGAAGGAGAGACTCCCTCCCCTCCCACCCCCTCCCCCCCTTCCTTCCTCCACCCCTAACATCTCTCTCCATCTTCATAAACCTCTGAGCCACTCTCGAACTTGAACTTACCCCACCCCCAAAAACCCCACCTCTCCCCCCATCACACCCCCTCCCCCCCCCCCATGTCTCCCTGTACCTCAGGTAAACCCCTCTGTCCCCACCTCCTTCCACACCTCTATCCCCTCCCCTCCTCTGTTGGCTAGTAAATCCCCTATTATACCATACTCCACTATTCCACTTCTCCCCCCTCCCCACTTTTGATTTGCAAAGCAAACCGAAGTCAGGATCGAACCCGGGTCTGTGGAGCAGGAGATGACCCCTGCATTCAGCTGCGCATAATATACTCAGCATTGAAACTTGCACCGAGTTTAAAAAAAAACTTTGAATTGAGCCATCAGGAACAAATTTACAGTCTGCTGAATGAAAATTGCAACGATGGCGAATTAAAAACTGGATTGTTGCTTCTAAATGTCCACCATCTAGTCTCCTCTCATCCCCAGCATTGTATCTGATCACAGCTCCCATTGAAGGTTATGCCAGTCTCCTCTGGATGTTAAATCCCTAGTCCAGGCTGCTTAATCACCTCAGTGTCGAGGCAGAGGCATTTCTCATTCAGCATGGAGGTGTACGTGTGGCTGGTCACATCTCAGTGAGCCCCAGACGCTGGGCCAGTCACACCACATTACATCGCAATACTCACCACAAACTTCCCCTGTCTCTTAACCTCTTGTGCTCTGGTATTCCACGCAGTGTGTGTGTGTGTGTGTACGTGTGTGTGTGTGTGTGTGTGTGTGTGTGTACGTGTGTGTGTATGTGTGTGTACGTGTGTGTACGTGTGTATGTGTGTATGTGTACGCGTGCTAGTGTGCATGTGAATGTGCATGAGTGTGTGCATGTGTGTGTAGTGTGTTTGTGTGTACGTGTACACGTGTGTGTGTATGTGTGTGTGTGTGTGTGTGCATGTGTGTGTGTGCATGTGTGTGTGTGTGTGTGTGTGTACGTGTGTGTGTATCTCTATGTGTGTGTGTGTGTGTGTACATGTGTGTGTATGTGTGTGTACGTGTGTGTACGTGTGTGTACGTGTATGTGTATGTGTACGCGTGCTAGTGTGCATGTGAATGTGCATGAGTGTGTGTGTGTCAGTGTGTGTGTACGTGTACACGTGTGTGTATGTGTGTGTGTGTGTGTGTGTGTGTGTTTGAATGTGTGTGTGTATCTCTATGTGTGTGTGAGTGTGTGTATGTGTGTGTGTCTGTGTGACTATGTCACACTCACACACACACAGACTCACACACACACACACACAGAGGGGGAGAGAGAGGGGGGGAAGGAGGAGAGAAATACGAGAGGGGTTGAGAGATAGGGGTGCATGAAAGAGAGGGGGGGGAGATAACATAGGGGGAGATAGGGAGGGAGGAAGGGGGGAGTGAGGGGGGAGAAACAGTTCATGATCCCTATGGACCATTCTCCAGGTTTCTGTCATTGTGACATTATTGGTGCACCAAAGCTTTTGGTTTCCAGATTACCTTAAATCCTACGGGCATCACGGTGGTGCAGCGGGTAGAGCTGCTGCCTCACGGTGCCAGAGACCCGGGTTCCATCCTGACTACGGGCGCTGTCTGTACAGAGTTTGTACGTTCTCCCTGTGACCTGCGTGGGTTTTCTCCGGGTGCTCCGGTTTCCTCCCACACTGCAAAGACGTGCAGGTTTGTAGGTTGATCGGCTTGGTGTAAATGTAAAATAGTCCCCTGGAGCGTGTAGGATAGTGTTAGTGTGCGGGGATCGCTGGACACGGTGGGCCGAAGGGCCTGTTTCCACGCTGTATCTCTAAACTAAACTAAAGTAAAACCAAACTAACCTAAGTACATGAAAGCAGGTCAAACCTGGTGATAAAATTCCCAGCTGTAATCTGTTCAGTTCATTCATCTTTAAAGAGCGGGCCTGATTCGAGTAACAGCAGCACAATGCAGGCAGCACCTCATCCTTTATTCAGTAGACTCGTGCTTCTAGTGCATTAGGAAGAGAATAAATACGAAGCCCATTCCCCTGTCCTCTGCTCTCCTTCCTCCCAAAGCCGTTGATTCATCAGCAAAGCCTTTACTTCAAGTAATCCTTGCATCCCCTCTCTCTCCGTCCCTCCCCCACCCATATAACTATATAACAATTACAGCACGGAAACAGGCCATCTCGACCCTTCTAGTCCGTGCCGAACACTTATTCTCCCCTAGTCCCATCTACCTGCACTCAGACCATAACCCTCCATTCCTTTCCCGTCCATATACCTATCCAATTTATTTTTAAATGATGAAATCGAACCTGCCTCCACCACCTTCACTGGAAGCTCATTCCACACCGCTACCACTCTCTGAGTAAAGAAGTTCCACCTCATGTTACCACTAAACTTCTGTTCCTTAATTCTCAAGTCATGTCCCCTTGTTTGAATCTTCCCTATTCTCAGTGGGAAAAGCGTATCCACGTCAACTCTGTCTCTCCCTCTCATCATTTTAAAGACCTCTATCAAGTCCCCCCTTAACCTTCTGCGCTCCAAAGGTAATCCAGGCAACATTCTAGTAAATCTCCTCTGTACCCTCTCTATTTTGTTGACATCCTCCCTATAATTAGGTGACCAGAATTGTATCCCATACTCCAGAAATGGCCTCACCAATGCCTTGTACAATTTTAACATTACATCCCAACTTCTATACTCAATGCTCTGATTTATAAAGGCCAGCATACCAAAAGCTTTCTTTACCACCCTATCTACAAGAGATTCCACCTTCAGGGAACTGTGCACAGTTATTCCCAGATCCCTCTGTTCAACTGTATTCTTCAATTCCCTACCATTTACCATGTAGGTCCTATTTTGATTTGTCCTGCCAAGGTGTAGCACCTCACACTTATCAGCATTAAACTCCATCTGCCATCTTTCAGCCCACGCTTCCAAATGGCCTAAATCTCTCTGTAGACTTTGAAAATCTACTTCATTATCCACAACATCACCTATCTTAGTATCATCTGCATATTTACTAATCCAATTTACCACACCTTCGTCCAGATCATTGATGTACATGACAAACAACAGTGGACCCAACACAGATCCCTGTGGCACCCCGCTAGTCACTGGCCTCCAACCTGACAAACAGCCATCCACCATTACTCTCTGACATCTCCCATTCAGCCACTGTTGAATCCATCTTGCTACTCCACCATTAATACCCAACAATTGAACCTTCTCAACCAACCTTCCGTGAGGAACCTTGTCAAAGGCCTTACTGAAGTCCATATAGACAACATCCACTGCTTTACCCTCATCAATTTCCCGAGTAACCTCTTCAAAAGATTCAAGAAGATTAGTTAAACATGACCTTCCAGGCACAAATCCATGTTGACTGTTCCTAATCAGACCCTGTTTATCCAGATGCTTATATATATTATCTCTAAGTATCCTTTCCATTAATTTGCCCACTACTGACGTCAAACTAACAGGCCTATAATTGCTAGGTTTACTCTTAGAACCATTTTTAAACAATGGAACAACATGCGTAGTTGGTGCAACTAGTTTGACTGTGACCTTGTTGAGTCTCATTGTCTTTAACTCGTTTTCACCTAGCGAACAATGGCCTGCTTCCTTGATCATGGTTGCATTTAATAATAATAATAATAATAATAATAATAATAATATATTTTATTGTCATTGCACATAGGTGCAAGGAGATTTGGAATACGGCTTCATCCGATGTCATAACTTAAATCTATTATATATTAAAACTGTGTGGCTGCCGCCTGCCACCTGGCGTCCGGCTGCCTTTCTGCCTTTTGATTCGCTGCTCCTTCCTATCAGCTTCCAACACACTTCAAAACAAAGTTGCAAGACAGGAACACTCTGAACTTTTCACCTCAACGGGATATCACAGCAAGTGCTTCAACATGAGGGGGAGGGCCAATTGGTATTGCAATTGGAACTGCTACAGCACGAGGCGCAGTCGTCTTTCTTACAGTTTGGCTTTCTTCCCAACCAATTGTTCAAGCGCTTTTGATTGCAACATGCGCCTTAATTTAGTTCAACAATGAAACTGACAAGTTACTAAAGGAGAAATTGGAATTTTTTAAAAATCCACTGCTGAGGGAGGCAGGGGAATGCTGGAATCTTACATTTGGGAACGGGTTCAGTTCCGTTGGAGGGGACGGGTGCATGGTGGAATATTGGGTTGGGGGATCACACCATTGGGGGAGCAGACCCAACGGGTCTGCACTTGGTCTAGTAACTAATACAATTTGGATACCCAGAGAAACATGATTTATAAAAAAACCCAGTAAAGCAGTATAAAGTGCAAATGTGTGTGTGCCGGGTCAATGTGCAACGTGACCATCCGAGGGAGACAGTTCATGGGGGTGTGGGGCACTCAGCAGGGCCGGTTCAGAGCTGCTATAGCTCTGGGGATGAAGCTGTTCCTGAGTCTGGAGGTGCGGGCGTTGAAGGCCTTGTAACATCTGCCGGATGGTGGAAGTTCGAACAGACTATTACAAGGGTTACATTTTTTGCATTCCGTTCATTCATTTGTTCCACATCTCTCTACATCACCGTCTATATCTCTTATCTCTCTTTCCCCTGACTCTCAGTCTGAAGAAGGGTCTCGACCCGAAACGTCACCCATTCCTTCTTGCAAGAGGTGCTGCCCTGACCCGCTGAGTTCCTCCAGCATTTTGTGTCTGCATCTGCAGTTCCTTCCTACACCTTTATTTCTAATGGGCCTGTCCCACATAGGCGATTTTTTTCAGGATGTTGCCACATGGTCGCCGGCGTGTCGCCTGTACGGTCGTGAGTCGTCTCCTCAGTCGCCCACAGAGACCTAGCGTCTTTCTTGTTGCCGCTGGGTTTTCAACACGTTGAACTTTTTCGGCGACAGTGGTGACCATGGGTTTGACGCCAATGAGCGTAGCCTGGAGTATTGTGTGCAGTTTTGGTCCCCTAATTTGAGGAAGGACATTCTTGCTATTGAGGGAGTGCAGCGTAGGCTTACAAGGTTAATTCCCGGGATGGCGGGACTGTCATTTGCTGCGAGAATGGAGCGGCTGGGCTTGTACACTCTGGAGTTTAGAAGGATGAGAGGGGATCTCATTGAAACATATAAGATTGTAAAAGGGCTTGGACACGCTAGAGGCAGGAAACATGTTCCCGATGTTGGGGGAGTCCAGAACCAGGGGCCACAGTTTAAGAATAAGGGGTAAGGCATTTAGAACGGAAGACTTTTTCCCACAGAGAGTGGTGAGTCTGTGGAATTATCTGCCTCAGAGGGCGGTGGAGGCCGGTTCTCTGGATACTTTCAAGAGAGAGCTAGATAGGGCTCTTAAAAATAGTGGAGTCAGGGGATATGGGGAGAAGGCAGGAATGGGGAACTGATTGTGGATGATCAGCCATGATCACATTGAATGGCGGTGCTGGCTCGAAGGGCCGAGTGGCCTCCTCCTGCATCTATTGTCTATTGACTATTGACGTAGGTGCTGGCATAGGTTGTCACCAGGATGTCGGACCGGTGAATTCCATTGCCATAGTCGCCGGCAGTTGCCGAAAAATCACCCAAGTGGGACAGGGCCATTAGTCTTCTTATAGCAGAATGAATGCTCTCCGACATTGACCTTGAACAATCTCCGAAGATATCTTGGGAATCTTCAACTGTTAAACAGACAAAGCGCCCTGGCATGGACTGTGATCTCACCCAAATCAAGGACCAGTCTCATCCCGGTCACTCCCTCTTCTCCCCTCTCCCATCGGGCAAGAGGTACAGAAGTGTGAAAACGAACGCACACCTCCAGATTCAGGGACAGTTTCTTCCCGGCTGTTATCAGGCAACTGAACCATCCATTCACAACTAGAGAGCAGTCCTGAACTACTATCTACCTCATTGGTGACCCTCCGACTATCTTTAATCGGACTTTACTGGACTTTATCTTGTCCTAAACATTATTCCCTTTATCCTGTATCTGGGCACTGGATGGCTCGATTGCATGGAGATTAATGAAAATTGTTAGGGTGATAAGTGTATAGATAAGGAGTGAAAACAGCCAAAGGGAAGTGTTCCATGATCTGCATTTCCTAGGAAGAAGCGTTTCGGCCCGAAACGTTGCCTATTTCCTTCGCTCCATAGATGCTGCTGCACCCGCTGAGTTTCTCCAGCATTTTTCTGTACCTCCTGCATTTCCTTTGTTCTGGTTTCACACCTTACACTTCCTTATCTTTGTACCGCCCACTCCCCTGAAATCTGTCTGAAGATGCCTCAAAAAGGCTGGCAGCATCATCAAGTACCCACACCATCCTGGCCACACACTCATCTCCCCGCTACCTTCAGGTAGAAGGTACAGGAGCCTGAAGACTGCAACGTCCAGGTTCAGGAATAGCTACTTCCCCACAGCCATCAGGCTATTGAACTCAACTAAAACAAAACTATGAACATTAACAGCCCATTATCTGTTAATTTGCACTTTATCAGTTTAAATGGACACACTGATCTGTTCTGTATTCATGCCTACTATGTTCTGTTGTGCTGAAGGAAAGCAAGAATTTCATTGTCCTATCTGGGACACATGACAATAAATTCTCTTGAATCTTGAATCTTGAAGAAGGGTCTCGCCCCGAAACGTCACCCATTCCTTCTCTCCAGAGATGCTGCCTGTCTCGCTGAGTTACTCCAGCATTTTGTGTCTATCTTCGGTGTAAACCAGCATCTGCAGTTCCTTCCTACACAGTTTATTCCCAGCTGTTATCAGGCAGCTGAACCATCCTATCACCAACTAGAGAGCGGTCCTGACCTCCCATCCACCTCGCTGGAGACCCGCAACTGGACTTTACCTTGCACTAAACGTTATTCCCTTTATCATGTATCTGTACACTGTGGACGGCTCGATTGTAATCGTGTATTGTCTTTCCGCTGACTGGTTAGCACGCAACAAAAGCTTTTCACTGTACCTCGGTACACGTGTGACAACAGTACACCAATATCAATAAATTAAATGCTGTCAGCTCCACCAATAAATCACAGATGAAATTACTAAAGAGTTTGTGAGTTCAGCGGTTGCAGTCACTTCTCCAGTAGCGCAACTCACCATGACCACAGCTCATTAACATTCCCACCCCCGTGTGTGTGTGTGTGTACATGTGTGTGTGTGTGTGTGTATGTGTGTGTACATATGTGTGTGTGTGTGTACATGTGTTTGTGTGTGTGTACATGTGTGTGTGTACATGTGTGTGTGTGTGTGCGTGTACATGTGTGTGTGTGTGTGTATGTGTGTGCGTGCGTGTGTGTGTACGTGTGTGTACATGTGTGTGTGTGTGTGTACGTGTGTGTGTGTGTGTGTGTACATGTCTGTGTGTACGTGTGTGTGTGTGTATGTGGATGTGTGTGTGTGTACATGTGTGTGTGTGTGTGTGTGCGCGTTGTGAGTCTGTGGAATTCTCTGCCTCAGAGGGCAGTGGAGGCCGGTTCTCTGGATGCTTTCAAGAGAGAGTTAGATAGTGCTCTTAAAGATAGCGGAGTCAGGGGATATGGAGAGAAGGCAGGAACGGGGTACTGATTGGGGATGATCAGCCATGATCACATCGAATGGCGGTGCTGGCTCGAAGGGCCGAATGGCCTCTACTCCTGCACCTATTGTCTATTGTCTATCGTCTATTGACCCTTCTTCAGACTAGTTTAGTTTAGTTTAGAGATACAGCGCGCAAACAGGCCCTTCGGCCAATCGAGTCCATACCAGCCAGCGATCCCCGCACACTGACACTATCCTACACACACTAGGGGCAGTGACACCAATCCAATTAGCCCACAACCCCGTACGTCTTTGGAGTGTGGGAGGAAACCAGAGCACCCGAGGAAAACCTAAGCAGGTCACGGGGAGAACGTGCAAACTCCGTACAGACAGCACCCGTGGTCGGGATGGAACCCGGGTCTCTGGCGCTGTGAGGCAGCAGTTCTACCCGCAGTGCCACGTAGCGAGAGGTTGTTTAAATACTTCTGCGGGATGATCAGTGTCAGGTCACTAAAACCACCTCCCCTGAATACATCAATGACAGGACCTTGACATCGTAAATCCTCTAGATGAGGATTGAAGGGCTATTAAAGCAGGCCCTCGGGCTAAACGGCTTAAAAGGCAGCTGACGGCTTTAATATATGGACGTCTTTGACATTTAGAGGCATTCAAAAACAAAGTTGAGCTAAAATTACCCATGAATAGCTGACTAAAAATGATAAAACACTTCAGGTATTTAAATGGTCCCTGGCACTTCCATCAATATAATACTAATGTTCAAGAAGGAACTGCAGATGCTGGAGAATCGAAGGTAGACAAAAGTGCTGGAGTAACTCAGCGGGTGAGGCAGCATCTATGGAGCGAAGGAAATAGGCAACGTTTCGGGACGAAACCCGAAAGGGTTTCGGCCCGAAACGTTACCTATTTCCAGAAGGATTTCGGCCCGAAACGTTACCTATTTCCAGAAGGATTTCGGCCCGAAACGTTACCTATTTCCAGAAGGATTTCGGCCCGAAACGTTGCCTATTTCCAGAAGGATTTCGGCCCAAAACGTTGCCTATTTCCTTCGCTCCATAGATGCTGCTGCACCCACTGAGTTTCTCCAGCAAGTTTTTCTACCAAATTAAATGCTGATTGCTTGAGCATTTCTCTTGATTAGTACGGGTGTCAGGGGTTATGGGGAGAAGGCAGGAGAATGGGGTTAGGAGGGAGAGGTAGATCAGCCGTGATCGAATGGCGGTGTAGACTTGATGGGCCGAGTGGCCTGATTCTGCTCCTCGAACTGATGTACTATTCCTCTCATGATTTTAGAAACATAGAAAATAGGTGCAGGAGGAGGCCATTCGGCCCTTCGAGCCAGCACCGCCATTCATTGTGATCATGGCTGATCGTCCCCAATCAATAACCCGTGCCTGCCTTCTCCCCATATCCCTTGACTCCACTAGCCCCTAGAGCTCTATCTAACTCTCTCTTAAATCCATCCAATGACTTGGCCTCCACTGCCCTCTGTGGCAGGGAATTCCACAAATTCTCTGGGTGAAAAAGTTTTTTCTCACCTTAGTCTTAAATGGCCTATTAAGACTGTGGCCCCTGGTTCTGGACTCGCCCAACATTGGGAACATTTTTCCTGCATCTAGCTTGTCCAGTCTTTTTTTATAATTTTATATGTTTCTATAAGATCAGCCCCCTCATCCATCAAAACTCCAGTGAATACAAGCCTAGTCTTTTCAATCTTTCCTCATATGACAGTCCCGCCATCCCAGGGATCAATCTGGTGAACCTACGCTGCACTGCCTCAATCACAAGGATGTCCTTCCTCAAATTAGGAGACCAACACTGTACACAATACTCCAGATGTGGTCTCATCAGAGCCCTGTACAACTGCAGAAAAACCTATTTTGTACACTTCTGTACAATCACCCCCAACTACCTCCTCCTCCTCTGGCAGCTCGTTCCGTACACCTCCCACCTTCTCAGTGAAAAGTTGCTCCTCTGGTTCCTACTAAATCCTTCCCCTCTCACCTTCAACCTCTGCCCTCTGGATCATCATTTATGCCAAACAGATAAAGTTCACAAAAGTGCTGGAGTAACTCAGCGGGTGCAGCAGCATCTATGGAGCGAAGGAAATAGGCAACGTTTCGGGCCGAAACCCGGAAGGGTTTCGGGCCGAAACGTTACCTATTTCCAGAAGGGTTTCGGCCCGAAACATTGCCTATTTCCAGAAGGATTTCGGCCCGAAACGTTGCCTGTTTCCTTCGCTCCATAGATGCTGCTGCACCATAACTCAGCGGGCCAGGCAGCATCTGTGGTGAACATGGATAGGTGACGTTTCGCAGAGTGCTGGAGTAACTCAGCGGGTCTGGCAGCATCTGTGGAGAACATGGATAGGTGACGTTTCACAGAGTGCTGGAGTAACTCAGCGGGTCAGGCAGCATCTGTGGAGAACATGGATAGGTGACGTTTCACAGAGTGCTGGAGTAACTCAGCGGGTCAGGCATCATCTGTGGAGAACGTGGATAGGTGACGTTTCACAGAGTGCCGGAGTAACTCGAAACGTTACCTATTTCCAGAAGGGTTTCGGCCCAAAACGTTCACAAGGTCATTTGCACTGACATTTGAATAACTCTGGCACTGGCCACTCAAATCAGCTGCCCTGGACTTTTTAATTATTGTTTTTTACTGTATATTAATGTTGCTGTTTTACCTGCTTTTAACTATTTATACTGTTTCATCAGGGACTGGATTGTTTTTACTGTTATTACGTGTGAAATGTTTAGGTTTTTATGTGCGATGTTCTGGTATTCCCTGGGAAACGTCTTCTCATTTTGCACTGTACAATTGTTGCTTTGTAAAATGACAATAAAGGTTGATTTGATTTGATATAGAAACATAGAAAATAGGTGCAGGAGTAGGCCATTCGGCCCTTCGAGCCTGCACCGCCATTCAATGTGATCATCCAACTCAGTATCCAATCCCTGCCTTCTCTCCATACCCCCTGATCCCTTTAACCACAAGGGCAACATCTAACTCCCTCTGAAATATAGCCAATGAACTGTGGCCTCAACTACCTTCTGTGGCAGAGAATTCCACAGATTCACCACTCTCTGTGTAAAAAATGATTTTCTCATCTCGGTCCTAAAAGATTTCCCTCTTATCCTTAAACTGTGACCCCTAGTTCTGGACAAGAGCAGAAGAATCAGGCCATTCGACCCATCAAGTCTACTCCGCCATTCAATCATAGTTGATCTATCTCTCCCTCCTGACCCCATTCTCCTGCCTTCTCCCCATAACCCCTGACACGAGTAGGCTCACCAGGTTAATTCCCGGGATGGCGGGACTGTCATACGCTGAGAGAATGGAGAAGCTGGGCTTGTACACTCTGGAGTTTAGAAGGATGAGAGGGAATCTTATTGAACCATGTAAGATTATTAAGGGTTTGGACACGCTAGAGGCAGGAAACATGTTCCCGATGTTGGGGGAGTCCAGAACCAGGGGCCACAGTTTAAGAATAAGGGGTAAGTCATTTAGAATGAAGATGAGGAAACACTTTTTCTCACAGAGAGTTGTGAGTCTGTGGAATTCTCTGCCTCAGAGGGCGGTGGAGGCAGGTTGTCTGGATGCTTTCAAGAGAGAGCTAGATAGGGCTCTTAAAAATAGCAGAGTCAGGGGATATGGGGAGAAGGCAGGAACGGGGTACTGATTGGGGATGATCAGCCATGATCACATTGAATGGCGGTGCTGGCTTGAAGGGCCGAATGGCCTACTCCTGCACCTATTGTCTATTGTCTAGTGTCTATAATTAAACGTTAAACGTTGCGATAGTCCCAGCCTCATCTACCTCCTCTGGCAGCTCGTTCGATACACCCACCACCCTCTGTGTGAAAAGGTTATATACTATTAAATCTTTCCTCCTTTCTCCTTAAAACTATGTCCTCTGGTCCTCGATTCCCCTCCTCTGGGCAAGACTCTGTGCATCTACCCAATCTATTCCTCACATGACTTGATACACCTCTATAAGATCACCCCTCATCCTCCTGCGCTCCAAGGAATAGAGACCCAGCCTGCTCAACCTCTCCCTGTAGCTCACACCCTCGAGTCCTGGCAACATCCTCGTGAATACTACAACATCCTTTATGGGTTAGGGGGCCAAACCTGTGCGCAGTTCTCCAGGCGTGGCCTTACATACCTCCTGTACGACCTTAACGAAACCTTCCTAGCACTAAATATCAACGCCTCCACGATTTAGGACAGTTTTCCTGCGTCAATGTTGGTTCGACCTGTTTGCTGACATTTTTGTGACTAATTCACGAGAACACCTTGATTAGTTCGGAGATACAGCGGGGAAACTATCCTACACACACTGGGGACAATTTACATTTACACCAAGTCAATTAACCTGCAAACCTGCACGTCTGTGGAGTGTGGGAGGAAACCGAAGATCTCGGAGAAAACCCGCGCAGGTCGCGGGGAGAACGTGCAAACTCCGTAAAGACAGCACCCGTAGTTGGAATCGAACCCGGGTCTCTGCTGCTGTGAGGAAAAGTTGCTTCTCGGGTTCCCATTAAATAGGAATAGGACATTCAGCACGGTGGTGGAGCAGTAATCGCTGCCTAACGGCACCGGAGACCCTGGCTTGATCCTGGCAACGGAGTGCTGTCTGCAAGGAGTTTGCACGTTCTCCCTGTGACTGCGTGGGTTTCCTCTGTAAACTTCCCCCTAGGGAGTGGACGAGAAAGTGGGATAACATAGAAACATAGAAATTAGGTGCAGGAGTAGGCCATTCGGCCCTTCGAGCCTGCACCGCCATTCAATATGATCATGGCAGATCATCCAACTCAGTATCCCGTACCTGCCTTCTCTCATATTTCCCCCTGATCCCCTTAGCCACAAGGGCCACATCTAACTCCCTCTTAAATATAGCCAATGAACTGTGGCCTCGACTACCCTCTGTGGCAGAGAGTTCCAGAGATTCACCACTCTCTGTGTGAAAAAAAGTTCTTCTCATCTTGGTTTTAAAGGATTTCCCCTTTATCCTTAAGCTGTGACATAGAACTAGTATGAACGGGTGATCGCTGGTCGGCGTGGACTCTCCCTGCTTCTTTACCTCCCCCCACCACCACCCCCCCCACCCCCCCCCCCCCCCCGTGAGAGACTACAATTGGGTGAAGCTCAGAGGGCCGGCACGGTGGCGCAGCGGTAGAGTTGCTGCCTCACAGTGCCAGGGACCCGGGTGCGATCCTGACTACGGGCGCTGTCTGTACGGAGTTTGCACGTTCTCCCCGTGACCTGCGTGGGTTTTCTCCGAGATATTCGGTTTCCTCCCACACTCCAACGACGTGCAGGTTTGTAGAATAATTGGCCTGGTGTAAGTGTGAATTGTCCCTAGTGTGTGTAGGATAGTGTTAGTGTGCGGGCCTGTTTTCCCCACTGTATCTCGGAACTAAACAAGGTGCTGCATCTCTAAACTAAACTAAACTAGTGACAGTTACAGGTTGATTCACCATTTATTGACATGATTCATTGATTCACAATTCATAATTGACCATTCGTAAGTAAAAAGGTCCCAAGAACTAATTTGTAATCCCACTAACTACACTGAGTACTTATGTCTAGTAAATATTATTGATAGTCATGGTACACAAGGAACTGCAGGTGCCGAAATCTGGAGCAAAACACAGAGTGCTGGAGTAATTCATGAGAGGAATAGATCGGGTAGACGCACAGAGTCTCTTGCCCAGAGTAGGGGAATCGAGGACCAGAGGACATGGGTTTATGGTGAAGGGGAAAAGGTTTAATAGGAACACAAGAAGCAACTTTTCCACCCAGAGGGTGGTGGGTGTCTGAAACCAGCTGCCAGAGGAGGTTGTTGGGGCAGGGACGATGACAACATCTGAAAGGCACTTGGACAGGTACATGGATAGGACAGGTTTAGAGGGATATGGGCCAAACGCACGCAAATGAGATTAGTGTAGTCATCAGTCTGAAGAAGGGTTTTGACCTGAAACGTTGCCTATTTCCTTCGCTCCACAGATGCTGCTGCACCCGCTGAGTTTCTCCAGCATTTTTGTCTATATTTTGGCTATATTTAAGAGGGAGTTAGATGTGGCCCTTGTGGCTAAGGGGATCAGAGGGTATGGAGAGAAGGCAGGTACAGGATACTGAGTTGGATGATCAGCCATGATCATATTGAATGGCGGTGCAGGCTCGAAGGGCCGAATGGCCTACTCCTGCACCTATTTTCTATGTTTCTATGTTTCTATTTTCCAGCATCTGCAGTTCCTTCTTAAACACCATGTCACCACAGTGTCTCTATGGATGAACCAGTGGTAGAGATTGCCCTCTAGTGGCCTTGCATCGACGGTGCGGAGTGAAATATATAGAGTGATACAGCGTGGAAACTTCAGCCCAACCTGCCCACACCGACCAACATGTCCCATCTACACTAGTCCCACCTGCCTGCGCTTGCTCCATATCCTGTCCTATCCAACTACCTGTCTGTTTCTTAAACATCACAAATCTGAGGAAAGACATTATTGCCATAGAGGGAGTGCAGAGAAGGTTCACCAGACTGATTCCTGGGATGTCAGGACTGTTCGTATGAAGAAAGACTGGATAGACTTGGTTTATACTCTCTAGAATTTAGGAGATTGAGAGGGGATCTTATAGAAACTTACAAAATTCTTAAGGGGTTGGACAGGCTAGATGCAGGAAGATTGTTCCCGATGTTGGGGAAGTCCAGGACAAGGGGTCACAGCTTAAGGATAAGGGGGAAATCCTTTAAAACCGAGATGAGAAGAACTTTTTTCACACAGAGAGTGGTGAATCTCTGGAACTCTCTGCCACAGAGGGTAGTCGAGGCCAGTTCATTGGCTATATTTAAGAGGGAGTTAGATGTGGCCCTTGTGGCTAAGGGGATGAGAGGGAATGGAGAGAAGGCAGGGATGGGATACTGAGTTGGATGATCAGCCATGATCATATTGAATGGTGGTGCAGGCTCGAAGGGCCGAATGGCCTACTCCTGCACCTAATTTCTATGTTTCTATGTTTCCATCACGATAGTCCCAGCCTCAACTACCTCCTCTGGCAGCTCGTTCCATACACCCACCACCCTCTGTGTGAAATAGTGACCTCTCAGACTCCTATTAAATCTTTACCCCTTCAACTTAAAACTATGTTCTCTGGTCCTCGATTCCCCTACTCTGGGCGGGAGAATCTTTGCATCTACTCGATCTATTCCTCTCATGATTTTTATACATCTCTATAAGTCGCTCCCCACCCTCCTGTACTCCAAGGAACAGAGTCCCAGCCTGCTCAACCTCTCCCGACAATTTATCCGTGCGAATCTTCTCCGCACCCATTCTAACTTAACAACATAATTCCTACCACATGGTAATATGTTTGGGATCATGAGCGGCGCGGTGGCGCAGCGGTAGAGTCGCTGCCTCACAGCGCCAGAGACCCGGGTTCGATCCAGACCACGGGCGCTGTCTGTACAGAGTTTGCACGTTCTCCCCGTGGGTTTCTCCGAGAACTTTGGTTTCCTCCCACATCCCAAAGACGTGCGGGTTTGTAGGTTAATTAGTTGGTGTAAATGTAGATTGTCCCCAGTGTGTGTAGGGTAGTGTTAGTGTGTGGGGGTCGCTGGTCGGCGCGGGCTCGATGGGCCGAAGGGTCTTTCTCGGTGCTGTATCTCTAAACTAAACTAAACTAGTGAGGTACTCTTCTTCACCACGAGTTAGGGGAGACAATAGGTGCAGGAGTAGGCCATTCAGCCCTTTGAACCAGCACCGCCATTCAATGTGATCATGGCTGATCATCCCCAATCAGTACCCCGTTCCTGCCTTCTCCCCATATCCCCTGACTCCGCTATCTTTAAGAGCCCTATCTAGCTCTCTCTTGAAAGTATCCGGAGAACCGGCCTCCACCGCCCTTCCACAGACTCACAACTCTCTGTGTGAAAAAGTGTTTCCTCGTCTTCGTTCTAAATAGCTTACACCACAGCTCCAGAGAGTCCCCAGCTTATGGAAGGGCCGTTCAGAAGCCTGATAACAGAGGGGAAGAAGCTGTTCCTGAGTCTGGTGGTGCGCGCTTTCAAGCTTCTGTACCTTCTGCCGGACGGGAGCGGGGAGAAGAAGGAATGACCGGGGTGGGACAGGGACAAGTCTTTGATGATGTCGGCTGCTTTCCGAGGCAGCGTGAAGTGTAGATGGAGTCAATGGTGGGGAGTGTGGTGTGTGTGATGGACTGGGCTACATCTACAATGGTGGGGAAGTGTGGTGTGTGTGATGGACTGGGCCACATCTACAATGGTGGGGAGTGTGGTGTGTGTGTGATGGACTGGGCTACATCTACAATGGTGGGGAGTGTGGTGTGTGTGTGATGGACTGGGCTACATCTACAATGGTGTGGAGTGTGGTCTGTGTGTGACTGTTCGCTAATGGTTGTCTTTGCTACTCCTGCCCTAGAATTATTGCAAGAGACATCAACATCAGCCGGCAACACATTAGGATCATGTGGATTATTCCTGTAATCCTCTTTTTGGCAAGCGGACTCACGCTCACATTCCAGGGATGGAATTCCGTTGATGCAGAGATTAATGGGGATACATAGCGATGAGGCTGTGGGATTTAGGGATGGTGGCACTCTCTCTCCCTCTCTCTGTGTGTGTGTGTGGCCCCTCCTGACTAATAGCAATGACTTGGCCAGTTCTCATCCAGCTTTGTTACATCACTGGAGACAGACACAAAATGCTGGAGTAACTCAGCAGGTCGGGCAGCATTCCCACACTGACCTTTCTGTCCTGGGCATCCTCCACTGTCAGAGTGAGGCCCAGCGCAAATTGGAGGAACAGCACCTCATATTTTGCTTGGGGCAGCTTACATAGAAACATAGAAAAATAGGTGCAGGAGTAGGCCATTCGGCCCTTCGAGCCTGCACCGCCATTCAATATGATCATGGCTGATCATCCAACTCAGTATCCCGTACCTGCCTTCTCTCCATACCCTCTGATCCCCTTAGCCACAAGGGCCACATCTAACTCCCTCTTAAATATAGCCAATGAACTGGCCTCGACTACCCTCTGTGGCAGAGAGTTCCAGAGATTCACCACTCTCTGTGTGAAAAAAGTTCCTGACATCCCAGGAATCAGTCTAGTGAACCTTCTCTGCACTCCCTCTATGGCAATAATGTCCTTCCTCAGATTTGGAGACCAAAACTGTACGCAATACTCCAGGTGTGGTCTCACCAAGACCCTGTACAACTGCAGTAGAACCTCCCTGCTCCTATACTCAAATCCTTTTGCTATGAAAGCTAACATACCATTCACTTTCTTCACTGCCTGCTGCACCTGCATGCCTACTTTCAATGACTGGTGTACCATGACACCCAGGTCTCGCTGCATTTCCCCTTTTCCTAGTCGGTCACCAGCGGTATTAACATTGACTTCTCTAGCTTCAAGTAACCCCCTTCATTCCTCCCTCCCTCCCCCACCACAGTCATCCTACTAGTTCCACTGTTCGCATCTTTGTATCCCTTTGTGATCACCTCCTCCCCAGCCAACAATGGACCATTGTGGGCTCCACCCTTCCTTGGTCACCTGTTGACGGCCCTTGCTATGTTCTGGCCTTTTCCTACCTCCAGTTCCCTCCCCTCTACTTGCCGTCTGAAGAATGGTCCCGACCCGAAAACGTCACCTATCCATGTTCTCCACAGATGCTGCCTGACCCGCTGAGTTACTCCAGCACTCTGTGAAACGTCACCTATCCATGTTCTCCACACAGATGCTGCCTGACCCGCTGAGTTACTCCGGCACTCTGTGAAACGTCACCTATCCATGTTCTCCACAGATGCTGCCTGACCCGCTGAGTTACTCCAGCACTCTGTGAAACGTCACCTATCCATGTTCTCCACAGATGCTGCCCGGTTACTCCAGCACTCATTCAAGCACTTTGACAGTTTGGTTTGTCTAATGACTTAAACATCGGAACAATGGTGACCAGGTGACTTTTGCAAGGTGCATGGATCCAGCAAATGAGGGTTTAAGGCTGAAATAATTGATGTCAATGTTTAATTTCCCACAATACTACAGACAGCTGACATACAAACGGGAGCAGAAAATGCCGGAGATATAGGAACGATCTTATACCGAAGCCAATGAACCTACAAACCCGTGTGTCTTTAGAGTGTGGGAGGCAAGTAGAGCACCCGGGGAAAACTCACGCAGGTCACGGGGGGGAACGTGCAAACTCCGTACAGACAGCGCCCATAGTCGGGATGGAACCCGGGTCTCTGGCGCTGTGAGGCAGCAACTCTACCGCTGTGCCGCCATGTTTAGAAAGCACACTGGCACTAATAGCTAATATATTTATAAAGAAACCATGCACTGGCAAACTCATCGCTATGTTGTTGGAGCATATGACAATTAAACAGTCTTGGCTACAGAAATTTGGACAAGTACATGGATGGGAAAGGTTCAGACTAGAGAGGTGTGGGCCAAAGGTGGGACTAGTGTAGATGGGGCATATTGGCTAGCATGGGGGAGTTGGGCCAAAGGGCCTGTTTGCGTGCGGTATAACTATGCAATAGACAATAGGTGCAGGAGTAGGCCTCAGGGTTAAAGGACGTTCATTTAGTAAGGAGGAGGAGAAATTTCTTTAGTCAGAGGGTGGTGAATCTGTGGAATTCATTGCCACAGACGGAGGCCAAGTCAGAGGACATTTTTAAACCAGAGACTGATTCATGAATAGTACGGGTCCCAGATTATTGGCAGCAGGATATGTAGTTTTGCTTCCAATTCCTATTTCAATAGACAATAGGTGCAGGAGTAGGCCATTCGGCCCATCGAGCCAGCACTGCCATTCAATGTAATCATGGCTGATCATCCCCAATCAGTACCCCGTTCCTGCCTTCTCCCCATATCCCCTGACTCCGCTATCTTTAAGAGCCCTATCGAGCTCTCTCTTGAAAGCATCCAGAGAACCGGCCTCCACCGCCCTCTGAGTCAGAGAATTCCACAGACTCACCACTCTCTGTGAGAAAAGTGTTTCCTCATCTCCGTTCTAAATGGCTTGCCCCTTATTCTTAAACTGTGTGTGGCCCCTGGTTCTGGACTCCCCCAACATCGGGAACATGTTTCCTGCCTCTAGTGCGTCCAAACCCTTAATAATCCTGTATGTTTCAATAAGTCCCCCCTCTCACCCTTCTAAACTCCAGAGTGTACAAGCCCAGCCGCTCCATTCTCTCAGCATATGACAGTCCCGCCATCCCGGGAATTAACCTTGTGAACCTACGCTGCATTTTAATAAACGGGAAGTATTTTTAATGCTCATTAGTTAGGACATTTCAGTTTCTTTCCCAATCATGCGTGCTTTACAATCTTGACTAAGAGTTTCATAAAACACTCAAATGATTAATTAAAAAAGATGTTTTTTCTCGTTCTTGGGCTGTAAGAATTCTTCAGGAAACGGCCGCTGAGCGAGAGAGAATTCATCTTCTCTTTGGGTGGCTCAGCGGTAGAGTTGCTGCCTCACCGCGGCAGAGACCCGGGTTCCATCCTGACTACGGGTGCTGTCTGTACGGAGTTTTCACGTTCTCCCCGTGGGTTTTCTCCGAGCGCTCCGGTTTCCTCCCACACTACCAAAGTCGTACAGATTTGCAGACCAATTGTCCCTAGTGTGAACGGGAGATAGGCGGTTGGTGCACACTCGATGGGCCGAAGGGCCTGTTTCCAGGTTGTGCCTCTAAACTACATGTATGTTGGATGTCAGGGGTCCCATTGAACTAATATCTTCACACTTGGACATTCGGGATACAGCGCGGGAAACGGGCCGTTCACCCCACCGAGCCCGCGCCGACCAGCGGTCTCCCCGTACACGAGCAATATCCTCCACACTCGGGACAATTTACAATTCACAGGAGCCAAACTGACCTACAAACCTGCCCGTCTTTGGAATGTGGGCGGAAACCGGAGCTCCCGGAGAAAACCCACGGTGGGTCACAGGGATATGGGCCAAATGATGGCAGGTGGGACTAGTGTAGATGGGGCATGTTGTTCGGTGTGGGCAAGTTGGGCCGAAGGGCCTGTTTCCACGCTGTATCACTCTGTGTATTCTGCTGATCTAGTCTGGAGCTGCATTGGGAAGCTCTTATCCCTTGATTTCATCTCCCTCCGTAGAGTTGATCCCATCTCACCCCCACTGCCTCCACCATCTCCTGCAGTCTCCTGTCCCCAGATCCCCACCCTCCCTTGTTCTGGCCTCTCTAGGTGTGTGTGTGTGTGTGTGTGTGTGTGTGTGTGTGTGTGTGTGTGTGTGTGTATGTGTGAGGATATGTGGGTGTGAGTGTATGTTTGTCTGGTAATGTGTTGGTGTGTGTGTGTGTGTGTCTGTGTGTGTGTGTGTGTGTGCGTGTGTGTGACTGTGTGTGTTTTCACATTAAATCACAAACATTCACACTTCACTCACCCTCAGGCATGTGTGCACACACACACACACATGTACACACACGCACACGCATGTGTGGAATTCTCTGCCACAATCTGTGGAATTCTCTGCCACAGAGGGTAGTTGAGGCCACAGTTCATTGGCTATATTTAAGAGGGAGTTAGATGTGGCCGTTGTGGCTAAAGGGATCAGGGGGTATGGAGAGAAGGCAGGTAATAGGATACTGAGTTGGATGATCAGCCATGATCATATTGAATGGCAGTGCAGGCTCGAATGGCCGAATGTCCTACTCCTGCACCTATTTTCTATGTCTATGTCTATGTGCACACACGTGCACACACACACACGCATGTACGCACACACACACACACAAACACACGCACGTGCACACACCACACACACACACACACACACAAATACATGCACACACCACACGTCACACACACCTCTAACCCCCACTTACACCCACACCTTCATACACAGACACACCCATACACCTCATACACAGACACACAGAGGGAGGATGTTGTTCCTGGGTCTGGTGCTGGACTCAGGCTCACACATCACGCACACGGAGCCGGCATTGAAAGTTGTCCAGGATGGGCCCGGAAATGAACACTGATTGACCGGGGGGGGGGGGGGGGGGATTTAGAGGCGGGAGATCAGGGTGGTGAGTGGTGGTGGAGAAAGTTCATAGGTTCATGTGATAGGAGCAGAATGAGTCCATTCGGCCCATCGAGTCTACTCCGCCATTCTATCACGGCCGATCTAGCTCTCCTTCCTAACCCCATTCTCCTGCCTTCTCCACGTAACCCCTGACACCCGCACTAATCAGGAACTTCTGCCTTAAAAATATCCACCGACTTGGCCTCCCCAGTCGTCTGCGGCAACGAGGTCCACGGATTCACCACCCAGATCTTTTGTTTTACAGACCGTAGCAAGGCAGCGTCTGTGCCATGGGCATTCTCCAGGGGATGGGCACCAGCTACCGACCATCTCAGACAGGACTTTGCCCGCTCTCCTGACTCCAAGTTCAGGGCAGGACCAAGTCTACAACTTGAGGAGGGAAACGCCACCGAGACGAGCGGCCGACATAGACACGTGGAAACCAGGTGCAGGAGTAGGCCATTCGGCCCTCCGAGCCAATGTTAGCACGGCTGATCATCCAAAATCAGTACCCTGTTCCTGCTTTTCCCCCCACACAATCCCTTGACTCCGTTAACCCGAAGAGCTACATGTAATGGGCCTGTCCCACCTGGTGATTTTTTCGGCGACAGTGACTGGCGTATCAGGGTTGCCGAAAGATTTCGAACGTTTCAAAATCCAGCGGCGATAGGGTGATTTCACCAAAGGTCAAATGAGCGTAGATCCCCCCTCACGTGACCGAAAATTTTAACTGGAGGACATATGTCAGTTCGGTACATGTTAGTGAATGGGGAAACACGCACCTTCCCACCCGTTAAAAACATGGAAAACGGCCGATTTTTTAGTTGAAATTTTCTGTGCTAGTCGGGGTGACCGTGAAGCACAACGACCTAAATTTTCAGGCAAAAAAAAAGATAGAAAGTAAGGTAATTACAAGAGGGAACTGAAGGTAAAAAACAGCGGAAGTGAACAGCCGACATTTGCTGTGGAGATTTAAAGATCCAAAATATCGGGAATTATCGCGTTTGCTTGCTGAATTTCATCAAAAGTAAGGAATTATTAACTTACTATTGATGAAATTCAGCGAGCAAACGCGATAATTCCCGACTAGCACAGAAAATTTCAGGTCAAAAATCCGCTGTTTTCCATGTTTTTAACGGGTGGGAAAGTGCGTGTTTCCCCATTCACTAACATGTACCGATGTGACATATGTCCTCCAGTTAAAATTTTCGGTCACGTGAGGGGAGGATCTACGCTCATTTGACCTTTGGTGAAATCACCCTATACTCGAGGGGGCGCCGCGTGTCGATATGTCGACGTGCCGCGACTTTATCGGTGACCTGATACATCAGCCGGTGATGCCGGCAGTCACAGAGAAAATAAAAAATCGACCAAGTGGGACAGGCCCTTTTACTCTCTCTTGAGATGAACGGAAAACACGGTCGCGGGAATCGTTTTCCCAGGAAACAGCGTTGGCCCTCCCCTCCCCCCTCCCCCCCCCCACGCAATGAGCGCCCCCACGGAAATCAAAGCTTGTAAACACAATGATTGGAGATTTAAACATTTCTACATGCAATATTGGCCGCTGGTCTCCAGTGCCAATACTTGAAGATTACACTAGGCGCGACTCTCTCGAGCGTTTGGTCCACGGAAACAAACAGGATGACTTCACCCACGGCGGTCTCACGCAACGGCCTCCCAAGGCTTGTGTCCGGGTATGTTGGGGTGAATATTTAACACTGGGGTTCCACTATTTCATGCCACACTAGAGTGGAGCGACACAGACTGGTCCAGGGAGCATGCTGTTATCACGGGCAAAGCGCAGGCCTCGCAGTCACAGTGTTACACCACGTGTGGGGAGGATGTTCTTCCCCCGCCTCGTCAAAGTATCCTGTCCATCCTGGGGTTGGTGAAGGAGAAGTTGTTGAACATGTTCTGGTCCATGCTGTTGATCAGAGTCCTGTCCGCACACGACAGCTTCGGCTTCTCGTTCAGAAACTCCTTGTCAAAGTTGCTGCAGTCACCCGCCGACTTCTGCCGGGGGAAACGGACACAGATTCATCATCGAGTTAAAGAATTACCGAGACACAGAGGCACGGAGAGACAGGCGGAGGGAGAGGCGGAGGGAGAGGCGGAGACGGAGAGGCGGAGGGAGGCAGAGAGACGGAGAGAGAGGCGGAGAGAGAGAGAGAGAGAGAGAGTACTGAGACTAACTTATCCAGTTAAACCCTATCCAGTTAAACCCTGACCAGCCTCAGATCAACACTGCTCCCCAATCACCAGTTAGACTGAACCAAATTATCAAACAATGTAAAGAAACGTATTTGGAACATTGGGATAAAGAAACCAAAAGCCAAAGCAGATTAGAATGTTACCGTGCCCTAAAAAGAGATTATAAATTGGCAAACTATTTCTCAACTGTTAGAGACATAAAGCAGAGACAGGCCCTCACCAAATACAGGTTAAGTGACTACTACTTGGCAGTTGAAAAGGGAAGACAGAAGAGATTCTGGCAACCAAGAGAAAACAGAATATGCGGTCACTGTTTGACAGATGAGGTTGAAACAGGAGGTGTAACTTCCTCCTAAAATGCAAGAAAATTGACAAAACAAGGAAAGCATACTTTGACAAACTCAGTGTGGCAACCCCGGATTTTAAAGAACTAGATGCTACATCAAAACTAAGAATAATCCTTGGCGAAGGAAATACGGCACATCTTGTTGCACAATACGTAACAGCATGCCATAACCTGAGAGACGGTGAATGACCAACATGCACATATGTACGCACACACTAATCGACATTAACTAACACTAAGAAATGAATATTGAATTGCTAAACTTGCTATTGTGTTGTACTGCTTACAGCTGCAAGAACATGTAGCATCAATAAAGGGCTATAGGCCTATTGCAAGTTTATGTACAGGGACATATCTATCCATGCACTGTATACTTGTATTTATACTTATGCATCTTAAATATGTATGTCATGTTTTATACTTTGGCAATATAACAATGTTTTTTTTTATCATGCCAATAAAGTTTTTAAATTGAATTGAATTGAGAGAGAGAGAGAGAGAGAGAGAGACAGAGAGAGAGACAGAGAGAAACATAAGCACACAGTGTAGAAACAGGCCCTTCAGCCCAATTTACACACACTGACCAACATGCCCCATCTACACTATTACCACCTGCCTGGATTTGGCCCATATCCCTCCAAACCTGTCCTATCCATGTACGTCTTTAAATGTTTAGGACCGACCCGCTGAGTTACTCCAGCACTCTGTGAAACGTCACCTATCCATGTTCTCCACAGATGCTGCCTGACCCACTGAGTTACTCCAGCACTCTGTGAAACGTCACCTACCCATGTTCTCCCCAGATGCTGCCTGACCCGCTGAGTTACTCCAGCACTCTGTGAAACGTCACCTATCCATGTTCTCCACAGATGCTGCATGACCCGCTGAGTTACTCCAGCACTCTGTGAAACGTCACCTATCCATGTTCTCCACAGATGCTGGCTGGCCCGCTGAGTTATGGTGCAGCAGCATCTATGGAGCGAAGGAAATAGGCAACGTTTCGGGGCCGAAACCCTTATGGAAATAGGCAACGCTTCGGGCCGAAACCCGGAAGGGTTTCGACCCGAAACGTTGCCTATTTCCTTAGCTCCATAGATGCTGCTGCACCCGCTGAGTTACTCCAGCACTCTGTGAAACGTCACCTATCCATGTTCTCCACAGATGCTGCCTGACCCGCTGAGTTACTCCAGCACTCCGTGTCTGTCTTTGGTGTAAAACCAGCATCTGCAGTTCATCCTCATTACATTTTCTTACCACGGTGGGTCGGAAGGGTGCATCCACTTCCCTGTTTTCCAGTGCTTGCCAGTTTATATTCCCGAAAAAGGCGTGTTGCCGGATGTTCCCTTTAATTCCCAGCCTTCTCTCGGGTTCTCTGACGAAGAGCTGAAAGAAACAAACAGGTCGCTGATCACCCATTGCTGTTCAACTATCGTTCAGTCAGGCTTGTTCCCCGCGGAATCCACTGAACATAGAAACATAGAAATTAGGTGCAGGAGTAGAGGCCATTCGGCCCTTCGAGCCTGCACCGCCATTCAATATGATCATGGCTGATCATCCAACTCAGTATCCCGTACCTGCCTTCTCTCCATACCCCCTGATCCCTTTAGCCACAAGGGCCACATCTAACTCCCTCTTAAATATAGCCAATGAACTGTGGCCTCGACTACCCTCTGTGGCAGAGAATTCCACAGATTCACCACTCTCTGTCTGAAAAAAGTTCTTCTCATCTCGGTTTTAAAGGATTTCCCCCTTTATCCTTAAGCTGTGACCCCTCGTTCCTGGACTTCCCTAACATCGGGAACAATCTTCCTGCATCTAGCCTGTCCAACCCCTTAAGAATTTTGTAAGTTTCTATAAGATCCCCTCTCAATCTCCTAAATTCTAGAGAATATAAACCAAGTCTATCCAGTCTTTCTTCATAAGACAGTCCTGACATCCCAGGAATCAGTCTGTTGAACCGTCTCTGCACTCCCTCTATGGCAATAATGTCCTTCCTCAGATTTGGAGACCAAAACTGTACGCAATACTCCAGGTGTGGTCTCACCAAGACCCTGTACAACTGCAGTAGAACCTCCCTGCTCCTATACTCAAATCCTTTTGCAATGAAAGCTAACATACCATTCACTTTCTTCACTGCCTGCTGCACCTGCATGCCTACCTTCAATGACTGGTGTACCATGACACCCAGCCACCCATCTACAAGATGAGATGGATGGCGCAGCAGTAGAGTTGCTGCCTCACAGCTAGGGGTTGCCAACTGCCCCGTATTAGCCGGGACATCCCGTATATTGGGCTAGATTGGTTTGTCCCGTACGGGACCGCCCTTGTCCCGTATTTGACCGCTACTACTCGGGTCGAGGGGACTGTCGGGTCGTCCGGCCCCGCCTCACCCGTCCCGACGTAGTGCAGCCCGTGGAGTGCAGCAGCAGCAGCAGCAGCAGCAGCAGCGCCTCGCCCGTGGCCCCGTCGGTCAGTCGGCAGCCCGGCCAGCTGTCCGACCTTCGGACCTTCGCTTACCGCCGACACCACCACCTTCTCGTGGCCGATCAACGGTTCACGAGTTGGACGAGGCGCAGGACTTTGCGCTGGCCCCACCAGCTGGGCTTTGTGTGCAGTCCAGCACCCAGAGCCAACTCATCATTCACCCACCCAGACACGGCCCAGTCGGTCAACGAATTGCCGTGGGGAATTTGTCCCGTATTTTGACCTTTTGTCCCTTATTTGGGAAAGTTGGCGACCCTACTCACAACAGCGCCAGAGACCCGGGCTGGAGTGTCCTTTTATTCTGAGGCTATGAACTCTATTCCTAGACTCTCCCACTAGTGGAAACATCTCCTCCACATCCACAAGAATTATCCCAGGAATTAATACATTGAAACTAACAGAATAATGAAAGGCCTGGATAGAGTGGATGTGGAGAGGATGTTTCCACTAGTGGGGGAGTCTAGGACCAGAGGTCACGGCCTCAGGGTTAAAGGACGTTCTTTTCGGAAGGAGATGAGGAGAAATTTCTTTAGTCAGAGGGTGGTGAATCTGTGGAAATCTTTGCCACAGACGGCTGTGGAGGCCACAAGTCAATGGATATTTTTAAGGCAGAGATGGATAGATTCTTGATTAGTACGGGTGTCAGGGGTTATGGGGAGAAGGCAGGAGAATGGGGTTTAGAGAGACAATAGACAATAGGTGCAAGAGTAGGCCATTCGGCCCTTCATGCCAGCACCGCCATTCACTGTGATCATGGCTGATCATCCCCAATCAGTACCCCGTTCCTGCCTTCTCCCCATATCCGCTGACTCCGCTATCTTTAAGAGCCCTATCTAGCTCTCTCTTGAAAGCATCCAGAGAACCGGCCTCCACCGCCCTCTGAGGCAGGGAATTCCACAGACTCACAACCCTCTGTGTGAAAAAGTGTTTCCTCATCTCCGTTCCAAATGGCTTACCCCTTATTCTTAGGTCAGCCATGATTGAATGGTGGAGTAGACTTGACGGGCCGAATGGCCTAACTCTGCTGCTATCACTCATGACCTTATGACATTGCCATGAGGAGATAATGGAGATGGCGTTTAAGAAGAAACTGTGCAGATGCTGGAAAATCGAAGGCAGACAAACGTGCTGGAGAAACTCAGCGGGTGCAGCAGCATCTATGGAGCGAAGGAAATAGGCAACGTTTCGGGCCGAAACCCTTCTGGAAATAGGCAACGTTTCGGGGCCGAAATCCTTCTGGAAATCTGGAAATAGGCAACGTTTCGGGCCGAAATCCTTCTGGAAATAGGCAACGTTTCGGGCCGAAATCCTTCTGGAAATAGGCAACGTTTTGGGCCGAAATCCTTCTGGAAATAGGCAACGTTTCGGGCCGAAATCCTTCTGGAAATAGGCAACGTTTCGGGCCGAAATCCTTCTGGAAATAGGCAACGTTGCGGGCCGAAATCCTTCTGGAAATAGGCAACGTTTCGGGCCGAAATCCTTCTGGAAATAGGCAACGTTTCGGGCCGAAATCCTTCTGGAAATAGGCAACTTTTCGGGCCGAAACCCTTTCGGGTTTCGTCCCGAAACGTTGCCTATTTCCTTCGCTCCATAGATGCTGCTGCACCCGCTGAGTTTCTCCAGCAATTCTGTCTATTGGAGATGGTGCTTACCTTGACCAGGATGTCCTTGCCCTCCTTGCCCAACCAACGTGGGTAGATGGGGTCGTCCGTGCGGATGGATTGGAAGAGCTCATCCTCGTCTCCTCCACGGAATGGAGACTGTCCGATCAGCATCTCGTAGAGAAGGACAGCAAAGGACCACCAGTCCACTGACATGCTGTATTTCTGCCCAAGTAGGATCTGTGCAACAAGCGGAATAAGTGGACACAGTCAGACTCAACCTCATCTCTTGCATCCGCTGCTCTAGGTGTCAGCTGCTCTACATCGGTGAGACCAAGCGCTAGGCTTGGCGATCGTTTCGCCCAACACCTCCGCTCGGTTCGCAATAACCAACCTGATCTCCCGGTGGCTCAGCACTTCAACTCCCCCTCCCATTCCCAATCCGACCTTCCTGTCCAGGGTCTCCTCCATGGCCAGAGTGAGCCCCACCGCAAATTGGAGGAGCAGCGCCTCATATTTCGCTTGGGTAGTTTACACCCCAGCGGTATGAACATTGACTTCTCCAATTTCAGGTAGTCCCTGCTTTCTCCCTCCTTCCCCTCCCCTCCCCTTAGCTCTCCCACAGCCCATTGTCTCCGCCTCTTCCTTTCTTCTTCCCTCCCCTCCCCCCCCCACCCTCACATCAGTCTGAAGAAGGGTCTCGTCCCGAAACGTCGCCTATTCCTTCGCTCCACAGATGCTGCCTCTCCCGCTGAGTTTCTCCAGCAATTTTGTCTACCAGTATCAGTTCGGTTCAGTTAATTGTCAATGTGTGGGAAGGAACTGCTGATGCAGCTTTAAGGGGCCAGTCCCACTTGGCGATTTTTTTCGGCGACTGCCGGCATCATATCAGGGTCGCCAGAAGATTTCGAACATTTCAAAATCCAGCGGCGTCAAAAAAAATGTTGCGACACTTGAAAAAACACCGCACGTACACAAAATGCTGGAGTAACTCAGCGGGTCAGGCAGCATCTCTGGAGAGAAGGAATAGGTGACATTTCGGGTTGAGACGCTTCCTCGGAAGCATCTACTGAGGTACAGTGAAAAGCTTTTGTTGCGTGCTAACCAGTCAGCGGAAAGACAATACATGATTACAATCGAGCCATTTACAGTGTTTAGATACAAGATAAAGGGAATAACGTTTAGTGCAAGGTAAAGCCAGCAAAGTCCGTTCAAGGATAGTCCGAGGGTCTCCAATGAGGTAGATAGTAGTTCAGGACCGCTCTCTAGTTGTGGTAGGACGGTTCAGTTGCCTGATAACAGCCGGGAAGAAACTGTCCCTGAATCTGGAGGTGTGTGCATTGGTTTTCACACTTCTGTACCTCTTGCCCGATGGGAGAGGGGAGAAGAGGGAGTGGCCGGGGGTGAGACTGGTCCTTGATGATGCTGCTGGCCTTGCCGAGGCAGCGTGAGGTGTAGATGGAGTCGATGGAAGGGAGGTTGGTTTGTGTGTGTGATGGTCTGGGCTGCGTCCACAATTCGCTGCGATTTCTCGTGGTCTCAGATGGAGCCACACTGTGTGGCTCTGTGAGATTAGTATAGATTAGTTTAGTGATACAGCGCGCAAACAGGCCCTTCGGCCCACCGAGTCCATGCTGACCAGCGATCCCCGCACTTTAACGCTATCCTACACACACTAGGGACAATTTACACACACACCAGGCCAATTAACCTACAAACCGGCACGTCTTTGGAGTGTGGGAGGAAACCGAAGATCTCAGAGAAAACCCACGCAGGTCACGGGGAGAACGTGCAAACTCCGTACAGGCAGCACCCGTAGTCGGGGTGGAACCCGGGTCTCTAGCGCTGCGAGCGCTGTAAGGCAGCAACTCTACCGCTGCGCCACTGTGACTTCCCAAGTAAAACACGGTATCTTGCCCCGTCCATCTCGGCATGAGCAGCAGAGTGTATGTGCGGTGTGACTCTGTGACACTATGAAAGGACTAGGCTTGTATTCACTGGAGTTTAGAAGGATGAGGGGGATCTTACAGAAGCATATAAAAATTATAAAAGGACTGGACAAGCAAAATGTTCCCAATGTTGGGCGAGTCCAGAACCAGGATCCACAGTCATAGAATAAAGGGGAGGCCATTTAAGGCTGTGGTGAGAAAAAACTTTTTCACCCAGAGAGTTGTAAATTTATGGAATTCCCTGTCATAGTGGAGGCCAAGTCACTGGATGGATTTAAGAGAGAGTTAGATAGAGCTCTAGGGGACTAGTGGAGTCAAGGGATATGGGGAGAAGGCAGGCACGGGTTATTGATAGGGGACGATCAGCCATGATCACAATGAATGGCGAATGGTGCTGGCTCGAATGGCCGAATGGCATCCTCCTGCACCTATTTTCTATGTTTCTATGTCACGCCTGTTCACGGTTCTCTCATGTGGCTGGCGTTTTGGGCAGCGTATCGCCGCGCCCGTGGGTGTACTGACCTCAGGAGCGATGTAGTCGGGGGTTCCACAGAAGGTGCTGGTCCTGGCATCGTTGAGAATGTTTTCCTTGCACATGCCAAAGTCGGCGATCTTAATGTGACCCTCACTGTCCAGAAGAACGTTGTCCAGCTTCAGGTCCCTAGAAATACGTGAGGAGGATTGGTGAGAACAAAAGCCACAGACAATGACGCCCGCAGCGAATTGTGGACGCAGCCCAGACCATCACGCACACAAACCAACCTCCCCTCCCATCGACTCCATCTACACTGCACCCTGCCTCGGCAAGGCCAGCAGCATCATCAAGGACCAGTCTCACCCCCGGCCACTCCCTCTTCTCCCCTCTCCCATCGGGCAAGAGGTACAGAAGTGTGAAAACGAACGCACACACACCTCCAGATTCAGGGACAGTTTCTTCCCGGCTGTTATCAGGCAACTGAACCATCCTACCACAACTAGAGAGCGGTCCTGAACTACTATCTACCTCATTGGAGACCCTCGGACTATCCTTGATCGGACTTTACCTTGCACTAAACGTTATTCCCTTTATCCTGTTTAAGAAGGAACAGCAGATGCTGGAAAATTGAAGGTTGACAAAAATGCTGGAGAAACTCAGCAGGTGCAGCAGCATCTATGGAGCGAAGGAAATAGGCAACGTTTCGGGACGAAACCCTTCCGGGCAAGAGGTAGGGAAGTGTGAAAAAGCACACAATAGACAATAGGCGCAGCAGTAGGCCATTCGGCCCTTCGAGCCAGCACCGACCGCCATTCAATGTGATCATGGCTCCAGATTCAGGGACAGTTTCTTCCCGGCTGTTATCAGGCAACTGAACCATCCTACCACCAACTATACAGCCATACAATAAAAAAAGGGACACAACACACTATAGGGTTTGACATAAAACATCCCCACACAGCAGAATCAAGGTTCCCCACTGTGTGGAAAGGCACCAAAGTCAGTCTCTTCCTCCACTGTTCCCCGTGGTCAGGACCTCCCCGTGCCCTCCGCAGTTGCCGCTACAGGCGGCCCGATGTTCAAGACCGCAGAACCATATAACTATATAACAATTACAGCACGGAAACAGGCCATTCGGCCCTTCTAGTCCGTGTCTAACACTTACTCTCACCTAGTCCCATCTACCTGCACTCAGACCATAACCCTCCATTCCTTTCCCATCCATATACCTATCCAATTTATTTTTAAATTATAAAATCGAACCTGCCTCCACCACTTCCACTGGAAGCTCATTCCACACCGCTACCACTCTCTGAGTAAAGAAGTTCCCCCTCATGTTACCCCTAAACTTCTGTCCCTTAATTCTCAAGTCATGTCCTCTTGTTTGAATCTTCCCTACTCTCAATGGGACAAGCTTGTCCACGTCAACTCTGTCTATCCCTCTCATCATTTTAAAGACCTCTATCAAGCCCCCCCCCCCCCCCCCCCTTAACTAGAAATTAAACACAAGTTTGCACACGGGGAATTTTCCACTCGGACTGAACTAAGGTGCTTGCCTTAACCTTTATGTTTTTTGTTTTTTTTTTTAAATATTTAATATATTTTTATTAGAAGCAGTGAACTCAAGTACGATCAGTGGCAAATGACAAAATACATTTATTGTACAGCTTCCATTTTAATTTTAACAAAGATGAAATAGAGAAAGAGAGAAAGAGCAAGAAAGAAAGGAAGGAGAAAATGAACGTGTAAAAACAGAACCCCTAAACTACCAAATGAGTGTGGTCAAAGAGTGAGTCAAAAAAAATAAATAAATAAAAAGACAAAAATGAAAAAAACGAAAAAAAACTCCAAAAGATGTTGATTGGTATACCTGCTTCATTCGTTAACGTGACTGAATCTGCAAATAAAATCCAAGCATTAGACAACAACATGCATGTTCTATGCGTGTTACCTGTAAATGATGCCCCTGGCATGAAGAAACTGGAGGCCACAGATGATTTCAGCTGCGTAGAACCTGCAAAGAGACTTATCTTGGTGAATGTTGTAACAATTAAACTTTTAGTCGGAGGGTGGTGAATCTGTGGGATTCTTCACCACACAAGATGGCGGCGCTGGCTTAACAGCTGCGGCCCACCTGCAGTCCGTCTGTTTTTTTTTCTTTCGTTTTGTTCCTTGTCATGTTTTAGTTAATTTTGTTTTATTAAGTTGTGTATGTGTGTGGGTGGGTGTGGGAGAAACATGCTTTGGCCTCTTCCTTCGGGGGATGCGACTTTTTCTTCGGTCGTATCCCCCGTCTCCGTCTGCGCCGAGGCCTAATGGCGGAGCTGGCGGCAACGGAGCTGTGGCGGCGGCAGCAGCGGCGGAGACCTGGCTCAGCCCTGAGGCTGTGGCGGCGGTGGAGACCTGACTCGGCCTCTGAGCTGTGGCGGCGGCGGCGGCAGCGGCAGCGGTAGCGGCAGCAGCGGCGGAGACCTGGCCCGGCACCGGGGCTGTGGCGGAGGCAGCGACCACCCGCGGAGTTTGAACCGTCGCCTCGGCGCAGAGGGAGAACAAAGAGGGAAGAGCCAGAGACTTTAAGATTTTGCCTTCCACCACAGTGAGGAGGTGTTTGGTGAACTCACTGTGGTGGTTGTTAAATTTGTGTTGACTATGTGTTTTGTAATTTTTTTTAATTATATGTATGACTGCAGGGAAACATAATTTCGTTCAGACCGAAAGGTCTGAATGACAATAAACAAATCTAATCTAATCTAATTTAATCTAACAAGGCTGTGGAGGCCAGGTCAGTGGATGTTTTTTAAGGCAGAGATAGATAGATTCTTGATCAGTACGGGTGTCAGGGGTTATGGGGAGAAGGCAGGAGAATGGGTTAGGAGGGGAAGATGGACCAGCCATGATTGAATGGCGGAGTAGACTTGATGAGCCGAATGGCCTCATTCTGCTCATATCACTTATGACTTTATAACAAGGAACTGCAGTAGCTGGCTTACAGAAAAAGCCACAAAGTGCTAGAGTAACTCAGCGGGTCAGGCAGCATCTCTGGAGAACATGGATAGGTGATGTTTTGGGTTGGGAACATTTCTCCAGACAGGCCTGCAACGTCACCTATCCATGTTCTCCACAGATGCTGCCTGACCCGCTGAGTTACTCCAGCACTCTGTGAAACGTCACCTATCCATGTTCTCCACAGATGCTGCCTGACTCGCTGAGTTACTGCAGTACTCAGTGTCTATCTTTGATTTAAATCAGCATTCTTGATTAGTACGGGTGTCGGGGAGTTCTGGGGCCTGCCCTGGTTTCCCCCCACATCCCAAAGACATCCCAAAGATCATGGCTGATTGTCCCCTCTCAATAACCCGTGCCTGCCTTCCCCCCATATCCCTTGACTCCACTAGCCCCTAGAGCTCTATCTAACTCTCTCTTAAATCCATCCAGTGACTTGGCCTCCACTGCCCTCTGTGGCAGGGAACTCCACAAATTCACAACTCTCTGGGCGAAATTTTTTTTTCTCATCTCCAAACTGAACTAGTTTAACCGGCAAGGCCAGCAGCATCATCAAGGACCAGTCTCACCCCCGGCCACTCCCTCTTCTCCCCTCTCCCATCGGCCAAGAGGTACAGAAGTGTGAAAACGAACGCACACACACCTCCAGATTCAGGGACAGTTTCTTCCCGGCTGTTATCAGGCAACTGAACCATCCCACCACAACCAGAGAGCGGTCCTGAACTACTATCTACCTCATTGGTGACCCTTGGACTATCCTTGATTGGAGTTTACTGGCTTTACCTTGCACTAAACGTTATTCCCTTATCATGTATCTGTACACTGTGGACGGCTCGATTGTAATCATGTATATATAAGATCATAAGTGATCGCAGCAGAATTAGGCCATTCGGCCCATTTCCGCTGGCTGGTTAGCACGCAACATAACCTCGGTATACGTGACAATAAACTAAACCGAGCTGAACTAAGCTGGGAGCACAATGAAGAGATTTGGGAAACCGGAATGACGATGCACTCACGTGGCTCTCGGTACCTCAAACTTCTGGCAGCTTTGGATGTGAAACATCAGGTCGCCCCCATTCAGGTACTCCATCACAAAGAACAGGTTCTCCTGGGCAAAGAAGGAAGCAGAGGATCAATACCCTCAGTCTCACCCAAGAGGAATCGAAGGCGTCCTGATCAATACTCAACTCATCTCATCCATTGGGGTCTGCGGCCGACAAATTGACATGGAGGCATGTTCATGGGGACATGGTCATGGAGGTGGGGGTCACAGAGTCAAGGAGTCCTAGTCATACCACATGGAAACAGGCTCTTCGGCCCAACTCTCCTATCTTCTCCAGCCTCTGGTCTTGGAGGTGACCACTGACAGTAATTAAGGTATCCATGCTGGAACTCAGAGTCATGCAGTGTAGAAACAGGCCCTTAGTCCCAACTTGCCCACACCGGCCAGCATGTTTCATCTCCATCCACTGGCTTGGCAGGTAATAGATGCATACAGATGAGGGGGGTGGGTTGAAAGGCATATGGTTGGACAATGGGCAGAGATGGTGAGTTGGATTAAAATTGGAGAAGTCAAGAAGTTCATACCGCTGGGGTGTAAGCTTCCCCAAAGTGAAATATGAGGTGCTGTTCCTCCAATTTGCTCTGGGCCTCACTCTGACAGTGGAGGAGGCCCAGGACAGAAAGGTCAGTGTGGGAATGTGAAGGGGGGGTTGAAATAGCTAACAACCGGGAGATCGAACAGACCTTGATGGACCGAACGCCTGTCGGGTGAGATGGTCGCCTGGTCTCTTGGTAAATGATGTCGCGTGGGATCCAAGGAGAGATAGCTGAATGGATAGAAAATTGGTAGGAAGCAGAGGGTGATTGTGGAAGGTTGCTTCTCGGACTGGAGGCCTGTGACTAGTGGTGTGCCTCAGGGTTCGGTGCTGGGCCCGTTACTGTTTGTCATCTACATCAATGATTTGGTTGAGAACATACAGGGCAAGATTGGTAAGTTTGCTGATGATACAAAAGTGGGTGGTATTGCAGATAATGAAGATGGTTGTGACTGATTGCAGCAGGATCTGGATCGATTGGCCAGGTGGGCTGAGGAATGGTTGATGGAATTTAATACAGAGAAAGGTGAGGTGTTGCAATTTGGGAAGTCTAACATGGGCACGACCTACATAGTATTTGGTCGGCCTCTGGGTAGTGTTGTAGAGCAGAGGGATCTAGGAGTACAGGTGCATGGTTCCTTGAAGGTCGAGTCGCAGGTAGATAAAGTGGTCAAAAAGGCTTTGGGCACATTGGCTTTTATCAGCCAGAGTATTGAGTATAGAAGTTGGGAGGTCATGTTGCAGTTGTATAAGAAATTGGTGAGCCCGCATTTAGAATATTGTGTTCAGTTCTGGACACCCTGTTACAGGAAAGATGTTGTCAAACTAGAAAGGGTACAGAGAAGATTTACGAAGATGTTGCCAGGAGTTGAGGGTGTGAGCTACAGGGAGAGGTTGAGCAGGCTGGGTCTCTATTCCTTGGAGCGCAGGAGGATGAGGGGGCGATCTTATAGAGGTGTACAAAATCATGAGGGGAATAGATCGGGTAGACGCACAGAGTCTCTTGCCCAGAGTAGGGGAATCGAGGACCAGAGGACACAGGTTCAAGGTGAAGGGGAAAAGATTTAA
Organism: Leucoraja erinaceus; assembly: GCF_028641065.1. Taxonomy (NCBI): domain Eukaryota; kingdom Metazoa; phylum Chordata; class Chondrichthyes; order Rajiformes; family Rajidae; genus Leucoraja; species Leucoraja erinaceus. Next base: position 35,062,449 of record NC_073398.1, on the reverse strand, counting down.
TAGGAATCTGAGGGGTAACTTTTTCACACAGAGGGTGGGTGGTAGATGTGTGGAACTGCCAGAGGAGGTAGGTGAGGTAGTTAGTATTGCAACGTTTAAGAAACATTTGGATGGATACATGGATAGGACTGGTTGAGAGGGATATGGACCAAACGTAGGCAGTTGGGACTAGTGTAGATGGGGCATGTTGGCCAGTGTTGGCAAGTTGGGCCGAAGGGCCTGTTCCTGTGCTGTAGGGTTCTATAAAGTGCTGGAGTCATTCAAAGTCAAAGTCAAAAGGACACACTGATCTGTTCTGTATTCATGCCTACTATGTTCTGTTGTGCTGAAGCAAAGCAAGAATGTCATTGTCCTATCAGGGACACATGACAATAAACTCTCTTGAATCTTGAAGCCAAAGTTAATTTTATTCGTCACATGCACCCAAAGGTGCAGTGAAATGAATTTACCAGCAACGATACACTTAAAAAGAACACACAATACACAATAAGATCTAACACAAACATCCACCACAGTATTCTTCACTGTGGTGGAAGGCAACAAAGTTCAGACAGTTCAGGCAGCATCTCTAGAGTACAATGGGGTTTTGTCTTGGGACTCGAAGGGCCTGTGTGATACCGGGGCTACAGGATGTGGGAGAGAATGACTGTGGGTGTAAGGGCCGATCAGACTGGGGATTCCCGCGGTTGGTGGATCGTTTCGCCGAACACCTCCGCTCAGTCCGCAATAACCTACCTGAACTCCCGGTGGCTCAGCACTTCAACTCCCCCTCCCATTCCCAATCCTACCTCTCTGTCCTGGGTCTCCTCCATTGCCATAGTGAGCAACACCGGAAATTGGAGGAACAGCACCTCATATTCCGCCTGGGCAGCTTGCGTCCTGATGGCATGGATGTTGAATTCTCCCAATTTTGCTAGCCCTTGCTGTCTCCTCCCCTTCCTTAACCCTCGAGCTGTCTCCTCCCCTCCCCCCGCCCTCGGGCTCCTCCTCCTCCCCTTTTTCCTTCCTTCTCCCCTCCCACCCCCCATCAGTCTGAAGAAGGGTTTCGGCCCGAAACGTCGCCTATTTCCTTCGCTCCATAGATGCTGCTGCACCCGCTGAGTTTCTCCAGCAATTTTGTCTACCTTCGATCTTCCAGCATCTGCAGTTCCTTCTTGAACACTTTGTCTACTCCACTGGGGATTCCCGCGGTCGGTGACTCATCTCCCTGTTCAGTTGCCACGTACGTGCGTACGCTAAACTCAGGCACGCTCGTGAGTAATTCACACCCACGGCAGTGACTTAGCGAAAGGTCAAAGCGATTGGCAGAGCGGAATCATTTTGTAAATTGAATAAACCTTCTTTCCTTACAGCGACACTTTGAAATGACAAATAACACAAGGCACGAAAGGGCCTGTCCCACATGTGATTCTTTTCGGCGCCTTTTGCCGGCACCCGTCATAGTCGCAAGCAGGTCGGTGAAAATGTTCAACATGTTGAAAATCCAGCGGCGACCAAAACAAGGTACGTACGACTCTGTGGGCGACTACTCACCACCATACAGGCTTCACCCCGCGACATGTCGCCCGTATGGTTGTGAGAGTCGTACCTTTTTCTGGTCGCCGCTGGATTTTCAACGTGTTGAAGATTATCGGCCACCTGCTGAGACTATGACGGGTGCTGGCAAAAATCACGTAAGTGGGACAGGCCCTTTAGTGTCCTTGCTACACCAGCAAGGTGTCCTAACTACACCAAATTCATTATGCCCAGACCATCACGCAAACCAACCTCCCCATTCCATCGACTCCATCTCCACCTCACGCTGCCTCGGCAAGGCCAGCAGCATCATCAAGGACCAGTCTCACCCCCCGGCCACTCCCTCTTCTCCCCTCTCCCATCGGGCAAGAGGTACAGAAGTGTGAAAACCAACGCACACACACCTCCAGATTCAGGGACAGTTTCTTCCCGGCTGTTATCAGGCAACTGAACCATCCTACCACAACCAGAGAGCGGTCCTGAACTACTATCTACCTCATTGGAGACTCTCGGACTATCCTTGATTGGACTTTGCTGGGCCAAATGGCCTAATTCTCTTCCTATCATCTCTGCCTCAGAGGGCTGGATGCTTTCAAGAGAGAGCTAGATAGGGCTCTTAAAAATAGCGCAGTCAGGGGATATGTGGAGAAGGCAGGGATGGGGAACTGATTGGGGATGATCAGCCATGATCACATTGAATGGCGGTGCTGGCTCGAAGGGCCGAATGGCCTACTCCTGCACCGATTGTCCATTGTCTATTGTTATGGGGAGAAGGCAGGCGAATGGGGTTGAGAGGGAGAGATAGATCAGCCATGATTGAATGGCGGGGTAGACTTGACGGGCCGAATGGCCCCATTCTGCTCCTATCCCACGAACGTGAAATATACGAGACGCAGTCGGGGCGATGGAAGGTGATTGTTTGAAGGGCTCCTACCTTGGTTTGGAACGTGCAGTAGAGATGAGTGAGAAAGGGATGCTCCCACGCCAGAGAGAGAACTCGCTTTTCCACCATGGTGCATTCCACGTCATCGTCCAGCAGGACCACGTCTTTCTTCAAAGCCTTGATGGCAAAGAACTCGTTCCTGCCCTTCAACTCAGCGAGGAAGACCTGGACAAACGAGCACAGGAGACATGAGGTTTGTGTTGAAGAAAGAACTACAGATGCTGGAAAAATCGAAGGTAGACAAAAAAAAATGCTGGAGAAACTTAGCGGGTGAGGCAGCATCTGTGGAGTGAAGGAATAGGCGACGTTTCGTCACCTATTCCTTCGAAGAAGGGTCTCACCCGAAACGTCACCTATTCCTTCGAAGAGAGGTCTCATAGAAACATAGAAAATAGGTGCAGGAGTAGGCCATTCGGCCCTTCGAGCCTGCACCGCCATTCAATATGATCATGGCTGATCATCCAACTCAGTATCCTGTACCTCAGGTACCCGAAACGACACCTATTCCTTCGGAGAAGGGTCTTGATCAGAAACATCACCTATTCCTTCGGTCTATAGATGCTGCCTCACCCGCTGAGATTCTCCAGCATTTTGTCAAACGACCACAGGAGACATGAAGAACATCATTAGCTTGGGTTAAACAAAACTCCCAGGAATGAATAAATGAAAGAATGAATGAATGAATGGTTGAATGAATGAATGAATGGACGATATTTCATTGTCACAGGTGACATGCCACAGTGATATGTGCACTCCCAAGGTATGCAAAGAGGCACCACAGAAAGGGCACTGACAAAGTATCCCATCGCGGCTGTTCCATTGTCTTCATGCCTCAGAGGGTGGTGGAGGCCGGTTCTCTGGATGCTTTCAAGAGAGAGCTAGAGAGAGCTCTTAGGGATAGCGGAGTCAGGGGATATGGGGAGAAGGCAGGAACGGGGTACTGATCGGGGATGATCAGCCATGATCACATTGAATGGCGGTGCTGGCTTGAAGGGCTGAATGGCCTATTGTCTATTGTTCTCCCCTCCCCCCCGCCGTCTGAAGTTAAGAGTAAGGATAGTATTGAATAGAAGAGCTACGAAGGTTTAATTGCCGTATGTAACGACAATGAAACAGTTCATTTCTTACTTGCAGCAGCATTATAGGTGGCACGGTGGCGCAGCAGTAGAGTTGCTGCCTTACAGCAACAGAGACCCAGGTTCAATCCTGACTATTGATGCTGCCTGTGTGGAGTTTGCATGTTCTCCCCCGTGACCGCTCACCAGTTTCCTCCCACAACCCAAAGACGTGTGTGTGTGTAGGCCTGTTTCCTCGCTGTATCTCTAAACTAAACTGAAGCTTTTCACAGTACCTCAGTAAAACCCGACAGCTCTAAACCAAATTAAACAGATACAGGGTGAAGGGAACAACCCTTTAGTGCAAGATAAAGTCCAGTAAATGTCCGATTACAGAGAGCCCGAGGGTCTCCAATGAGGTTGGTGGGAGATCTTCAACCCCGCAACGGCGACTTCCCCCGCCAGAGTTGCGGGGTTGAAGAGCTCCTGGAGCGGGGCCTAACATCACTGCCCCGCGCGGCTTGGAATGGCCGCGGGACTCTGCGAGCGCACGCCGGGGGCTCTAACAGCAAGACCCGGTGTGCGACCTCGCACCACCCGGCGTGGCTTTAATGGCCGTGGGACAATCGCCATCGCCAGCCGGGGGCTATGACTTTGACTCTGACATCGGGGGGGGGGGAGAGTGCAGTGGAGAGATAAGTTTATTAGGCCTTCCATCACAGCGATGTGATGGATGTTTATGTAAATTATGTTGTGTCTTGGGTCTATGTGTTTGTAATGTATGGCTGCAGAAACGGCATTTCGTTTGGACCTCAAGGGGTCCAAATGACAATTAAATGTATCTTGTATCTTGTATCTTGTATCTTGTAGAACCGCTCAGCATGAAGTGCGTTCATTTCCTTGCCTTTCCAAAGCTGCCTTTCCCCAACATCTTGTGCAGGGTGAAGTCATCGACGGTGAACCTGCGTTGATCGATGCTGGGAACCTCCTCGTAGATGGGCGAGTCCGGAGGGCTGCTCGTCTCCTCTTCCGTAGGAGTTTCCCAGCTGATTCCTTGCACCTCTGGAGAAAATAATGTTTTTTTAGTTTAGTTCAGTTTGGAGATAAGAGCGCTGAAAACAGGCTCTTCGGCCCACCGAGTCTGCTCTGCCCAGCGGTCCCCACACGCTAACACTGCCCTACACGCACTAGGGACCATTTACATTTACACCAACAACCTACAACCTGCACGGCTTTGGAGTGTGGGAGGAAACCGGAGCGCCCGGAGAAAACCCACGCAGGTCACGGGGAGAGCGTGCAAACTCCGTACAGACAGCACCCGTAGTCAGGATCGACCCCGGGTCCCTACCCAAAAACATCACCTGTCCATCTCCTCCCGATCTGCTAGGTTCCTCCAGCACTTTGGTTCTCCGCAAGATTCCAGCATCTGCAGTTCCTTGTGTCTACTTTTGTAAAAGTCATTGCTCTTCTGGAACTGGCCACTTGGGGGAGGTAGAGGACACGAAGGTAGACACTAAATGCTGGAGTAACTCAGCGGGACAGGCAGCGTCTCTGGAGAGAAGGAATGGGTGACGTTTCGGGTCGAGACCCTTCTTCGGACTCTGACCCAAAACGTCGCCCATTCCTGCTCTCCAGAGAGGCCGGGCCGCCCGTCCCGTCCCGCTGAGTTACTCCAGCATTTTTGTGTCAATCTTCAGTGTAAACCAGCACCTGCAGTTCCTTCCCAGACAATATATCCCCTTTGTTGCATGAAGCAAATCGACGGGACTGTTGCCGAATGTCCCCTCCCTCCCTATCTTCAGATACCAGCACACAATGTGGCTCAGACCCTCATGACAATGCTGCCAAACTTAAGGGGCTGTCCCACCTGGGCGACCTAATTGGCGAGTTTAGAAGAGTTTGAAAAAATGATGTTGAAGACTTCCTTCAACTATGTTGAAGACCAGCTACAACTAGCTACAACTAACTTCGGGGAAATTGGACACCGAATAGTGGAGAGTGAAGACGACCTCCTTTCGATCTCCTTCGACCTCTCTTCGACTATGATGAAGACTATCTTCGACTACCCTCGACTACCTATGACTAACGTGCCGACCTACTACGACTAAACCTGCGAGTAAAAAAAGTATCAATTTTTTCCATGGCGACCCTTTTTTTACTCGCGGGCGATTTTCAACATATTGAAAAAAACGCAGCGACTTAGCTGAGACCTCGAGTACGCGGGGACCACTCTCAAGCATGAAGGAGAGTTACAAAGACCTCCTACGACCTCATGTCGACCGTTCTGTGATCATCCCCAATCAGTACCCCGTTCCTGCCTTCTCCCCATATCCCCTGACTCCCCTATCTTTAAGAGCCCTATCTGATATACCGTGACATAGCCCTATAGAGCTATATCACGGTGGCGCAGCGGTAGAATTGCTGCCCTATGGCACCAGGGACCCGGGTTCGATCCCGACTACGGGCGCTGTCTGTACGGAGATTGTACGCTCTCCCCGTGACCTGCGTGGGTTTTCTCCGAGATCTTCGGTTTCCTCCCACACTCCAAAGACGTGCAGGTTTGACAATAGACACGCTTGGTATAAATGTGTGTGTAGGAACGTGTTAGTGTGCGGGGATCGCTGGTCGGCGCGGACCCGGTGGGCCGAAGGGCCTGTTTCCGCGCTGGATCTCTGAACGAAACTAAACACCACCCACTGCACCTTTCACCGATGCCGTCGGCTTTGGATCCTCCGATGGTTTCTCGAAAATGCCAACTTTCAAAGGTCCCTCTCGACTGATGTGCTCGTTGTCACGTTGGGTACGTGCCTGCAGCAAAGAGGCGCATAAACAGGGCGTTAAAGACTCGGCGTACACGGGCAACAAGTCTTGGGATTGGGATAGAAAATTACTTTCCAAATAGTGAAAGGCCTGGATAGAGTGGATGTGGAGAGGATGTTTCCACTAGTGGGAGAGTCTAGGACCAGTTAAAGGAATTAAAGGATGTTCCTTTAGGAATGAGATGGGGAGGAATTTCTTCAGCCAGAGGGTGGTGAATCTGTGGAACTCATTGCCACAGACGGCTGTGGAGGCCACAAGTCAGTGGGTATTTTTAAAGTGGCAATTGCTAGATTCTTGATTAGTGCGGGTGTCAGGGTTTATGGGGAGAAGGCAGGGGAATGGGGTTGAGAGGGAGAGATCCATCAGCCATGATTCAATGGCGCAGTAGACTTGATGGGCCAAATGGCCTAATTCTCCTCCTATCATCTCTGCCTCAGAGGGCGGCGGAGGCAGATTCTCTGGATGCTTTCAAGCGAGAGCTAGATAGGGCTCTTAAAAGTAACGGGGTACTGATTGGGGATGATCAGCCATGATCACATTGAATGGCGGTGTTGGCTCGAAAGGACAAATGGCCTACTCCTGCACCTATTGTCTAGTGTCATTTATGGAAAAAAAAGTATGAGGGCCATAGTGAGGTAGGTTGGAGGATTAGTTAGTTAGTTTATTGTCATGTGTACCGAGGTACAGTGAAAAACGTTTGATACACGATAAGGGAATAATGTTTAGTGCAAGGTAAAGCCAGCAAACTCCGATCAAGGATAGTCCGAGGGTCACCAATGAGGTAGATAATAGTTCAGGACCGCTCTCTAGTTGTGGTAGGATGGTTCAGTTGCCTGATAACAGCTGGGAAGAAACTGTCCCTGAATCTGGAGGTGTGTGTGCGTTCGTTTTCACACTTCTGTACCTCTTGCCCGACGGGAGAGGGGAGAAGAGGGAGTGGCCGGGGGTGAGACTGGTCCTTGATGATGCTGCTGGCCTTGCCGAGGCAGCGCGAGGTGGAGATGGAGTCAGTGGAAGGGAGGTTGGTTTGTGGGATGGTCTGGGCTGCGTCCACAATTCTCTGCAATTTCTTGTGGTCTTGGACGGAGCTGTTCCCAAACCGTGCTGTGATGCGTCTGAGGGTCACCAGTGAGGTAGATAGTAGTTCAGGACCGCTCTCTGGTTGTGGTGGGATGGTTCAGTTGCCTGATAACAGCCGGGAAGAAACTGTCCCTGAATCTGGAGGTGTGCTTCGGTAACTCTTGTCTGATGGGAGAGGGCAAGAACATACTTGGTAAATACTATTCTGATTCTGATTCTGATTTCGAGAAGAGGGAGTGGCCGGTGCGACTGGTCCTTGATGATGCTGCTGGCCTTGCCGAGGCAGCGTGAGGTGGAGATGGAGTCGATGGAAGGGGGGTTGGTTTGTGTGTGTGTGTGATGGTCTGGGCTGCGTCTACAACTCTCTGCGGTTTGTCGCGGAGGTGGACGGAGCTGTTCCCGCACGCATGGCTGGCTTGGTCGCTGGGGGTGGGGGGAGAAGGCGGGAATCACCTGCTGTTCGCTCTCTATCTGGGCCAGGGCCTCCGCCATCATCTTCTGGTTCACTCCGCACAGATTGGCCACTTTGTTCTGACACTTGTGGTGGACGTTCATCCCGCATTCTGTCCCGAGAGAAGAGACAGACAGAATGGCGTCAATTCCCCAAACCTCACCACTGCCAAGGACGTTACTCGATTGGCCAAGTCAGTGGACATTTTTATAATAATAATAATAATAATCTTATTTATATAGCACATTTTTAGTCAACTTGCATTGACCCCAAAGTGCTTCACATAATTACATTACATTTATACACACAGGCAAAGGTGGGTGAAGGTCTTGCCCCAAGGACACAACGACAGTATGCACTCCAAGCGGGATTCGAACCAGCTACCTTCCGGTCGCCAGCCGAACACTTAGCCCATTGCGCCATCTGTCGTCCAGAAACCAGAACCAGAAACATAGGAAATAGGTGCAGGAGTATTTGGCCCTTCGAGCCAGTACCGTCATTCAATATGACCCCGTTCCTGCTTTCTCCCCATATCCCTTGAGTCCGTTAGCCCTAAGAGCTAAGTCTAACTCTCTCTTGAAAACATCCAATGAATTGGCCTCCACTGCCTTCTGTGGCAGAGAATTACACAGATTCACAACTCTCTGCGTGAAAAATATTTCCTCATCCCGGACCTAAATGGCCGAGCCCTTATTCTTAAACTGTGTGTGACCCCTGGTTGTGGACTCCCCCAACATGCGGACCATTTTTCCTGCATCTAGCCTGACCAATCGCTTAAGAATTTCACATGTTTCTATAAGGTTCCCTCTCATCCTTCTAAATTCCAGTGAATACAAGCCCAGTCAGCCCATTCTTTCATCATATGTCAGTACCGCCATTCCATTAGGCAGAGGTAGATAGATTATTGATTAGTACGGGTGTCTGGAGGTATGGGGAGAAGGCAGGAGAATGGGGTTAGGAGCGAGAGATAGATCAGCCATGATTGAATGGCGGAATGGACTCGATGGGCCAAATGGCCTAACTCTGTCGCTTGTATACAAGAGCGGGGATGTAATGCTGAGGCTCTATAAGGTGTTGGTCAGGCCGCATTGAGAATATTGTGAGCAACTTTGGGCACCATATCTGAGGAAGGATGTGCTGACTCTGGAGAGGGTCCAGAGGAGATTTACAAGAATGATCCCAGGAATGAGTGGGTTAACCTATGATGAGCGTTTGACGACACTGGGCCTGTACTCGCTGGAGTTTAGAAGAATGAGGGGGGACCTCATTGAAACTTACAGAATAGTGAAAGGCCTGGATAGAGTGGATGCGGAGAGGATGTTTCCACTGGTGGAGGAGTCCAGGACTAGAGGTCACAGCCTCAGAATTAAAGGACGTTCTTTAAGAAAGGAGATGATGAGGAATTTCTTTAGTCAGAGGGTGGTGAACCTGTGGAATTCTTTGCCACAGATGGCTGTGGAGGCCACATGTCAGTGGATATTTTTAAGACAGAGATAGATAGATTTTCGAGTCTTTTCTCATCCACTCTCTAACACACTACCAAGGCTGCTGTTAGTCCCACATTCTTTTTAACAGCGGTATTCTAACAGTATATTACACCGTTAAAAATTTCACTAGCACACCGATGCAAATGTTTTCTGCGTCATTTCGACATACAGCACGGAACAGTCCACACTAGTTCTATGTTATCGAACTTCGTTTTGTGCATTTTGTTGTCTCTGTACTGTACACTGACAATGACAATTAAAATTGAATCTGAATCTGAATCTGAATTATCCCACTTTCTCATCCACTGCATGCACACTAGGGGGCAATTTGCCAATTACAAAACAGAATTGCCGATTTAGAAGCAGAGCCTACAAACCCGCACGTCTTTGGGATGTGGGAGGATACCGGAGCAGCCGGAGGAAACCCAAGCAGGTCGGAGAGAGAACGTGCAAACTCCACACAGACAGCACCCGAGGTCAGGATTGAACCCGGGTCTCTGGTGCTGTGAGGCAGAGGGTCTCCCCACATTAATCACCCTGCATAGAACATAGAATGGCCCAGACCCCCCCGAGTTCACCCAAGACCTTGTGCTTTTGCTCAAAGGTCCAGCATAGAACATTGAACAGTACAGCAGGGGAACAGGCCCTTCGGCCCACGATGTCTCTGCAGAACATGATGCCTAGGTAGTGCTGGAGTAACTCAGCGGGTCAGGCAGCATCTGTGGAGAACATGGATAGGTGACGTTTCACAGAGTGCTGGAGTAACTCAGCGGGTGCAGGCAGCATCTGTGGAGAACATGGATAGGTGACGTTTCACAGAGTGCTGGAGTAACTCAGCGGGTCCAGCATCTATGGAGCTAAGGAAATAGGCAACGTTTCGGGTCGAAACCCTTCCGGGTTTCGGCCCAAAACGTTGCCTATTTCCAGAAGGGTTTCGGCCCGAAACGTTGCCTATTTCCTTCGCTCCATAGATGCTGCTGCACCATAACTCAGCGGGCCAGGCAGCATCTGTGGAGAACATGGATAGGTGACGTTTCACAGAGTGCTGGAGTAACTCAGCGGGTCAGGCAGCATCTGTGGAGAACATGGATAGGTGACGTTTCACAGAGTGCTGGAGTAACTCAGCGGGTCAGGCAGCATCCACGGAACAACCTGCACATTTACCTTCACATTTTAACCCCTGCCTTGCCAGGCCCCAGAGTAGAGTGCCACAGTGTTCACAGAAGGTTGGACTCTTGTAGTTGTAGATTTTAAACCTGTGCGGCATGTCGATTTTAAACCTCTCCTTGTGGAAACTGGAAGGCAACGGAGAAAAACGGTGGTCAGTGAAAACATGAGAGAGATTGTTTAGGGGAGACACAAAATACTGGAGTAACTCAGCGGGTCAGGCACCCATTCCTTCTTTCCATAGACGAGTTACTCCAGCATTCCATGTCAACATTGACAACGCCCAGTGAATTGGCCTCCACTGCCTTCTGTGGCAGAGAATCCCACAGATTCACAACTCTCTGGGTGAAAAGGTTTTTCCACATAGAAACATGGAAATTAGGTGCAGGAGGAGGCCATTCGGCCCTTCGAGCCTGCACCGCCATTCAATATGATCATGGCTGATCATCCAACTCAGTATCCCGTACCTGCCTTCTCTCCATACCCCCTGATCCCTTTAGCCACAAGGGCCACATCTAACTCCCTCTTAAATATAGCCAATGAATTGGCCTCGACTACCCTCTGCGGCAGAGAGTTCCAGAGATTCACCACTCTCTGTGTGAAAAACGTTCTTCTCATCTCGGTTTTAAAGGATTTCCCCCTTATCCTTAAGCTGTGACCCCTTGTTCTGGACTTCCCCAACATCGGGAACAATCTTCCTGCATCTAGCCTGTCCAACCCCTTAAGAATTTTGTAAGTTTCTATAAGGACATCTCAGTCCTAACTGGCCTTATTCTTATTCTTAAACTGTGTGACCCCTGGTTCTGGACTCCCCCACTCGATCAATTCTGGTTTTGGACAGTGAGGTCCTGGACATTCAGTACAGCTCGGCCCAACTAGGGCTTTTAGTCCAATACTCCATGTAACGCTTTCATTCACAGATACGTCCTGACGTTCATATGTGAATAGGAACATAATTAGGCCATTCTGCCCATCAAGTCTACCCCACCATTCAATCGTGGCTGATCTATTCCCCCTCCATTGACGAACTGTACACTGCAAGGGCCAGGAAGCGAGCAAGGGCCAGGAAGATCATCTCTGACCCCTCTCACCCTGGCCACAAACTCTTTGAATCACTTCCCTCTGGAAGGCGACTCCGGACTGTCAAAGCTGCCACAGCCAGGACATAAAAACAGTTTTTATCCACGAGTAGTTGCTCTACTCAACGGCCAAAAATCTGTAGCCTCCCTTTGATTTGGTATTGTGTTGGTTCACATGCTTGATCAATGGTGTTTTATCATTAATGTTTTATCATTATTAATGTTTAGTGTTTTCGGAGACATTCGTAACTGTCACTGTATGTCATGTTGTTACTTGTGGGCGGAGCACCAAGGCAAATTCCTTGTATGTGAATACTTGGCCAATAAACTTACTTACTTACTTATCTATCTCTCCCTCTCAACCCCATTCTCCTGCCTTCTCCCCGTAACCCCTGACACCCGTACTAATCAAGAATCTGTCAATCTCCACCTTAAATATTCCCATTGACTTCTGTACCAATGAGTTCCACAGATTCACCATCCTCTAGGTGAAGAAATTCCTCCCCATTTCCTTCCTAAAGGAACGTCCTTGTATTTTGAGGCTGTGGCCTCTCATCCAAGACTCTTCCAGTAGTGGAAACATCCACTCTATCCGGGCCTTTCATTATTCGGTAAGTTTCAATGAGGTGCCCCCTCATCCTTCTAATCCTAACATCTACCGCATTGAAGACCCTCGGACTATCCTTGATCGGGCTTTACCTGGCACTAAACATTATTCCCCTTTATCCTGTATCTGTACACTGTGGACGGCTCGATGGTAATCATGTATAGTCTTTCCGCTGACTGGTTAGCGCGCAACAAAAGCTTTTCACTGTACCTCGGTACACGTGACAATCATCTAAACTAAAGCTACCAGCTCTGTTCTTTCGAAGGTAGACAAAAATGCTGGAGGAACTCAACGGGTGAGGCAGCATCTATGGAGCGAAGGAATGGGTGACGTTTCGGGTCGAGACCCGGAAGGGTCTCGACCCGAAACGTCACCTATTCCTTCGCTCCATAGATGCTTTCCGGGTCTTGACCCGAAACGTCAACAATTCCTTCGCTCCATAGATGCTGCTGCACCCGCTGAGTTTCTCCAGCATTTTTTGTCTACCTTCGATTTTCCAGCATCTGCAGTTCCTTCTTAAACAGCTCTGGTCCTCCGTTGCTTTATAGAAGTAATTCTCTTCTCGTGTATCCAGGGTGTGATCCAGCGCCAGAGACCCGGGTTCCAGAGATCCTGACTACGGGCGCTGTCTGTACGGAGTTTGTACGTTCTCCCCGTGGCCTGCGTGGGTTTTCTCCGGGCGCTCCGGTTTCCTCCCACACTCCAAAGACGTACAGGTTTGTCGGCTAATTGGCTTTGGTGTTAATTTAAATTGTCCCTAGTGTGTGTGCGGGGTAGTATTTGTGTGCGGGGGGAGATCGCTGGTCGGCGCTGACTCGGTGGGCCGAAGGGCCTGTTTCCGCGCTGTATCTCTGAAGTAAACCAAACAAAATGGAGACATGGGCCAAAGGCCAACATGAGGGACTAGCGTAGATGGGGGCAGTCAAATGCGTCTTAAACATGCATCTCTCATAGGTAATTTGTTACTAACACCTATGAGAGAGAAGCGAGTGTTACCAAACTCCTGAATCACTGGTCGGGGTGGAACCCTCTCCAAGACACACGTGAAGCTCACCGTTTGACCTGTTTTTACAGAATGTTAAATGGCCAGCTCGACATAGACTCCAAGACCTACACCAAACCCTAACACAATTAGGAGCAGACGAGGGCATTCGATCCAGTTTGAGATACAAGCCGCCAAGACAGAGATGTGTACAGCAATTCGTTCCCCCCCCCGCACAATTAAAGCACGGAATAATCTCCACCCTACCATAGTTACCCAACCAGACGCAACTAAATTTAAGGGTTTCGAAGGCTGCAGCAGCATCTATGGAGCTGAGGAAATAGGCAACGTTTCGGGTCGAAACCCTTCCGGGTTTCGGCCCGAAACGTTACCTATTTCCAGAAGGGTTTCGGCCCGAAACGTTGCCTATTTCCTTCGCTCCATAGATGCTGCTGCACCCGCTGAGCTTCTCCAGCTTTTTTTGTGCAACTAAATTTAAGGTAGCTCGTTCTTTTCTTCCCAAAAACCCTTTCTGGCTTAAGTCCTCCCTCCACCACCTCCAGTTTAAATTCCATTTGGAATATTTTGGAGGACCAAGAAACCAAGAAACGGCACTATCGTATCTGCCGCCGCCCCTGGCAGCGCGTTCCAGGCACCCACCGCCCTCTGTGCCCCTCTACACCAGTGGCTTTGGGACTGAGATCACATACGTACAATAGTCTCCCTGCTGTTCACGGCAGACCCAGTGCACTTGGCGATAATCTTGTCGATACACTTCTTATGAATGGCAGCGTTGCACTCTGTGGAGTAAGCGGAGATATTGATCACACTCAGAGCATCATTCAAATCTTTCTCTGGAAACATCTGTAGAGCTGGCAACTACTTACGTCTGCACTGGTATCCTTGTTTATTCAACCCCCTGCAATTACAAAAGAAATTCATAAATTATAGGAGCAGATTCGGCCAATTGACCCATCATTTGTGGAGCTAGATAGGGCTCTTAAAGATAGCAGAGTCAGGGGATATGGGGAGAAGGCAGGAACGGGGTACTGATTGAGGATGATCAGCCATGATCACATTGAATGGCGGTGCTGGCTCGAAGGGCCAAATGGCCTACTCCTGCACCTATTGTCTATTGTATAATTGAGGAAGGACATTCTTGCTATTGAGGGAGTGCAGTGTAGGTTTACAAGGTTAATTCCCAGGATGGCGGGACTGTCATATGCTGAGAGAATGGAGCGGCTGGGCTTGTGCACTCTGGAGTTTAGAAGGATGAGAGGATATCTCATTGAAAAATATAAGATTATTAAGGGTTCGGACACGCTAGAGGCAGGAAACATGTTCCCGATGTTGGGGGAGTCCAGAACTAGGGGCCACAGTTTAAGAATAAGGGGTAAGCCATTTAGAACGGAGACGAGGAAACACTTTTTCTCACAGAGAGTTGTGAGTCTATGGAATTCTCTGCCTCAGAGGCCGGTTCTCTGGATACTTTCAAGAGAGAGTTAGATAGAGCTCTTAAAAATAGCGGAGTCAGGGGATATGGGGAGAAGGCAGGAACGGGGTACTGATTGGGGATGATCAGCCATGATCACATTGAATGGTGGTGCTGGTTCGAAGGACCGAATGGCCTACTCCTGCACCTATTGCCTATTGTCGCTGCCAAGATACGGAGGTGTCTCATGTTACCACCCAGCGCAGGCGTGGCATGAACTCATTCAGTCCTTGGTCCAGGCCAGCAAGACGGATTAGGTGACCTCATCTCCCTGTTGGCTGCGGGGAAGGAAAGGGGAGGTTTGTTCCGTGCTCGAATGGTGGTGCTGGTTGGTAGGGCCGAATGGCCTCTACTCCTGCACCTATTGTCTACTGTCACTCTACCCAGGCCTTACACTGTGGAAGCACCCCCCCGTGTTTGGGGAACAAGGCGAGTTGGGGTCCACGTACCAGACAAACTCGTGGCAGACGGAGCAGAAGGTGGGCTGTGGGAAGAAGGTGGCGATGAACTCATGGCACTTGACGGTGTGAACCTTGGCCTGTTTGATGGCTCCCCGTCGCTGGTGGCGGGCGAATAGACCCTCCTCCTCGCCCTCCGCACTTTCCTTCTCTCCTGCTGGGCAGAGGGGGGGGGGGGTGGGGGGGGGGTGGGAAACAGGAGGTCAGGCATTGAATACAACCCCACGTGATCTCTCCCCCTCCCTTCTAGGAGAGACCCCCCCCCCACCCTCCGCTACCTACACATTCCAACAGTGTCATAAAACAGCACCGTTTTTTTTAAATGTTTTAAAAATTTTTAATTTTTATTTATTATCAAAAATATTTATTCATATATTAAAATATATACAGTACAGTAAAAAGGAAAACAGAAGCTATGATATCTAACAGTATGATTCGACTGGAGAACAACGTTTCTCATTGTTTCTCACAACACCTGCCAATAATTAAACCAACATCAACCCAATAATCAATCAATATAATCAATCAATATTAAACCAATACCAAGCCAATAATCAATCAATATTAAACCAATACCAAGCCAATAATCAATCAATATTAAACCGATACCAAGCCAATAATCAATCAATATTTTGTTTAAGAAGAAACTGCAGATGCTGGAAAATCGAAGGTACACAAAAATGCTGGAGAAACTCAGCGGGTGCAGCAGCATCTATGGAGGGAAGGAAACAGGCAACGTGTCGGCCCGAAACCTAAAGGAAATAGGTAACGTTTCGGGTCGAAACCCAAAGGGTTTCGGCCCAAAACGTTGCCTATTTCCTTCGCTCCATAGATGCTGCTACACCCGCTGAGTTTCTCAAACATTTTTGTGTACCATCAACCAATATTTAACCAATACCAACCCAATAATCAATCAATATTTAACCAATACCAACCCAATAATCAATCAATATTTAACCAATACCAACCCAATAATAAATCAATATTTAACCAATACCAACCCAATAATCAATCAATATTTAACCAATACCAATTTAACCAATAATCAATCAATATTTAACCAATACCAATCAAATAATCAATCAATATTTAAGCAATACCAATCAAATAATCAATCAATATTGAACCAATACCAACCAAATAATCAATCAATATTTAACCAATACCAACCCAATAATCAATCGATATTTAACCAATACCAAGCCAATAATAGATCAATATTTAACCAATACCAACCCAATAATCAATCAATATTTAACCAATACCAACCCAATAATCAATCGATATTTAACCAATACCAACCCAATAATCAATCGATATTTAACCAATACCAACCCAATAATCAATCAATATTTAACCAATACCAACCCAATAATCAATCGATATTTAACCAATACCAACCCAATAATCAATCGATATTTAACCAATAACAACCCAATAATCAATCAATATTTAACCAATAACAAGCCAATAATCAACCAATATTCTTGGTTCTTGGACCTCCAATATATTCCAAATGGAATTTAAACTGGAGGTGGTGGAGGGTGGACTTAAGCAATAAAGGATTCTTGGAGAAGAGCTACCTTAAATGTAGTTGTGTATGGTTGAGTAACTATGGTAGGATGAAGAGTATTCCATGCTTTAATTGTGCGGGGGAAGAATATTAAACCCAGATAAACCAATAATCAACCAATATTAAACCAATACCAGCCAATAATAAATCAATACCACGTCCACTTGGATCTCACTTCAATGGTCAGTCTGCCATTATAATTTTATCAAGATATTTGTTAAAATTAATTTACATCTCATCTAAACGGCAAATTTCTTTCTTTTGCAGGTTAATAGTTTTCCATTCATTCGGCCAGGGGCGAGACAGAAGTTTCAGAAATGCCGCCTATAGTCAGCGGAGTGCGCATGGATTGCACCGTGTTGCCATAGCAACCGATGGTTTAAATGACTTCAAGTGTTGAGAACCTAAGGAATGTTCCGGCGTGCACTTAAAATGAATCACCCGCTGAGAATTACGTGACTTGTTACCGAGACAAGAATGTCACGGAGGCGCAGCGGGAGAGTCGCTGCCTCGCGGCGCCAGAGACCCGGGTTCCATCCCGACTACGGGTGCTTTTCACTGTACCTCGGTACACGTGACAATGATCCAAACTAAAGCTACCGGCTCTGTTCCTTCGAAGGTAGACAAAAATGCTGGAGAAACTCAGAGGGTGAGACGGCATCTATGGAGCGAAGGAATAGGTGATGGTTTCTGGGTCTCGACCCAAAACGTCACCTATTCCTTCGCTCCACAGATGTTTTCCGGGTCTCGACCCAAAACGTCACCTATTTCCTTCGCTCCATAGATGCTGCCTCACTCGCTGAGTTTCCCCAGCATTTTTTGTGTACCTTCGATTTTCCAGCATCTGCAGTTCCTTCTTAAACAAAATATTGATTGATTATTGGCTTGGTGTTGGTTTAATATTGATTGATTATTGGCTGGTTTTCTCCGCCATCTCCGGTTTCCTCCCGCGCTCCAAAGACGCGCCCGGCCTCCACTGCCTTCTGTGGCAAAGAACCCCAAAGGTCCACCGCCCTCTGACGAAAGATATTCCCCCCTCATTGGGTCTCCTAAAGGAACATCCTTTAATTTTGAGGCTGTGACCTCTAGTCCACGTGACAGAAGCCTTTCACTGTACCTCGGTACACGTGACAATGAACTGGACCAAAGTGGACTGATGTGGTGCTCAGAGTAACTGTGGGCTTTAAGCAGTGTCACGGAACGACAGGTACAAACACTCACCATTTTGTTCGAGATAGTAATTCGCACTCATCAGCATCCGACCGCGGGGTTTTAGGTCCAACTGTTTTGTTATAAACGAAGAAGGAACAAAAGATTAATCGCAAGAAGTAAAACACGATTACAATACGATGATTGTTTGACCGTTACCAGAATTCTGCCTGGATCAGAGGGCATTAGCCACAAGGGGAGGATAGAAACATAGACAACAGGTGCAGGAGTAGAGGCCATTCAGCCCTTCGAGCCTGCACCACCATTCAATATGATCATGGCTGATCATCCAATCAGTATCCTGTACCTGCCTTCTCTCCATACCCCCTGATCCCTTTAGCCACAAGGGCCACATCTAACTCCCTCTTAAATATAGCCAATGAACTGTGGCCTCAATTACCTTCTGTGGCAGAGAGTTCCACAGATTCACCACTCTCTGTGTGTGAAAAAAAAATGTTTTTCTCATCTCGGTCCTAAAAGACTTCCCCCTTATCCTTAAACTGTGACCCCTTGTTCTGGACTTCCCCAACATCGGGAACAATCTTCCTGCATCTAGCCAGTCAAACCCCTTAAGAATTTTGTAAGTTTCTATAAGATCCCCCCCTCAATCTTCTAAATTCTAGCGAGTACAAGCCGAGTCTATCCAGTCTTTCTTCATTTGAAAGTCCTGCCATCCCAGGAATCTTCTCTGTACTCCTTCTATGGCAAGAATGTCCTTCCTCAGATTAGGAGACCAAAGCTGTACGCAATACTCCAGGTGTGGTCTCACCAAGACCCTCTTTGTTTTCTCTGGAACGTTGGAGATTGAATCTGACGGTGTATGCTTCAGACTTGATTTTACTGCAAGGTTCGTGACTTTGCAAGGCCATACTTGAAACCTTGGTCATTGTTAGCGGACGCCTTGAATAACAGTACAAGACTTCACTCTAGTGCATGGGGGACATGTCAGGCTGTTGTACACAAACTGCAGATGCTGGTTTAAATCGAAGGTAGACACAAAACGCTGGAGTAACTCAGTGGGTGAGACAGCATTTCTGGAGAACATGGATAGGTGACGTTTCGGGTCAAGTCCCTTCTTCAGACTGTGCCTCTGTAAATTGCTCCTTAGCGTGTTGGGAGTTGATGAGAAAATGTGATGTAGAACTAATGTGGCGGAACGTTGGTACATCGGTAGAGTTACTGCTTTACAGCACTGGAGACCCTGGTTCGATCCCGACTACGGGTGCTGTCTGTATGGAGTTCGCACGTTCTCCCCGTGACCCGCGTGGGTTTTCTCCGGGTGCTCTGCTCTCCTCCAAAGACTTACGGGTTTGTCGGTTAATTGGCTTCGGCAAAAATTGTAAATTGTTCCTAGTGTGTGTAGGATAGTGTTAGCGTGCGGGGATCGCTGGTCGGCGCGGACTCGGTGGGCCGAACGGCCTGTTTCTCCGCTGTATCTCTAAATTAAACAAACCTAAATAAAACTAAACTAAACTAGTTTTAATTTAGAGATACAGCGCGGAAACAGGCCCTTCGGCCCACCGGGTCCGCGCCGACCAGCGATCCCCGCACGCTAACACTATCCTACACACGCTAGGGACAATTTTTTTAATTTATTTTGTTGACATTTTTTTTACATTTATACCAGGCCAATTAACCTACATCCTGTACGTCTTGGGAGTGTGGGAGGAAACCGAAGATCTCAAAGAAAACCCACGCAGGTCACGGGGAGAACGTGCAAACTCCGTACAGACAGCACCCATAGTCGGGATCGAACCCGGGTCTCCGGCGCTGCATTCTCTGCAAGTCAGCAACTCTACCGCTGCGCCACTGTGAACGGGCGACCGCTGGTCAGTGCGGACACGGTGGGCCAAAGTGTCTGTTCCTCCGCACTCTCTAAACTAAACTTGGTGTGGAAAGGTGACCGAGGGTCGGCGCGGACTTGGTGGGCCGAAGGACTTGTTTCCACGCTGTAACTTGAAACGAAACAAAACGAAATCTAACGAAAATAAACTAAAGAAGGAGATGAGGTGGAATCGCTTGGAATCTGTGGAATTCATTGCTGCAGAGGGCTATGGAGGCCAAGTCAATGGATATTTTTAAGGCAAAGAGATAGATTCTTGTCAGGGGTTATGGGGAGGAGGCAGGAGAATGGGGTTAGGAGGGAGAGATAGATCAGCCATGATTGAATGTGGACTCGATGGGATGCAGTTTCCAACTGGATTTCTACATCAATCAGTCAATGTAGAGAGGGCAGTGGAGGCCAAGTCGCTGGATGGATTTAAGAGAGAGTTAGATAGAGCTCTAGCGGCTAGTGGAGTCAAGGGATATGGGGAGAAGGCAGGCACGGGTTATTGATTGGGGATGATCAGCCATGATCACAATGAATGGCGGTGCTGGGTCGAAGGGCCGAATGGCCTCCTCCTGCACCTATTGTCTATGTTGTAATGATTGGTGCGGTGCCAATAAATAGTGCAGCAACTAATCGATACTTTACCCAGATGTCGGCTTTGCCTTGGTTGCGTTTACATTTCTCGGCCAGGGAGTTGAGCTCGACGGTGGTCTCGGAGATGAGCTCCACGCTCTTGTCTTTGATGACGATATGCATCAGGTGACCCTTGTTGATCTGGGCGTCGAAGGTGCTGTTCCAGGGCGGGTACATGGTGGGCTTCTTCTGCATTAAGATCTGCCCTTTCTCTGTGGAGGCATTCACACACATAACATAGAAACATAGAAAATAGGTGCAGGAGTAGGCCATTCAGCCCTTCGAGCAGAGAATTCCACAGACTCACCACTCTCTGTGAGAAAAAGTGTTTCCTCGTCTCTGTTCTAAATGGCTTACTCCTTATTCTTAAACTGTGGCCCCTGGTTCTGGACTCCCCCAACATCGGGCACATGTTTCCTGCCTCTAGCGTGTCCAAACCCTTAATTATCTTATATGTTTCAATGAGATACAAGAGCAAGATTCAAGATTCAATTTAATTGTCATTTGGACCCCTTGAGGTCCAAACGAAATGCCGTTTCTGCAGCCATACATTACAAACAAATAGACCCAAGACACAACATAATTTACATAAACATCCATCACATCGCTGTGATGGAAGGCCAAAAAAACGTATCTCTCCACTGCACTCCCCCCCCCCCCCCCCCGATGTCAGAGTCAAAGTCAAAGCCCCCGGCTGGCGATGGCGATTGGCCCGCGGCCATTAAAGCCACGCCGGGTGGTGCAAGATCGCACACCGGGTCTTGGTGTTAGAGCCCCCGGCGTGCGCTCGCAGAGTCCCGCAGCCATTCCAAGCCGCGCGGGGCGGTGATGTCAGGCCCCGCTCCAGGAGCTCTTCGACCCCGCAACTCGGGCGGGAGAACTCGCCATTGCGTGAGCCCTGAAAAGCGGTCTCCCTCCAGGGACCCGCGGGCTCCCGTTGCTGCCGTCCGCCAGACCCGCAGTTGCAGCCTCTGAATCTCCGGAGGTCGGGCCGCAGCAGTAGCAGCGCTCCTCCACCGCTCCACCCGCTCTGGACTCGGCCAGCTCCGCGACGGTGAGGTGAGGTGATTCGTCGGCACCAGAGCCCCCAGTCTTCTCCTGTTGGAGGCCGCTCCTCATTGCAGCCCCAACGACAACGGAGACCCGACAAAGAAAAGGTCAGGTCTCCCGAGAGTCGCGCCGCCTACCCTCTCATCCTTCTCATCCTTCTAAATTCCAGAGTATACAAGTCCAGCCGCTCCATTCTCTCAGCATATGACAGTCCCGCCATCCCGGGAATTAACATTGTGAACCTATGCTGCACTTCCTCAATAGCAAGAATGTCCTTCCTCAAATTTGGAACCAAAACTGCACACAATACTGTGGTCTCACTAGGGCCCTGTACAAGTGTTGCACCAATACTCAACTCCTCTTGTTATGAAAGGCCAACACGCCATTCACTTTCTTCACTGCCTGCTGTACCTGCAAGCTTACTTTCAGTGACCGATGAACAAGGACCCCAGATCCCGTTGTACTTCCCCTTTTCCCAGCTTGACACCATTTAGATAGTAATCTGCCTTCCTGTTTTTGCTACCAAAGTGGATACTCACATTTATCCACATTAAACTGCGTCTGCCATGCATCTGCCCACTCACCCAACCTGTCCAAGTCACCCTGCATTCTCATAGCATCCTCCTCACAGTTCACACTGCCACCCAGCTTTGTGTCATCTGTAAATATGCTAATGTTACTTTGAAACCCTTCATCTAAATCATTAATATATATTGCAAATAGCTGGGGTCCCAGCACCGAGCCTTGTGGTACCCCACTAGTCACTGCCTGCCATTCTGAAAGGGACCCGTTAATCCCTACTCTTTGTTTCCTGTCTGCCAACCAATTTTCTATCCATTGTTTGTGCCCACTAATCTCTTATGTGGGACCTTACCAAATGCTTTCTCAAAGTCCAGGTACACTACATCCACTGGCTCTCCCCTTGTCCATTTTCCTAGTTACATCCTCAAGAAATTCCAGAAGATTAGTCAAGCATGATTTCCCCTTCGTAAATCCATGCTGACTCGGACCGATCCTGTTACTGCTATCCAAATATTTCATCTTTTATGATTGACTCCAGCATCTTCCCCACCACCAATGTCAGGCTAACTGGTCTATAATTCCCTGTTTTCCTCTCTCCTGCCTTTCTTAAAAAGTGGGATAATGTTAGCTACATTGGATAATTATCACCAATGCGCCTACAATTTCTAGAGCCAAGTCCTTAAGTACCCTGGGATACAGACCATCAGGCCCTGGGGATTTATCAGCCTTCAGTCCCTTCAGTCTACCCAACACCATTTCCTACCCAATGTGGATTTCCTTCGGTTCTTCCGTCACCCCAGATCCTCTGGCCACTAGTGCATTAGGAAGATTGTTTGTGTCCTCCTTAGGGAAGACAGGTCCAAAGTACCTGTTCAACTCATCTGCCATTTCCTTGTTCCCCATAATAAATTCACCCTTTTCATTCTTCTAGGGTCCAACTTTGGTCTTAACTAATTCTTGCTCTCCACACACCTAGATGCCACAGTTCACCACCCTCTGACCAAAGCCATTCCTCCTCATCTCCTTCTAAATGCACATCTGCGCCGACCAGCGATCCCCGCACACTAACACCATCCTACACACACTAGGGCCAATTCACACTTACACCAAGCCAATTAACCAACAAACCTGCACGTCTTTGGAGTGTGGGAGGAAACCGAAGATCTCGGAGAAAACCCACGCAGGTCACGGGGAGAATGTACAAAGTCCGTACAGACAGCGCCCGTAGTCGGGATCGAACCCGGGTCTCCGGTGCTGCAAGCGCTGTATGGCAGCAACTCTACCGCTGCACCACCGTGACCGCCCTATCTCTCCCTCCTGACCCCATTCTCCTGCCTTCTCCCCATAACTCCCGACACCCACACTAATCAAGAATCTGTCAATCTCCTCCTTAAAAGCATTCATTGCCCAATCCCTACGATGGAAGGCTTTGACTGACTGAAAGACCCAGCGTGGAAACAGGCCCTTCGGCCCACCGAGTCCGCGCTGACCATCGATCACCCGTTCACACCAGTTCCATGCTATCCCACTTTCTCATCCACTCCCTACACACTGGGGGGCAATTTACAGAGGGGCCGATTAACCTACAAACATCGCACGTCTTTAGGATGTGGGAGGAAACCGGAGCACCCGGAGGAAACCCACTAGGTCCCAGGGAGAACGTGCAAACTCCACACAGACATAATGCCCCCAAGTATGTTTGGAGTTTATAGTGTTCAAGACCCTGATGGCTGTAGGGAAGAAGCTGTTCTTGAACCTGGAGGTCACAGTTTTCAGGCTCCTGTACCTTCTTCCCCATGGTAGCGAGATGAGCATGGCCAGGATGGTGTGGGTCTCTGATGATGCTGGCTGCCTTTTTGAGGCAGTGACTCCTGTAGATCCCTTCGATGGTGGGGAGGTCAGTACCTGTGATGGACCGGGCAGTGTTCACCACTTCTTGTAACATGGTGTAAAAAGCTAGGAAAAGGGGTTGTGGTTTTGTGAAAGACTAATAATAGGAACTGCTGACATTTTCCACTCTCCACAGCTTCAGTGTGGGGAAATAACAGTTTAATAACGACATATTAAACCATAGGTACGAAAAGTTCACAAGTTTCACTTCGTCGAAATGATGCAGACAACTTTCCATCGGTGCACTAGTGAAGTTTTTAAATCCACGGGGCAACAAGCCGTTTGATTAACCGCTGTTCTAGAGAACGTTGGACAACCAGCAGGCTCAGTAGTGCGTTAGAGAGTGGATGAGAAAATGGGAACTTGTGTGAATGGGTGATCGCTGGACAACATGGACTCGATGGGCCGAATGACTTGGCCTCCTCTCCCATCGGGCAAAAGGTACAGAAGTGTGAAAGCGCACACCTCCAGATTCAGGGATAGTTTCTTCCCAGCTGTTATCAGGCAACTGAAACAGAGAGCGGTCCTGAACTACTATCTACCACATTGGTGACCCTCGGACTATCCTTGATCGGACTTGATCCTTGATCGGACTTTACCTTGCACTGCATACATTATTTCCTATATCCTGTATCTGTACACTGTGGACGGCTCGATTGTAATCATGTATTGTCTTTCCGCTGACTGGTTAGCACGCAACATTGTACCTCGGTACACGTGACAATAAACTCAACTGAACTGAAACACTGGGATCCTGGGGTCTCACTCACACGGCATGGTGCGTTTCGTGACCAGTGGCCATCTCCACACTCACACAAGATTCAAGATTCAATTTTAATTGTCATTGTCAGTGTACAGTACAGAGACAACGAAATGCATTTAGCATCTCCATTGAAGAGCGACATAGCAAACGATTTGAATAAATAATAATAAGTGTCCGGGGGGGGGGGGTGGTGATTGGCAGTCACCGAGGTACGTTGTTGAGTAGAGTGACAGCCGCCGGAAAGAAGCTGTTCCTCGACCTGCTGGTTCGGCAACGGAGAGACCTGTAGCGCCTCCCGGATGGTAGGAGGGTAAACAGTCCATGGTTGGGGTGAGAGCAGTCCTTGGCGATGCTGAGCGCCCTCCACAGACAGCGCTTGCTTTGGACAGACTCAATGGAGGGGAGCGAGGAACCGGTGATGCGTTGGGCAATTTTCACCACCCTCTGCAATGCCTTCCGGTCGGAGACAGAGCAGTTGCCATACCATACTGTGATGCAGTTGGTAAGGATGCTCTCGATGGTGCAGCGGTAGAAGTTCACCAGGATCTGAGGAGACAGATGGACCTTCTTCAGTCTCCTCAGGAAGAAGAGACGCTGATGAGCCTTCTTGATCAGAGTAGAGGTATTGTGGGTCCAAGAGAGGTCATCGGAGATGTTGACTCCCACCACCACGTTGCCAGTGATGGCGATCCCTAGAATGCCCCTGGTCCATCTTCAGCGACCATGACAATAGGTGCAAGAGGAGGCCATTCGGCCCTTCCAGCCAGCACCGCCATTCAATGTGATCATGGCTGTTCAACCCCAATCAGTACCCCGTTCCTGCCTTCTCCCCATATCCCCTGACTCTGCCCTATCTAGCTCTCTCTTGAAAGTATCCAGAGAACCTTCCTCCACCGCCCTCTGAGGGATGTGGGAGGAAACCGCAGCACCCGGAGGAAACCCACGTGGGTCACGGGGAGAACGTGCAAACTCCACAAACACAGACAGCACCCTAGGTTAGGATTGAGCCCGGGTCTCTGGTGCTGTGAGGCAGCAGCTCTACCCGCTGCTCCAACGTGCTGAAGCTACTCTGTTGGTGGTTTCCACCACAAGTATTATTTTACTTGTACTAAGACGCTACCTGCAAGTGAAGTCAGATTCCACTGGCAATTACTGCAAAGTGCTTGTCCGAAACATAATGTTTAGCATTGCTTCAAAGACATTGATACAGAGTCTAAGAATATCTTGCATTATAGTAAGTAGTAGGAGTGGAGAAAAGCAATTTGTCCGGCACAGCGGGTAGTCCCGCTGCCTTCCAGCTCCACAAACCCGGATTCGATCCTGACCTCGGGTGCTGTCTGTGCCTGTGGAGTTTGCACGATCTCCCTGTGACGGCGTGGGTTTCCTACGAGAAGATAGACACAAAAAGCTGGAGTAACTCAGCGGGACAGGCAGCATCTCTGGCAAGAAGGAATGGGTGGCGGTTCGGGTCGAGACCCTTTGTCACCCATTCCTTTCCCTCCAGAGATGCTGCCTGTCTCACTGAGTTACTCCAGCTTTTTGTGCCTATCTTCGGTTTAATTCTGTGGCAGAGAATTTCACAGATTCACAACTGGAAAACGTTTTTCCTCGTCTCAGTCCTAAATGGCCTACCCCTTATTCTTAAACTGTGTGACCCCTGGTTGTGGACTCCCCCAACATGGGGAACATTTTTCCAGCATCCAGCCTGTCCAATTCCTTAAGAATTTTTTTGTGTTTCTATAGGATCCCCTCTCATCCTTCTAAATTCCAGTGAATACAAGCCCAGTCAACCCATTCTTGCATCATATGCCAGTCCCGCCATTCCGCTAGGCAGAGGTAGATAGATTATTGATTAGTACGGGTGTCAGGGGTTATGGGGAGAAGGCAGGAGGATGGGGTTAGGAGGGAGAGATAGATCAGCCGTGATTGAATTGCGGAGTGGACTAGATGGGCCAAATGGCCTAACTCTTTCGGCTGAATACAAGAGCAGGGGTGTAAATGCTGAGGCTCTATAAGGCGCTGGTCAGGCCGCATTGGGAATATTGTGAGCAATTCTGGGCCCCATATCTGAGGAAGGATGTGCTGTTCTCTGGAGAGGGTCCAGAGGAGGTTTACAAGAATGATCCCAGGAATGAGTGAGTTAACATATGATGAGCGTTTGACACCACTGGGCCTGTACTCGCTGGAGTTTAGAAGAATGAGGGGGGACCTCATTGAAACGTATTGAATAGTGAAAGGCCTGGATAGAGTGGATGCGGAGAGGATGTTTCCACTAGTGGGAGAGTCTAGGAATTAAAGCACGTTCCTTTAAAAAGGAGATGAGGAGGAATTACTTTAGCCAGAGGGTGGTGAATCTGTGGAATTCTTTGCCACAGACGGGTGTGGAGGCCTGGTCAGTGGATATTTTTAAGGCGGAGATAGATAGATTCTTGATCAGTGTGTCAGGGGTTACGGGGAGAAGGCAGGAGAACGGGGTTGGGAGGGAGAGATAGATTGAATGGCGGAGTAGGCTGGATGGGCCGAATGGCCTATTACTGCTCCTATCACTTATGAACATAAAATATATGAAGAGAGAGTGACCGAGGTGCGACTGACCCTTGATGATGCTGCTGGCCTTGCCGAGGCAGTGTGAGGTGTAGATGGAGTCAATGGAAGGAAGGTAGACAGCAAAACTTGGCAGGACAGGCCCCATCTCTAGAGAGAAGGAACGGGTAACCCTTCTTCTAACTTCAATTTAAACCGGCATCTGCAGTTCTATCCTGCTCAATGGAAGGGAGGCTGGTTTGTGTGATGCTCTGGGCTGCGACCACAATTCGCTGGGGGGAGGTGGGGGGGGGGGGGGGGGGGGGGGGGGGGGGGGGGGGGGGGGGGGGGGCGGGGGGGGGGGGGGGGGGGGGGGATTGTTACCTGTGTCCACCACCTCTTTCACAATCACGGCACAGTAAGGGTTCTGGATGTCCTCTGCTGGCTGTGACGGGCCGCTGTCAAAGTTGGAGAACCCAATGCGGAGGAAGGGATTCATCTCGTCGATCTTCACGGTCAGACCTGGGGGGAAGAACAAGGAGAAAGTAAACATGCAGGTACAGCAGGCAGTGAAGAAAGTGAACATGCAGGTACAGCAGGCAGTGAAGAAAGTAAACATGCAGGTACAGCAGGCAGTGAAGAAAGTAAGCATGCAGGTACAGCAGGCAGTGAAGAAAGTAAACATGCAGGTACAGCAGGCAGTGAAGAAAGTAAGCATGCAGGTACAGCAAGTAGTGAAGAAAGTAAGCATGCAGGTACAGCAGGCAGTGAAGAAAGTAAACATGCAGGTACAGCAGGCAGTGAAGGAAGCTAATGGCATGTTGGCCTTCATAACGATTTGAGTGTAGGAGCAAGGAGATCCTACTGCAGTTGTACAGGACCCTGGTGAGACCACACCTGGAGTATTGTGCGCAGTTTTGGTCTCCTAATTTGAGGGAGGACATTCTTGTTATTGAGGCAGTGCAGCGTAGGTTCACCAGGTTAATCCCCAGGATGGCGGGACTGTCATATGAGGAAAGATTGGAAAGACTGGACTTGTATTCACTGGTTTAGAAGGATGAGAAGATTTCTTAAAGAAAAGTATAAAATTATAAAAGGGCTGGACAAGCTAGATGCAGGAAAAATATTCCCAATGTTGGGCGAGTCCAGAACCAGGGGCCACAGTCTGAG
This sequence comes from Leucoraja erinaceus, assembly GCF_028641065.1. Lineage (NCBI taxonomy): Eukaryota > Metazoa > Chordata > Chondrichthyes > Rajiformes > Rajidae > Leucoraja > Leucoraja erinaceus. The sequence continues at coordinate 35,034,149 of NC_073398.1, read as the reverse complement.
AATAAAGGGGAGGCCATTTCAAACTGAGATGAGAAAAAACTTTTTCACCCAGAGAGTTGTGAATTTATAGAATTCTCTGCCACAGAGGGCAGTGGAGGCCAATTCACTGGATGCATTTAAAAGATAGTTAGACAGAGTTCTAGGGGCTAGTGGAGTCAAGGGATATGGGGAGAAGGCAGGCACGGGTTACGGATTGTGGATGATCACCCATGATCACAATGAATGGCGGTGCTACATTAGTAATAATCTTTCAAAACTCCTTAGATTCTGGAGTAGTTCCAGAGGATTGGCGGGTAGCAAACGTAACCCCACTTTTTAAGAAGGGAGGGAGAGAGAAAACGGGGAATTACAGACCAGTTAGCCTAACATCGGTAGTGGGGAAACTGCTAGAGTCAGTTATTAAAGATGGGATAGTAGCACATTTAGAAAGTGGTGAAATCATTGGACAAAGTCAGCATGGATTTACGAAAGGTAAATCATGTCTGACGAATCTTATAGAATTTTTCGAGGATGTAACTAGTAGCGTGGATAGGGGAGAACCAGTGGATGTGGTGTATCTGGACTTCCAGAAGGCTTTCGACAAGGTCCCACATAAGAGATTAGTATACAAACTTAAAGCACATGGCATTGGGGGTTCAGTATTGATGTGGATAGAGAACTGGCTGGCAAACAGGAAGCAAAGAGTAGGAGTAAACGGGTCCTTTTCACAATGGCAGGCAGTGACTAGTGGGGTACCTCAAGGCTCAGTACTGGGACCCCAGCTATTTACAATATATATTAATGATCTGGATGAGGGAATTGAAGGCAATATCTCCAAGTTTGCGGATGACACTAAGCTGGGGGGCAGTGTTAGGTGTGAGGAGGATGCTAGGAGACTGCAAAGTGACTTGGATAGGCTGGGTGAGTGGGCAAATGTTTGGCAGATGCAGTTTAATGTGTATAAATGTGAGGTTATCCATTTTGGTGGCAAAAACGGGAAAGCAGATTATTATCTAAACGGTGGCCGATTGGGAAAGGGGGAGATGCAGCGAGACCTGGGTGTCATGGTACACCAGTCATTGAAGGTAGGCATGCAGGTGCAGCAGGCAGTAAAGAAAGCGAATGGCATGTTGGCTTTCATAGCAAGAGGATTTGAGTATAGGAGCAGGGAGGTTCTACTGCAGTTGTATAGGGTCTTGGTGAGACCACACCTGGAGTATTGCGTGCAGTTTTGGTCTCCAAATCTGAGGAAGGACATTATTGCCATAGAGGGAGTGCAGAGAAGGTTCACCAGACTGATTCCTGGGATGTCAGGACTGTCTTATGAAGAAAGACTGGATAGACTTGGTTTATACTCTCTAGAGTTTAGGAGATTGAGAGGGGATCTTATAGAAACTTACAAAATTCTTAAGGGGTTGGACAGGCTAGATGCAGGAAGATTGTTTCCGATGTTGGGGAAGTCCAGGACAAGGGGTCACAGCTTAAGGATAAGGGGGAAATCCTTTAAAACCGAGATGAGGAGAACTTTTTTCACACAGAGAGTGGTGAATCTCTGGAACTCTCTGCCACAGAGGGTAGTTGAGGCCAGTTCATTGGCTATATTTAAGAGGGAGTTAGATGTGGCCCTTGTGGCCAAGGGGATCAGAGGGTATGGAGAAAAGGCAGGTACGGGATACTGAGTTGGATGATCAGCCATGATCATATTAAATGGCGGTGCAGGCTCGAAGGGCCGAATGGCCTACTCCTGCACCTAATTTCTATGTTTCTATGTTTATGTCTGGTACAGGTGTCAGGGGTTATGGGGAGAAGGCAGGAGAATGGGGTTAGGAGGGAGAGATAGATCAGTCATGATTGGACGGCAGAATAGTCTTGATGGGCCGAATAATAATAATAATAATAATTTTATTTATAGAGCACTTTAAAAACAAACATAGCTGCAACAAAGTGCTGTACATCACTAATCATTGACAAAAAAGTTAATACACACCAAAAATAACAATCAAAAGAAATAGTAGGAAAAGACATGTAAAATAAAGAAACATCAAAAACACCACAAACAGAAGCAAAGCCTCAGGCATGGTCAAAAGCCAGGGAGTACAAATGCGTTTTAACACTGGATTTGAAGATGGACAGTGAGGGGGCCTGTCTGATGTGCAGCGGCAGGGTGTTCCAGAGTGCCGGAGCAGCAACAGAGAAGGCTCTATCCCCTCTGAGCCTCCGACTAGACCTCGGTACCTCCAGGAGCAGCTGACCAGCTGACCTGAGGGACCGGGCAGGAGTGTATGGGTGGAGCAGCTCAGAGAGGTAAGGCGGGGCGAGCCCATTCAGAGATTTAAAAACAAATAACAGTAACTTAAAATGAATAGCCTAATTGTACTCCTATTCCTTATGACCTTATGACCCAAGGTCACACAGAGATGCTGCCTGACCCGCTAAGTTACTCCAGCACTCTGTGAAACGTCACCTATCCATGTTCTCCACAGATGCTGCCTGACCCGCTGAGTTACTCCAGCACTCTGTGAAACGTCACCTATCCATGTTCTCCACAGATGCTGCCTGACCCGCTGAGTTACTCCAGCACTCTGTGAAACGTCACCTATCCATGTTCTCCACAGATGCTGCCTGGCCCACTGAGTTACTCCAGCTTCTTGTGTCTATCTTAGGAGGCAACATGAGCTCCACTGGTTAAAAATACACACTGGCAGCTGCCAAGTAGACTGGAGGTAAGAATGCTACGCAATAAATTCAATTGGAGTCATCTTGGACACTTCATGCATTTCTTAGACTTGCTCATGATTCTAAAGGCTTTGGAAGGCTCAATCCTTCAATTCAATAAGAAGGTCGCCATACAAGGTCACCATGTTATTGGCGTTATTGGCTGGTTATTGGCTGCAACCTTCCCTCCATTGACGAACTATACACTGCAAGGGCCAGGAAGCGAGCGGGCAAGATCATCTCTGACCCCTCTCACCCTGGTCACAAACTCTTTGAATCACTTCCCTCTGGAAGGCGACTCCGGACTGTCAAAGCTGCCACAACCAGACATGAAAACAGCTTTTTTTCCACGAGTAGCAGCTCTACTCAACAACCAAAAGTCTGTAGCCTCCTTTTGCTCTGGTATTTTATTCCATTCACATGTTTAATCAATAATGTTTTATTATTATTGTTTAATGTTCTATGTGTCATTCCTAACTGTTACTGTATGTCATGTGGTCACTTGCGGGCGGAGCACCAAGGCAAATTCCTTGTATGTGAATGTACTTGGCCAATAAACTTATGCATTCATTCAGTCATTCATTCATTCAGTCAGTCATTCAATCATTCAGTCATTCATTCATCATGCATTCATTCATTCATTTTAGGAAAGATGTTGTCAAGCTTGAAAGGGTTCAGAGAAGATTTACGAGGATGTTGCCAGGACTAGAGGGTGTGAGCTATAGGGAGAGGTTGAGCAGGCTGGGTCTCTATTCCATGGAGCGCAGGAGGATGAGGGGTGATCTTATCGAAGTGTATAAAATCATGAGAGGAATAGATCGGATAGATGCACAGAGTCTCTTGCCCAGAGTTGGGGAATCGAGGACCAGGTTCACGGTGAAGGGGATAAGATGTAATTCGAAGGAAGAACTGCAGATGCTGGAAAAATCGAAGGTAGACAAAAATGCTGGAGAAACTCAGCGGGTGAGGCAGCATCTATAGATGCTGCCTCGCCCGCTGAGTTTCTCCAGCATTTTTGTCTACCATAGGAATCTGAGGGGTAACCTTTTCACACAAAGGGTGGTGGGTGTATGGAACCAGCTGCCAGAGAAGGTAGTTGAGGCTGGGACTATTCCATCGTTTAAGAAACAGTTAGACACGTATCTTATAGAAACGTACAAAATTCTTAAGGGGTTTGACAGGCTAGATGCAGGAAAATTGTTCCCGATGTTGGGGAAGTCTAGAACAAGGGGTCACAGTTTAAGGATAAGGGTCTTTTAGGACCGAGATGAGAAAAACTTTTTTCACACACAGAGTGGTGAATCTGTGGAATTCCCTGCCACAGAAGGTAGTTGAGGCCACAGTCCATTGGCTATATTTAAGAGGGAGTTAGATGTGGCCCTTGTGGCTAAAGGGATCAGGGGGTTATGGAGAGAAGGCAGGTACAGGATACTGAGTTGGATGATCAGCCATGATCATATTGAATGGCGGTGCAGGCTCGAAGGGCCGAATGGCCTACTCCCGCACCTATTTTCTATGTTTCTATGTACATGGATAGGACAGGTTTGGAGGGATATGGACCAAGCGCAGGCAGGTGGGACTAGTGTAGATGGGACATGTAGCTCCGATCATCCTGGCGAGAGGGCCTGAAACATCGGAGAGCCCAAAGGCCCCGGCCACAGGTGAACAAAGAGGAAGTGGGCTGAACTTTGTTGCCTTCCCTCACAGTGGGGAACTTTGATTCGGCTGTGTGGGGGGTGTTCTTGTTAAATTCTATCATGTGTTGTGTTATTTTTATTCGCGTGACTGTACGGCGACTCAAATCTCACTGTACCAATTGGTGCAATAAATGTCCCTTGACCTCTTGAACATGTTGGCCGGCGTGGGCAAGTTGGGCCGAAGGGCCTGTTTCCACGCTGTATCACTCTATGACTCTATCTCTATGCAGTAGATGAGGTTGGAGGAGGTGTAGGCGGAGGTGGGATGAAGCACAGATGGCGACGTGTCTCAGCAGCAGAGTGACTAATGTGGGAACTATAAGCAGCCCAACCAACACGGCTTGTAACAAAATACCGTGAGGCTGAAATGTCAACGTCTGTGAACGACGCTAGAGAAATCCTCGCAGCGTACTCAGAGCAACAAAGCTCCTGGATTCCTCCCTAGTCTAATCTTCAACAGCATTTTATTGATAACTTTAGAAGGATGAGAGGATATCTCATTGAAACATGTAACATTATTAAAGGTTTGGACACGCTAGAGGCAGGAAACATGTTCCTGAAGAAACCATTCACTGTAATCTTGGATGATCATCCACAATCAGTAGGTACACAAAAATGCTGGAGAAACTCAGCGGGTGCAGCAGCATCTATGGAGCGAAGGAAATAGGCAACGTTTCGGCCCGAAACGTTGCCTATTTCCTTCGTTCCATAGATGCTGCTGCACCCGCTGAGTTTCTCCAGCATTTTTGTGTACCTTTGATTTTCCAGCATCTGCAGTTCCTTCTTAAACAACATGTTCCTGATGTTGGGGGAGTCCAGAACCAGGGGCCACACACAGTTTAAGAATAAGGGGTAAGCCATTTAGAACAGAGGTGAGGAAACACTTTTTCACACAGAGAGTTGCGAGTCAGTGGAATTCTCTGTCTCAGAGGGCGGTGGAGGCCGGTTCGCTTGATGCTTTCAAGAGAGAGCTAGATAGGGCTCTTAAAGATAGTGGAGTCAGGGGATATGGGGAGAAGGCAGGAACGGGGTACTGATTGGGGATGATCAGCCATGATCACATTGAATGGTGGTGCTGGCTCAAAGGGCCAAATGGACTACTCCTGCACCTGTTGTCTATTGTGATTAGAAGCAAGTCATAGAGTGATACAGTGTGGAAACAGGCCCTTCAGCCCAACTTGCCCACGCCGACCAACATGTCCCATCTACACTAGTCCCACCTGCCTGCGTTTGGCCCATATCCCTCCTATCCATGTACGTGTCTAACTGTTTCTTAAACGTTGGGATAGTCCCTGCCTCAACCACCCCCTCCAGCAGCTCGTTCCATACACCCACCACCCTTTGTTTAAAGCAATTGCCCTTCAGTTTCTGAATAAATCTTTCCCCCCCTCACCTTAAACCTATGTCTCCTAATTCTTGATTCCACTACTCAGGTTGAAAGAATTTGCATTCTCAATCCATTAAAAAAAATAAATGGCGCTGCAGTAGAGTTGCTGCCTTTACAGCGCCAGAGAACCAGGTTCATTGAAGGTAGGCATGCAGGTGCAGCAGGCAGTGAAGAAAGCGAATGGTATGTTAGCTTTCATAGCAAAAGGATTTGAGTATAGGAGCAGGGAGGTTCTACTGCAGTTGTACAGGTCTTGGTGAGACCACACCTGGAGTATTGCGTACAGTTTTGGTCTCCAAATCTGAGGAAGGACATTATTGCCATAGAGGGAGTGCAGAGAGAGGTTCACCAGACTGATTCCTGGGATGTCAGGACTGTCTTATGAAGAAAGACTGGATAGACTTGGTTTATACTCTCTAGAATTTAGGAGATTGAGAGGAGATCTTATAGAAACGTACAAAATTCTTAAGGGGTTGGACAGGCTAGATGCAGGAAGATTGTTCCCGATGTTGGGGAAGTCCAGGGACAAGGGGTCACAGCTTAAGGATAAGGGGGGAAATCCTTTAAAACCGAGATGAGAAGAACTTTTTTCACACAGAGAGTGGTGAATCTCTGGAATTCTCTGCCACAGAAGGTAGTTGAGGCCACAGTCCATTGGCTATATTTAAGAGGGAGTTAGATGTGGCCCTTGTGGCTAAAGGGGACCAGGGGGTATGGAGAGAAGGCAGGTACGGGATACTGAGTTGGATGATCAGCCATGATCATATTGAATGGCGGTGCAGGCTCGAAGGGCCGAATGGCCTACTCCTGCACCTAATTTCTATGTTTCTATATTTCTATGTTTCGGTCCTGAGTACGGCTGCTGTCTGTACAGAGTTTGCACGTTCTCCTTGTGACCGCGCAGTTTCCTCCCACACTCCAAAACCATGCAGGTTTGTAGGTCAAAATAGGCTTTGTAAATTGCCCCTAGCGGTATAGTATAAGTGTATGATGTGATTGTTGGTCAGTACGGACTCTGTGGGCCAAAGGGCCTGTTTACAATCTGCATCTCAAACGAAAACGAAACTCCTAACGTACTGAACGCTGACATTTCAGGCGCGCTTTTAAACATCGAGTGAGAGGAAGCTGCCATTGAAGGTTTGAGTTGGAATCGCCATTGATGCTCAAAGGAGAGAAAGTTTCTTTGATGAACAAAGACAATTTCTCTCTTTGAAAATCGCGTGTTTGATTCGAAAATAGTTGTGGATTATTTTAATACAGCTCGCAATATAATTACGGCTCATTTCATAGAAACAAACACCGACCAACATGCCCCATCTACATAGAAACATAGGTGCAGGAGTAGGCCATTCGGCCCTTCGAGCCTGCACCGCCATTCAATGTGATCATGGCTGATCATCCAACTCAGTATCCCGTACCTGCCTTCTCTCCATACCCCCTGATCCCCTTAGCCACAAGGGCCACATCTAACTCCCTCTTAAATATAGCCAATGAACTGTGGCCTCAACTACCCTCTGTGGCAGAGAATTCCAGAGATTCACCACTCTCTGTGTGAAAAATGACTAGTGTGACTGTGTGAAAAAATTACTACACTTGTCCCACCTGCCTGCGTTTGGCCCATATCCCTACAAACCTGCCCTATCCATGCACCTGTCTAAATGTTTCTTAAATCTACATTCCTCAACTACCTCCTCTTTAGTTTACAGTTTAGGTTTAGAGATACAGCGCGGAAACAGGCCCTTCGGCCCACCGAGTCCGCGCCGACCAGCGATCCCCGCACACTAACACTATCCTACACCCAACTAGGGACATTTTTTACATTTACACCAAGCCAATTAACCTACAAAACCTGTAAGTCTTTGGAGTGTGGGAGGAAACCGAAGATCTCGGAGAAAACCCACGCAGGTCACGGGGAGAACGTACAAACTTGCAGGTTGAAAATCCAGTGGCGACCAGAACAAGGTACGACTCTTTGGGCGACTACTCACGGCCGTACAGGCTTCACCCCGCGACATGTCGCCGGTACGGTCGTGAGTCGTCTCCTCAGTCGCCTAAAGAGTCGTCGCGTCTTTCTGGTCGCTGCTGGATTTTCAACATGGTGAACATTGTCGGTGACCAGCAACGACCTATGACGGGTGCCAGCAGTCGCCGAAAAAGTCACGTAAGTGGGACAGGCCACATTACATGGACAAGTTGGGCCGGAGATTAATACGTGAAAATTTGATATTTATAATTTGCGAGGTATTAATTTTGCTGATCCACTGTTTTAATAGAATATTCCTTTTATTAAATGTGATTATTTACACCGATGCTGGAGTTTACACTTTCAGATAGACACTCGCACTTTTGAAGTGTTGTCACACTTTCACACTTTGTTTATTAATCACACAAACACTTTGGAAGGAAGTGCTCAGTTTAGTTTAGAGCTACCGCGTAGAAACAGGCCCTTCGGCCCACCGAGTCCGCGCCGACCAGCGATCCCCGCACACTAACACTATCCAACACACACCAGGGACAACTTGCAACCAAAGCCAAACAACCTACAAACCCGCACGTGTTCGGAGTGTGGGAGGAAACCGGAGCACCCGGAGAAAACCCACGAGGGCCGCAGGGAGAAACGTGCAAACTCCGTACAGACAGCGCCCGTGGTCAGGATCAAACCCGGGGTGTCTGGCGCCGTGAGGCCGCAACTCTACCGCTGCGCCACCTTCCCACTGAAATAAGATTAGTTTAACTTGGCATTAGATGGACACAAAGAACTGCAGATGCTCTGTTAATACACAAAGGCTAACCGAATGCGTTGCACTCTGCCCAAAAGTCAAATAATGGCTTTTATCGGCGACTGCCCGCACCTGTCATAGGTCATTGCATAAAAGGACCCCCACCCTCCCGTCTCCACCAGCCAGTGAAGTGAAGGATCTAAACCAGTGGTTCCCAACCTTTTTTTGGCCATGCCCCACCTAATCACCTCTAAAATCCTGATGCCCCCCCTTGCTTTCCCTTGAGAGAAAACGGAGGAAATAGATACTATAAGGGTAACTTAGCAAAAGCTCTTTGAATCGCATTTCTAAATCCAATTCAATAAATAAGGTTCTCCCATGACCTCGCGCGCTTCGTGCGACGTGCATGAAGAGCGATGGCGCGGTGATTGTGTAATAACTACAAAATAAAGACCTTTTTTACCCAAAAAAAATTATTTACTCAAAATAACATCTGAAACATAAACTACATATGTTTACCTGATGGAAAATCCCAAAAAATAAAAATCGAAAATTTGGACCCAGACCTCCTCAGTCGCACTCAATTGCCCCCCTTAAAAATCAAATTGCCCCACGTTGGGAACCACTGATCTAAACCAACAACACACATTTGCATTAATATAGTGCCTTTCTAACACGCAACAAGACTATTCCTAAATAGGCACGTGGATATGCAGGGTGGTGCTCAGACGTGGCGTTGAAGGACAAGAAGCTGAAGCAAAGAAGTCAAAGCCAAATGTCCGAGTGGAAACAAAGCCGAAACGCCAATTCACCGCATGGCTGCGTTGCCTAAAAGCAAACTCACCGAATGCCTCTCTGCCGAAAAGTCAAATAACGGACATGACGTCGCTGGAGGGGCGGTACTTATCCGCGATTGTTCCAGAGCACCACCCCACCCCCCGCGTCCATCACGTCACTGGCCGTTGGAGACGGGAGGGTGGGGGTCATTTTTCCACACAACCCATTATTCGACTTTTCGGCAGAGGTCTGTCTGTGAATATTGCCATAGAGGGAGTGCAGAGAGCGGTTCACCAGACTGATTCCTGGGATGTCAGGACTGTCTTATGAAGAAAGACTGGATAGACTTGGTTTATACTCTCTAGAATTTAGGAGATTGAGAGGGGATCTTATAGAAACTTACAAAATTCTTAAGAGGTTGGACAGGCTAGATGCAGGAAGATTGTTCCCGATGTTAGGGAAGTCCAGGACAAGGGGTCACAGCTTAAGGATAAGGGGGAAATCCTTTAAAACCGAGATGAGAAGAACTTTTTTCACACAGAGAGTGGTGAATCTCTGGAACTCTCTGCCACAGAGGGTAGTTGAGGCCAGTTCATTGGCTATATTTAAGAGGGAATTAGATGTGGCCCTTGTGGCTAAGGGGATCAGGGGGCATGGAGAGAAGGCAGGTACGGGATACTGAGTTGGATGATCAGCCATGATCATATTGAATGGCGGTGCAGGCTCGAAGGGCCGAATGGCCTACTCCTGCACCTAATTTCTATGTTTCTATGAATGAGGAAGTCGAGGATCCAATTGCAGAGGGAAGCTGGTGGGAACCTCACACCTCAGAAGTGAGAGGCTGAAAATGTCCGTATAAACTCCAGCCCGTTGGCCAATCGGGTCACCGAAAAAGCCGCGGCGTGAGGACGTTTGACGCGCGGCGTTTTTTTCCCAAGTGTCGCCACATTTTTTTTTTTGCCGCCGCTGGATTTGGAAATGTTCGAAACCTTTTGGCGACAATGATATGATGCTGGCAGTCGCAGAAAAAAATTGGCAAGTGGGACAGGCTGCACTTTCAGACATCATGTATCTGTACACTGTGGACGGCTCGATTGTAATCGTGTATTGTCTTTCCACTGACTGGTTGGCACGCAACAAAAGCGTTTCGCCGTTCCTCGTTACACGTGACAATAAACTAAACTGAACTACGTTCTATGTTTAAAATGGCGAGGTTGGGAAGTTGCAAATCGGGTTCTGAAAACCCAAATCCAAATCGTCGATTCATATGGAGACGAGTTGTCGGACGGAATAACCATGGGGAGGTCTACTGTAGACTTCCCTCCACAGTCTGGGAGACAATGCCTTCCAATATCACTAGCTGTTCTAGTTACTGCCCACAATTTCCATCGTTGTGCTGCAGTCTTTCTTACTGTAACCCCGACCTTCAGTTTTGATGGCGGGACAACTTAGAAAATTAGAAACGTAGAAAATAGGCGCAGGAGGAGGCCATTCGGCCCTTCGAGCCAGCACCGCCATTCAACACGATCATGGCTGATCAACTACAATCAGTACCCCATTCCTGCTTTCCTTCCCCATACCCCTTGATTCTGTTACTCCTAAGAGTTAAATCTAACTCTCTTGAAAACATCCAGTGAATTGGCCTCCACTGCCTTCTGTGGCAGAGAATTCCGCAGATTCACAACTCTCTGGGTGAAAATTTTTTTCCTCATCTCTGTCCAAAATGGCCAACCTCTTATTCTTAAACTGCCTGGTTCTGGACTCTGCCAGACTTGGTCTTTTAATATAAACCACAACAATCCACCCTGTTACTATCTCACATCAACAATTTGGGTGCGAGATGATTTTAACAAATCCACGCTGGCTCCTTCAAACTTCTGCAAATTGCTAAATGATTTGGTTCTGGTGGAGACTGCTGCCAAATAGATCGGAGAAGTGGATGCAGAAACAAGGAACTGCTGATGCTGGTTTACAAAAAAAGGAACAAGGTGCTGGAGTAACTCAGCGGGTCATGCAGCATCTGTGGAGAACATGGATAGCTGACGTTTCACAGAGTGCTGGAGTAACTCAGCGGGTCAGGCAGCATCTGTGGAGAACATGGATAGGTGACGTTTCACAGAGTGCTGGAGTAACTCAGCGGGTCAGGCAGCATCTGTGGAGAACATGGATAGGTGACGTTGCACAGAGTGCTGGAGTAACTCAGCGGGTCAGGCAGCATCTGTGGAGAACATGGATAGGTGACGTTTCACAGAGTGCTGGAGTAACTCAGCGGGTGCAGCAGCATCTATGGAGCTAAGGAAATAGGCAACGTTTCGGGTCGAAACCCTTTCGGGTTTCGGCCCGAAACGTTGCCTATTTCCAGAAGGGTTTCGGCCCGAAACGTTGCCTAATTCCTTCGCTCCATAGATGCTGCTGCACCATAACTCAGCGGGTCAGGCAGCATCTGTGGAGAACATGGATAGGTGACGTTTCACAGAGTGCTGGAGTAACTCAGCGGGTCAGGCAGCATCTGTGGAGAACATGGATAGGTGACGTTTCACAGAGTGCTGGAGTAACTCAGCGGGTCAGGCAGCATCTCTGGGGAACTGTGGATAGGTGAAGTTTCGGGTCGGGACCCTTCTTCAGACTGAGAGTCGGGGGAAAAGGAAACGAGAGATATAGACGATGATGTCGTGAGATGTAGAACAAATGATTGAAAAATATGCAAATAGCAACAATGATAAGATTCAATTTTAATTTAAATGATTTAAATGATAAAGGAAACAGGTCATTGTTAATAATAATAATAATAAATTTTATTAATGGGCGCCTTTCAAGAGTCTCAAGGACACCTTACAAACATTTAGCAAGTAGAGGAAAAACATGTAAGGGGAATGAAATAAATAGTAGAGACATGACTAGTACACAAAGTAAAGACAGAATTCAATTCAAAACACAATATGAGGCAATTCAAGCACAGATGGAAAGGGAGGGGGACGTGGGGCTAAGGATAGGCAGAGGTGAAGAGATGGGTCTTGAGGCGGGACTGGAAGATGGTGAGGGACACGGAATTGCGGATCAGTTGGGGGAGGGAGTTCCAGAGCCTGGGAGCTGCCCTGGAGAAGGCTTTGTCCCCAAAACTGCGCAGGTTGGACTTGTGGATGGAGAGGAGACCGGCTGATGTGGATCTGAGGGACCGTGAGGGTTGGTAGGGAGAGAGGAGGTCAGTGGGATATGGGGGGGGGGCAGATGGTGGAGGACTTTGTAGGTTTGTTAGCTGTGGGCGAGGTGAAAACGAGTTACTGACAATGAGACTCAACAAGATGACTTTGAAGCTGGTGTGGCGATAAAATATGTAGTGGGGCTAAATGCAAATTGAAGGAACACCACCTCATATTTCACGGGCAGCTTACACCCCAGCGGTATGAACATTGACTTCTCTAACTCTCTCTCCGTCCCTCCCCACCCTAATTCTCCGACTAGTTTCACTTCCCTGCTGATTAATTTTACTGATTGCATGCCTCGTTGTCACCGTCCCCTCAGCCAATAATCATCTATTCTACATTTCCTAATCAGGAAGTGCATTGATCTGTCATTTTCACACCTCGCCCTTCCTTATCTCTAGTTCCCCTCTCCACTGACTCTCTCTCAGTCTGAAGAAGGGTCACGGCGGCGCAGCAGTAGAGTTGCTGCCTTACAGCGAATGCAGCGCCCGGGTCCGATCCCGACTACGGGTGCTGTCTGTACGGAGTTTGCACGTTCTCCCCGTGACCTGCGTGGGTTTTCTCTGAGATCTTCCGTTTCTTCGCTAGATGCAGGAACATTGCTCCCGATGTTGGGGAAGTCCTGGACAAGGGGTCACTGTTTAAGGATAAGGGGGAAATCCTTTAAAACCGAGATGAGAAGAACTTTTTTCACACAGAGAGTGGTGAATCTCTGGAACTCTCTGCCACAGAGGGTAGTTGAGGCCACAGTTCATTGGCTATATTTAAGAGGGAGTTAGATGTGGCCCTTGTGGCTAAAGGGATCAGAGGGTATGGAGAGAAGGCAGGTACGGGATACTGAGTTGGATGATCAGCCACGATCATATTGAATGGCGAATGGTGCAGGCTCGAAGGGCCGAATGGCCTACTCCTGCACCTAAGTTCAATGTTTCTATGTTTCTCACACTCCAAAGACGTTATTTGGCTTGGTATACGCGTACATTGTCCCTAGCGTGTGTAGGATTGTAGGGTAGTTAGCGTGCGGGGATCGCAGGTCGGCGCGGACCCGGTGGGCCGAAAGGGGCCTGTTTCCGAGCTGCATCTCTAAACCAAACTGAAATGGTCTCGGCCCGAAACGTCGCCCATCCCTTCTCTCCAGAGATGCTGCCTATCCCGCTGAGTTACTCCAGCATTGTGTGTCCATTTGCAACGATGGATGTTTTTCTGCTACTTACGATGGCCCTCGGGACTACAAAAAACTGGACGGAGAGCACTTTGGAGGAAGATGAAGTGAATAAAAGATCACGGCACATCACAGCAAATCACTCCGTTTCCTGCAGCTCTTACAGTCCTGGTTTTAACTAGAATCTTGAACTAACAGAATGGCAGGAAGTGTATCAATGTGCGGTGAGGGACTCTGGTGATTTAATGGTCATTGCCAGGGGAATGGATGCTCAGTCCATTATTACTTTTAACTCCGTTTTCTCTTGAGGGCAGAATGTTGAGAGGTGACCTAACAATGTTTAAGAAAGAACTGCAGATGCTGGAAAAATCGAAGGTACACAAAAATGCTGGAGAAACTCAGCGGGTGAGGCAGCATCTACGGAGCGAAGGAATAGGCGACGTTTCGGGTCGAGACCCTTCTTTAGACTGATGTGGGGGGGGGGAAGAATAAAGGAAGATGCAGAGACAGTGGGCTGTGGGAGAGCTGGGAAGGGGAGGGTAGTTTACACCCCAGCGGTATGAACATTGACTTCTCCAATTTCAGGTAGTCCCTGCTTTCTCCCTCCTTCCCCTCCCCTTCCCAGCTCCCCCACAGCCCACTGTCTCCGCCTCGTCCTTTCTTCTTCCACCCCCCTCCCCACCCCCACATCAGTCTGAAGAAGGGTCTCGACCCGAAACATCACCCATTCCTTCGCTCCATAGATGCTGCCTCACCTCCTGAGGTTAATACAATGATGATAGAGTGGGTGTAGAGAGAGAGAATGCCCCCACACATGGTCCCCAGACAGCGCAGTTTAGATTTAAAGATACAGGCCCTTCGGCCCAGCGTGTGTCCTCGCCCACCAGTGATCCCTGCACAATAACACAAGCCTGCACACATACACCAGGAACAATTTACACATATCAAGTGTTCGGCATGGACTCGAAGGGCCGTGATGACCTGTTTCCGTGCTGTAATTGTTATATGGTTATACAGACCTGCAATCCTGTATGTCTTGAGTGTGGGAGGAAACCCAAGGTCTCGGAGAAAACCCACGCGGGTCACGGGGAGAACGTGCATACTCCGTACAGACAGCGCCCGTATTCGGATTCACAAAGTCGAAAGTGCCGGCACGAAGTTGCACATAGAAACATAGAAATTAGGTGCAGGAGTAGGCCATTCGGCCCTTCGAGCCTGCACCGCCATTCAATATGATCATGGCTGATCATCCAACTCAGTATCCCGTACCTGCCTTCTCTCCATACCCTCTGATCCCCTTAGCCGCAAGGGCCACATCTAACTCCCTCTTAAATATAGCCAATGAACTGGCCTCAACTACCCTCTGTGGCAGAGAGTTCCAGAGATTCACCACTCTCTGTGTGAAAAAAGTTCTTCTCATCTCGGTTTTAAAGGATTTCCCCCTTATCCTTAAGCTGTGACCCCTTGTCCTGGATGGACCAGTGCACATGGACCAGTGCGCATTTTTCCGTCAACAGGTCACATATCTCGGACACGTGATCTCGGCAAGTGGTCTGAAGCCATCGGAGGAAGGAGTGGACGCAGTTTGGAAATTGCCGACGCCCGAGAATGTGAAGCAGCTTGAACTACTTTGGCAAGTTCATCCCGGCACTTCCCACTTTTTGTGCGCGCCATTGAAAACTGGACGTCGAATGGCACTGGTCCAAAGAGTGTGACCATGCATTCAATACCAGGTTGAAGGAGATCTTCGCCCTGGAGACGAGTTTGGTCCACTATGACCCATCGAAGCCGATCTCGCTGGCCGCCGATGCATCGCCCTATGGTCTTGGAGCCGTGATCTAACGAACGGCGCCGAACGGCAAGGAAGAACCAATCGCGTTCTCATCCAAAATCGCCGACGACCGCCCGAGAAAAACTCCAGCCAAGTGGACAAAGAAGCTCTGGCGACCGTGTTTGGTGCCCGGACGTTCCGCCAATATCGGAGTGGGCGACATTTCCTGCTCATCGCCCACCGCAAGCCGCTGCCGACTATTTTCAGTCCGGGGAAAAGTTTGCCCGTTGTGACCTCTACAACGTCGGGCCCTAATCACGATGGGATACGCGTGCCACATCATTCACCACACAGTCCACCAAACATCACGGTGTCTGTGCAGAGTTTGTGATCGCGTGGGTTTAATACGGGCGCCCCGGTTTCCTCCCGCACTCCAAAGACGTACAGGTTAGCAAAGACAATTAACCTACAAAAACATCTGCAATCTGAAGAAGGGTCTCCAACCCGAAATGTCACCTATTCCTTCGCTCCATAGATGCTGCCTCACCCTCTGAGTTTCTCCAGCATTTTTATCAACCACCGATTTTTCCAGCATCTGCAGTTCCTTCTTCAGCAAAACTAATTGTACAATCACTGGCTTCACGCCACTGAGTAAAGTCGCGCTTGTTTTTTTTGTTTCAACGATGAAATGCAAGGTGACAAAGGAGGCTTCAGCTACCACGTCCCATCTTAGTGACCTCTCCATCATCCTACGTGAACAAAGAGCTGTGTGGTCATACCTCAGTCACCACATGAATGCTGCCAGTTCCACCGAAGCCTCTTTGACAACAGGGCAACGTAGAAACATAGACAATAGGTGCAGGAGTAGAGGCCATTCGGCCCTTCGAGCCTGCACCGCCATTCAATATGATCATGGCTGATCATCCAACTCAGTATCCTGTACCTGCCTTCTCTCCATACCCCCTGATCCCTTTAGCCACAAGGGCCACATCTAACTCCCTCTTAAATATAGCCAATGAACTGTGGCCTCAACTACTTTCTGTGGCAGAGAATTCCACAGATTCACCACTCTCTGTGTGAATTTTTTTTTTCTCATCTCGGTCCTAAAAGATTTCCCCCTTATCCTTAAACTGTGACCCCTTGTTCTGGACTTCCCCAACATCGGGAACAATCTTCCTGCATCTAGCCTGTCCAACCCCTTAAGAATTTTGTAAGGTTCTATACGATCCCCCCTCAATCTAGCGAGTACAAGCAACCGTGGCTCCACTCGCTCATCTCTGAGCTTGGAGGTTGTGGGTTCGAATCCCACACAAGGCCTTTGAACACAACACGTTGGGCTGAGTCATTGATGGTATTTGTGGGGGGGGGGGGGGGGGGGGTGTTTTATGTTGTATTAGAATCTGGGTACCACACGTGGAGTATTGTGTGCAGTTTTGGTCCCCTAATTTGAGGGAGGACATTCTTGCTATTGAGGGAGTGCAGTGTAGGTTCACCAGGTTAATTCCCGGGATGGCGGGACTGTCATATGCTGAGAGAATGGAGCGGCTGGGCTTGTACACTCTGGAGTTTAGAAGGATGAGAGGGCATCTTATCGAAACATATATGATTGTTAAGGGTTTGGACACGCTAGAGGCAGGAAACATGTTCCCGATGTTGGGGGAGTCCAGATCCAAGGGCCACAGTTTAAGAATAAGGGGTAAGCCATTTAGAACGGAGACGAGGAAACACTTTTTCTCACAGAGAGTTGTTCGTCTGTGGAATTCTCTGCCTGTGGAGGTCAGTTCTCTGGATGCTTTCAAGAGAGAGTTAGATAGAGCTCTTAAAGATAGTGGAGTCAGGGGATATGGGGAGAAGGCAGGAACTGGGTACTGATTGGGGATGATCAGCCATGATCACATTGAATGGCGGTGCTGGCTCGAAGGGCCGAATGGCCTACTCCTGCACCTATTGTCCATTGTCTGTAGCCTCAGTGAAATAAAAGAGACGCTTCAATGAAAAAGACTGTGGCCTTTATTTATCGTAGAATTTAGTTTAGAGATACACAACACAGAAACAGGCCCTTGAGCCCACCCAGTCAGTGCCAACCAATGATCCCCGCACATTAACACTAATCTACATGTATTGTCACCTTGTCGTGGTGGAGAAGCTTGTGTGGACCTGAGATCCTGAGAGCGATGCCGTCTGGAGCGACGCTCCTGGTAGGGCCACCCATGGCGGTCAGGTCGAGGGGGGGAGGTCCCTGACAAAGAGCCAATCCAATAACAAGACCTCAACGGTGGAACAGGCGGAGGACGATGGCTGACCTTAGTGGAGCGTCACGACGGCTGGGAAGGCGGATGAAGGCTGCGGCAGAAAAGGGTCTCCGGTCGTCTCGGACTCCACGCCACTGGATCCTGACCCAGATCTGTGAAGGGCCGTGGGGTGGCTGGCTGTGCACCAGTCTCCCCACGTTAAACAATGTCACGCACAGGCGTCCACCATGCCTGGAGACACCCATGGTCAGTCCGCCAAAACTGGGGGGGGGGGGGCTAAGAAGACACAGACTAGGGAGAATTTACAATGACACCACGTCTGTACACCACTGGAGTGCGGGAGGAAAGCTGAACGCCCGGAGAAAACCCACACAAAAATAAACATTTGGACCGATACATGGATAGAGCAGGTTTAGAGGGACATGGGCCAATTGCTGGCAGGTGGGACTAGTGTAGATGGGTTTAAACCAGCATCTGCACTTCCTCCCTACACATGTTGGCCAGTGTGGGGGCAAGTTGGTGCCGAAGGGCCTGTTTCCACGCTGTATCACTCCTCGACTCAATGAGCAGCATATTAACAGGTGCATGAGGAAGGCATTGCTTAAATGCCATTCAATGACATTCAAAGTTTCCCTGTCGAGCAGGGAGTGTGGTCGGTGACAATTCACCAACAAGCTGCGACTGAGGTTACACTCATCATCACCATGGAGACGGCTTTGGCAGTCAGTCAGTCAAAGAAAATGGCTTCAAATTAGCACTAAACGCCACCAGCAAATAGATTAATGGAATTCTGAACTATTTCATGCAATCGAGGTCCACTTAAAACAGATTTGTGGAAGCTTTGTTAGTGGAGTTCTCCATAATTGAAAGGAAGTGCAATTCGAACTCTCAAAGTGCCATTAACTGTGGGTTTGTTGCTGAGAATCAACACGATGGCACAGCGGTAGAGTTGCTGCCCCCCAGCGCCAGAGGCCCGGGTTCCTCGGGTGCTGTCTGTACGGAGTTTGCACGCTCTCCCCGTGACCCACGGGGGTTTTCTCCTGGTGCTCTGGATCCCCCCACACACTCCAGAGACTTGGTAAAAATTGCAAATTGTTCCTAGTGTGTGTGTGTGTAGGATAGTGTTGGTGTGTGCGGGGATCGCTGGTCGGTACGGACTCGGTGGGCCGAAGGGCCTGTTTCCACGCTGTACCTCTAAACTAAACTAAACCTCACGAGGAAAGTTGTGATGTGGGGAGAAGATGGGAGGATTGAGGCAGGGCTGGGGAGTTTCAATATAAAGATACAGCATTGGAAAGAGGCCCTTCGGCCCACCAAGTCCACGCCGACCATCGATCACCCGTTCCCACTTTCTCATCCACTTCCTAACCACTAGGGGGGCAATTTACAGAGGGGGCCGATTAACCTGCAAACCCGCACGTCTTTGGAGTGTGGGAGGAAACCGGAGCGCCCGGAGAAAACCCACGCAGGTCACGGGGAGAGCGTGCAAAGTTGTCAAGGATTGAACCTGGACAACTGCGGCTGTGAGGCAGCAGCTCTACCCGCTGTGTCACCGTGTTGCCCGGGTGATGTTAGGTATCTCATGATTTTATACACCTCCATAAGATCACCCCTCATCCTCCTGTGCTCCAAGGAATAATGTCCCAGCCTACTGTAGCCGAGGCCCTCTAGTCCCGGCAGCGACCTCGTCAACCCTCTCTGCACTCTTCAAAGCTCGATTGGACTTATTGTCATTATCTCATAAGAGGCAACGAAGTGGATTTTCCTTACAGGCAAGTAACATTAAAATAAAGAATAAATAAAACATATTAAAAAAAAAAGCACAAACACAAAAGCCCACGACACAACATAACCCCACAGTGGCACCAAAGTTGAGGAAGGTACCATAGTCCAGCCAGCCTCCCCGCCGATCTTGACAACTCTTCCTAGAACACGGTGACCAACACTGTACACAATGGAACTGTTGCCTCTCCAACCTGTGTGAAGGAAGGAACGGCAGATGCTGGTTCAACAGGGATCTGAAGAAGGGTCTCCACCCAATACGCCATCCGTTTAGTTTAGAGATACAGCGCGGAAACAGCCCCTTCGGCCCACCACGTCCACAATGGCCAGCGATCCCCGCACACTAACACTATCCTACACACACTCGGGACAATTTTACATTTACACCGAGCCAATTAACCTGCTTGCCTGCACGCCGTTGGAGTGTGGGAGGAAACGGAAGATCTCAGAGAAAACCCACGCGGGTCATGGGGAACACGTGCAAACTCCGTACAGACAGCGCCCGTAGTCGGATGATCAGCCATGATCATATTGAATGGCGGTGCAGGCTCGAAGGGCCGAATGGCCTACTCCTGCACCTGTTGTCTATGTTTCTATGTAGTCGGGATGGAACCCAGGTCTCTGGCGCCGTGAGGCAGCAACTCTACCGCTGCGCCACCGTGCCGCCCATGGTAGGATGATTCAGTTGCCTGATAACAGCTGGGAAGAAACTGACTTGTGATCAACGAGTGTACGATCAGTCGGTGGGAAATGCCCAGTTTTGTGTCTGGATCCTTTCCAGATTTTTATTTTAGACCACCTGCTTTGCGGAATGAAAGCATGAGTGGGATGTGCTTGAGCTAATTGCCGAGCAGGCCGTGATAATGGAAAGTAGTTTGTAGTTTCATCCCACGCTGGGTTCCGCACTAATGCTTGTACCGCTAAATAATCCAATGATACCACCAGCCACGACAACATTGGATCTGGCGTGCCGGCTTAAAATGCACCGCAAAAGCTGTCAGCGTTAAAATCCAGCTGGCACGATAGCAGGAAGGTGGGATGGATGATAAATGGGGCGTGGGACTGAGGATCATTGTCGGAGGAATTAAGCGAGTCTCACCTGCAGATTATCATCGGAATCCAATTTAGGAATCAATTTTAGTCTTAGCGGGGAAACGGGCCCTTTGACCCACCGAGTCCGCGCCGACCAGCGATCACCCCGTACGCTAGCACCGCCCTTCGCACTACCGACAATTTAGAACTTTTACGGGCCTGTCCCACTTGCGCGACTTTTTCGGCGACTGCTGGCACTCGTCATAGGTCGTTGCAGGTCGCCGAAAATTTTCAACGTGTTGAGAATCCAGCGGCGACCGGAACAAGGTACGACTCTTTGGGCGACTGAGGAGACGACTGACGACCGTACAGGCGACTCCGCTTGGGGTGGGGCGTTCGGTTTCCGCCACCGCTGGGCGTGGTTTTTGCCGCGCTCACTGTGTGCTTGTTCTGAGATTCTGGATGTCGGAGGTCCTCAATAGAAAAGAAAAATACGCCTGCGGGCCGGGTAATGTCTGGTTATGAAGCATGTCTCTCCAAATAAATGGAGGGGCTGCACCCCCCCAGTTACGTGGCCCCTTTGTGTCTGTGTGTGTGTGTGTGTGTGTGTGTGTGTGTGTGTGTGTGTGTGTGTGTGTGTGTGTGTGTGTGTGTGTGTGTGTGTGTGTTGTGCGCGCGCAGTTGGATCAGTTGTGTGTGTGTGTGTGTGTGTGTGTGTGTGTGTGTGTGTGTGTGTGTGCGTGTGTGTGTGTGTGTGTGTGTGTGTGTGTGTGTGCGTGTGCGTGTGTGCGTGTGTGTGTGCGTGTGTGTGTGTGTGTGTGTGTGTGTGTGTGTGTGTGTGTGTGTGTGTGTGTGTGTGTGTGTGTGTGTGCGTGTGTGTGTGTGTGTGCGTGTGCGTGTGTGTGTGTGCGCTTGGATCAGTTGTGTGTGTGTGTGTGTGTGTGTGTGTGTGTGTGCGCGCTTGGATCAGTTGTGTGTGTGTGTGTGTGTGTGTGTGTGTGTGTGTGTGTGTGTGTGTGTGTGTGTGTGTGTGTGTGTGTGTGCGCGCTTGGATCAGTTGTGTGTGTGTGTGTGTGTGCGTGTGCGCGTGTGTGTGTGTGTGTGTGCGTATGTGTGTGTGTGTGTGCGTGTGTGTGTGTGTGTGTGTGTGTGTGTGTGTGTGTGGGTGTGTGTGTGTGTGTGTGTGTGTGTGTGTGTGTGTGTGTGTGTGTGTGTGTGTGTGTGTGTGTGTGTGTGTGTGTGTGTGTGTGTGTGTGTGTGTGTGTGTGTGTGTATGTGTGTGTGTGTGTGTGTGTGCGTGCGTGTGTCTCTCTCTCTCTGTACGTGTGTGACTTGTCACCTGACGGTGATACAGTAGACTCGTGTCCTGGCTGCCCTTCACTGGACAAGTGAAACTGGAGAATTTCAAGAGTCAGCTTGCCCTGTTAATCACTGGGTTACCAGCAACTGAGTTGACCGGGTTTGGCCCTCAGCGACCCAGTTTTGCAATGACTCACATCCACTTTCCAACAAGCTGGGGATGTGGAAAGCATTCAAGAAATCATTGCATTAGTTCCCCTTTTCTTACCGAGGCAGTGAACTTTCTCTCTGACCAACCCACTTCTGGAGACTGGAGGTTAATTATAGAAGAGACTAGCCCAGCTATTTTGATCTTGCGTTTCTGAAGAGCAATGCCTTTACTTTTGCCAAGTCATTCTTTCAGTCAGATGTCAGTCTGAAGAAGGGACTCGACCCGAAACGTCACCTATCCATGTTCTCCACAGATGCTGCCTGACCCGCTGAGTTATGGTGCAGCAGCATCTATGGAGCGAAGGAAATAGGCAACGTTTCGGGCCGAAACCCTTCTGGAAATAGGCAACGTTTCGGGCCGAAACCTGGAAGGGTTTCGACCCGAAACGTTGCCTATTTCCTTAGCTCCATAGATGCTGCCTGACCCGCTGAGTTACTCCAGCACTCTGTGAAACGTCACCTATCCATGTTCTCCACGGATGCTGCCTGACCCGCTGAGTTACTCCAGCACTCTGTGAAACGTCACCTATCCATGTTCTCCACAGATGCTGCCTGACCCACTGAGTTACTCCAGCTTTAAGTGTCTATCTTCAGGAGTAGGCCATTCGGCCCTTCGAGCCTGCACCGCCATTCAATATGATCATGGCTGATCATCCAACTCAGTATCCCGTACCTGCCTTCTCTCCATACCCTCTGATCCCCATAGCCACAAGGGCCCCATCTAACTCCCTCTTAAATATAGCCAATGAACTGGCCTCAACTACCCTCTGCGGCAGAGAGTTCCAGAGATTCACCACTCTCTGTGTGAAAAAAGTTCTTCTCATCTCGGTTTTAAAGGATTTCCCCCCTTATCCTTAAGCTGTGACCCCTCGTCCTGAACTTCCCCAACATCGGGAACAATCTTCCTGCATCTAGCCTGTCCAACCCCTTAAGAATTTTGTAAGTTTCTATAAGATCCCCTCTCAATCTCCTAAATTCTAGAGAGTATAAACCAAGTCTATCCAGTCTTTCTTCATAAGACAGTCCTGACATCCCAGGAATCAGTCTGGTGAACCTTCTCTGCACTCCCTCTATGGCAATAATGTCCTTCCTCAGATTTGGAGACCAAAACTGTACGCAATACTCCAGGTGTGGTCTCACCAAGACTCTGTACAACTGCAGTAGAACCTCCCTGCTCCTATACTCAAATCCTTTTGCTATGAAAGCTAACATACCATTCGCTTTCTTCACTGCCTGCTGCACCTGCATGCCTACCTTCAATGACTGGTGTACCATGACACCCAGGTTTCGCTGCATCTCCCCTTTTCCTAGTCGGCCACCATTTAGATAATAGTCTGCTTTCCTGTTTTTGCCACCAAAATGGATAACCTCACATTTATCCACATTAAACCTGTCCTAAACCTTCTGTTGGTACTGAATTACACTCTTATCTTTTCTTTCGCTCGCTGGAGTTTAGAAGGATGAGGGGGGGGACCTCATTGAAACTTACCGAATAGTGAAAGGCCTGGATAGAGTGGATGTGGAGAGGATGTTTCCACTAGTGGGAGAGTCTAGGACCAGAGGGCACAGCCTCAGAATTAAAGGACGTACTTTTAGGAAGGAGAAGAGGAGGAATTTCTTTAGTCAGAGGGTGGTGAATCTGTGGAATTCATTGCCACAGACGGCTGTGGAGGCCACAAGTCAGTGGATAGTTTTAAGACGGAGATAGATAGATTCTTGATTAGATACTGGTGTCAGGGGGTTATGGGGAGAAGGCAGGAGAATGTGGTTGAGAGGGAGAGATAGATCAGCCACGATTGAATGGCAGAGTAGACTTGATGGGCCGAATGGCCTAATTCTGCTCCAAGAACTTGCGCAGGGAGGAATGGGCAGTGGCTGGTTTGCACCAAAGATGGACACAATATGACAGGTGGGCAGGCGGCATCGCTGGAGAGAAGGAACTGGTGACGTTTTGGGTCGAGACACGTGACATTAGTCGAAAAGAAAAGAAAGAGAAAAAAAAAGTGGTGGAGTGGAACGCTGTGCGTACACGTGCTTCGTGACGCGCGGAGTCAAGGGGCACCTGTTGCTGGCACAGCTCACACCAGGGCGATAGCAGAGATCACAGCCGACAAGAAACGCACCCAGGCTTCCTGTGTGGTGGAGAGTTCACATCCTGCCTCAAGCTGTTCGCTTGTCAAACACTGGCCTGCACATGTCATAGAGTCTTTCAGTTTAGTCTGGTGATAACAGCGTGGAAAAAGGCCCCGTGTGGCCCACCAGGTCCGTGGCGACCATCCATCCCTGCTGGGGGAGCCCAGAACCAGGGGCTACACACAGTTTAAGAATAAGGGGTAAGCCATTTAGAACGGAGATGAGGAAACACTTGAGGTGCAGGAGTAGAGGCCATTCGGCCTTTCGAGCCAGCACCGCCATTCAATGTGATCATGGCTGATCATCCACAATCAGTACCCCGTTCCTGCCTTCTCCCCATATCCCCTGACTCTGCTATCTTTAAGAGCCCTATCTAGCTCTCTCTTGAAAGTATCCAGAGAACGACTAAAAGGACCCCATCACTGGACAGGGTGTTGTTATGTTGCATATGTAGTCCCACGTATGAGAAGCATGAGCCAGTTGCACCAGCACACGGGGATTTCCAAGCGAAGCCTAGCGAAGGCTGAGCAATTCTTTATGATACTCTTCCCGTCCTTTGGTAGTATAATAGTGTCACGGGAACTAATTAATATGGCCTCCGCTTTAGAGACACTTGCTAATGCCACTGCCATCTCCTTGAGTGCAACCCAGGAGGAGGTAGAAGGGGTAACAGCTGAGATGGCAGCTATAAGGACCGTAGTATTACAAAACAGAATGGCCTTAGATTTTATCCTGGCAGAAAAAGGAGGGACATGAGCAATAATAGATCGAGAAGGTTGCACTTTTATTCCTGATGCTTCCTCCAACATTCCCAACTTGGCTGCCCCATATCAGAATGGAAGTGACTAAAATAAGGAAGGTAGGAGCTGAATTCCATGGTTATAGCTCCGGTGGAGTTTGGTGGCCATTTAATATGTTTGGAGGGACTTGGGGAATGATTGTCCACTATGGATTGACTGTATTACTGGTTGTACTCGTAATTTGTCTGATGCGATGCTCATGGTCTTTCGAATGTACTCGGTAGTTATCAAAACTTTGATAGAAGGATGGAATGATGAAGCCGAATAAAGTTACACAAATAAGAAAATCTTAAAATAGGTTTCTGGGCTAGCTTACAGCTTATATTTAGTGTCAAATTAGGCTTGCCTCGGGTTGCGGTGTGTGAGATAATAAATACCATAACATTGTCTCCCAAGTGAGGAGGTGACAGAGAGGAAGAGAGAAACAGCTAGTCATATCTTTGGAGTAAGGTGCCGTAAACCAAATGGCCAATGTTTATGGGGGAGGAGACGAGAAAGGGAGAAACAGCTAGTCATATCTTTGGTTTAAGATACCATAAACCAAATGGCCAATGTTTATGGGGGAGGAGGTGAGAAAGGAAGAGAGAAACAGCTAGAGTCATATCTTTGGAGTAAGATGCCGTAAACCAAATGGCCAATGTTTTTTAATATATTTTGTACCATGTGACAAAATGCCTTTGATGTGATGCCTTTTCCTGTACCTCTGACCATGACTAATGTCTGTGGAATGTGCTAAGGTGACAAACATACACTTATATAATACTATGTAATTCTGTTGTTCAGAGAAGTGGACTGAGGACAGTGAAGTGTCTACATTGGTCACTTAGCAGGAATACTCGCTCCCTTCCATCGGCCGATAATAAGTAAAGTTTTGGGTCTACCAAACAGTTTGTGTGGTGTCTGTTTATTAAGAAGCGAACCTGTTTAGTTGTTATAAAAGTAACTTTTTCACAGGAGTAGGCCATTCGTCCCTTCAGGCCAGCACCGCCATTCAATATGATCATGGCTGATCATCCAAAATCAGTACCCGTTCCTGCTTTCTCCCCATATCCCTTGATTCCGTTAGCCCTAAGAGCTAAATCTAACTCTCTCTTCTGAAAACATCCAGCGAATCAGCCTCCACCGCCTTCTGTGGCAGAGAATCCCACAGATTCACAACTCTCTGGGTGAAAAAGGTTTTCCTCATCTCAGTCCAAAAGATAGTCCGAGGGTCTCCAATGAGGTAGGTGGGAGGTCAGGACCGCTCTCTAGTTGGAGATAGGACGGTTCAGTTGCCCTGATAACAGCTGGGAAGAAACTGTCACTGAATCTTGGGACAGGGTAAGAGTGACATGGGCCAAACGCAGGCAGGTGGGACTAGTGTGGATGGGACATGTTGGTCGGAGTGGGCAAGTTGGGCCTGGTGCCACGCTGAATGACGGTAAACAAGGAAGGATGCTGTACAACTCTGCTACATCCTGATACACTCGCGTCAAAAACCAGATTGCAGAGGAGATGAAGGCGTCGTGAGAAATGTCCGGATTCCTCATTTCATTTTTCCAGAATCGACATTAGAAGTGGTCGGGTGTTCTGTCAGCGCACATTAACACACCCACACATCAGTAGAAATAAGATTCACAGCAACTCTGCCATTCTGCCTTCTGAACCCTTTCGCACTTATCTTTGGGCCTGAACGGGAAGTCAGTAGAAACATAGAAACATAGGTGCAGGAACAGGCCATTCGGCCCTTCGAGCAAGCACCGCCATTCAATCTGATCATCCAAAATCAGTACCCCGTTCCTGCTTTCTCCCCATATCCCTTGATTCCTTTAGCCCCAAGAGCTAAATCTAACTTTCTCCTGAAAACATCCAGTGAATTGGCCTCCACCGCCTTCTGTGGCAGAGAATTCCACAGATTCACAACTCTCTGGGTGAAAAGGTTTTTCCTCATCTCAGTCCTAAATGGCCGACCCCTTATTCTTAAACTGTGTGTGACCCCCTGGTTCTGGACTCCCCCAACACGGGGAACATTTTTCCTGCATCTAGCCTGTCCAATCCCTGAAAAATTGTATATGTTTGAATAAGATCACCTCTCATCCTTCTAAATTCCAGTCGACCCATTCTTTCATCATATGACATTTCAGGTCGAGACCCTTCTTCAGACATACAGGTTGTATTAGATGTGGTTATTTTGTTGGATCACATGCTTGATCAATGGTGTTTTATCATTAATGTTTTATTATTATTAATGTTTAGTGTTTTCGGAGTCATTCGTAACAGTCACTGTATGTCATGTTGTGATCTGTGGGCGGAGCACCAAGGCAAATTCCTTGTATGGGAATACACGGCCAATAAACTTACTTACTTACTTCCGTATGTACTTATTACATACTTGCCCTTGCATGGCTATGGTTTGGCCACCTAACATTATTGATAATTCATTGCACTGTGTTATTGATTATTTACTTGTCGTGCCTGTAAAAGAATTCCATTGTTCCCTTCCTGAGCACATGAAAATTAAACAATGAATCATTCTTAAACATTAAACCATTAGTTATTCATTCAACTCTGCAACACGGCCAGGCCAGGCCAGGCCAGGCCGACCGCTGCCACTCTAACCCAGAGCTGCTGCTAACACAATGGGCCTTTTATGGATAAGGCTCTCCATTTTTAAGAACTTTTAGACCAGAAGGGCGTCACGGTGGCGCAGCGGTAGAGTTGCTGCCTCGCAAACGCCAGAGACCCAGGTTCGATCCCGACTACGGGTGCTGTCTGTACGGAGTTTGCACGTTTGCACGGGGTTACTCCGAGATCTTTGGTTTCCTCCTACACTCCAAAGACGGGCAGGTTTGTAGGTTAATTGGCTTGGTGGATGTGTAAATTGTCCCTAGTGTGTGTGTAGGATAGTGTTAGTGTGCGGGGATTGCTGGTCGGCGCTGACTCGGTGGGCCGAAGGGCCTGTTTCAGCGCTGGATCTCGAAACTAAATTAAAAGGTGACTCTCTCTGCCGCGCCTGTGTTGGCCTTGTTCAGCAAGGGAATGCACAGCTTCTCAGAGAAGTCATTCTGTGCCGGTGAAAGTACAAAGGCAGAAGCAAAGCAAACCCTGATATACCGTGTGAGTACAGGCCCTTCAGCCCAACACATCCAAGGACGTAGTTAAGGCAGATACTATCACAGCGTTTAAAAAACACTTAGACAGGTACATGGATTGGGCAGGTTTGGTGTGATATGGGCCAAACGCAGGCAGGTGGGACTAGTGCAGATGGGACATGTTGGTCGGTATGGGCAAGTTGGGCCGAAGGGCCTGTTTCCACGCTGTATCACTCTACTCTGGGTATATTTACCCTATCTATTCCCAACCCAAAGACATGTCGGGGTTGAGGCTGGGAATCAGAGCCCCAGCTGCAAGATTGCTTCAGCAGGCTGGAGAGGTCATAAGGTCTTAAGTGATAGGAACAGAATTAGGCCATTCAGCCCATCAAGTCTACTCCGCCATTCAACCATGGCTGATCTATCTCTCCCTCCGATCTATCTCTCTTCTCCTGCCTTCTCCCCGTAACCCCTGACACATGTACTAATCAAGAATCTATCAATCTGCTCCATAAAAATACCAGCCTCCGATTAAAGAAATTCTCTGAGTAAAGAAATCCCACCTCATCTCCTTCCCAAAGGTACGTCCTTTGATTTTGAGGCTGCGACCTCTGGTCCTAGACTCTCCCACCAGTGGAAACATCCTCTCCACATCCACTCCATCCAAGGCTTTCACTATTCTGTACATTTCAATGAGGTCCCCCCAAAAATTCTTCTAAACTCCAGCGAGTACAGGCCCAGTGCCGTCAAACGCTCAGCGTACGTTAACCCACTCATTCCTGGGATTGTTCTCGTGAACCTACTCTAGAGCCGGCACGTCCTTCCTCAGATACGGGGCCCAAATTTGCTCACCAGACTGACCAGCGCCTTATAGAGCCTCAGCACAACATACGTGTATAGGAAGGACTGCAGATGGTGGTTTAAATGGAAGATAGACACAAAATGACTATTAGACTCAGATGGCTAATGGCTAATACTCAGAAATAGTTGCTTTCCGAAAATTATAACTACTCTTAATTCAAATTCACACATGCACTGACTTCACAGCCCAACACCCGGACTTCCATCTGTACATATGTATATAGCGCCGCAGAATTGTGCACCTATCCCCCCCCCCCCCCTGCCCTTCTCCCTTCTGTTTTTGTTTTTCTGTTTCTTGTTTTTTGTACTAAATTATATGTAAGCACTGAGTACGAGCAGCTTTCAATTTCACTGTACATGTATAGTGACAATAAATGGCATATCTATCTATCTATATCTATATCTAAAATGCTGGAGTAACTCAGCGTAACGGGCGGCATGTACTCTAGTCCTCTTGAAATAAATGCTTGAAAAATAAACAGCATTGAGTTTGCCTTCCTTAAGGGCCCGTCCGCACTAAAGCGACTATGGTGGCCACAAGTTTGCCGGTGGTTGCCGTGGTGTCGGGGTATGGTCGCGTGTAGTTTCCTCAGTGTCCCGACAAGTCGTGATGTCATTCTGGTCGCAGCTAATTTTTCAACATGTTGAAAACTTAGCAGGACCCATTTTTTTGTTTGACCCCCTGGGTCGTAGCTCTAGTCTTCTCGACACGTAGGTGCGGTGGTGGTAGGTCGCCGGTGGGTCACCAGGATGATGTAGGTGGTTCGTTGGTTATCGACGGTGCTGGCCGGTGAATTTGACTGGCCCACCTGTGTGTCTTCATCGCCTGAAACAGGTCAGGGGTGACTCTAGTGAAGTTTCTAAAAGAATCATGATCTACTTGCTAGAGCATAGACAATAGGTGCAGGGAGGAGGCCATTCGGCACTTCGAGCCAGCACCACCATTCAATGTGATCATGGCTGATCATCCCCAATCAGTACCCCGTTCCTGCCTTCTCCCCATATCCCCCGACTCCGCTATTTTTAAGAGCCCCATCTAGCTCTCTCTTGAAAGCATCCAGAGAACCGGCCTCCACCGCCCTCTGAGGCAGAGAATTCCACAGACTCACAACCCTCCGTGAGAAAAAGTATTTCCTCGTCTCTGTTCTAAATGGCTTACCCCTTATTCTTAAACTGTGTGGCCCCTGGTTCTGGACTCCCCCAACATCAGGAACATGTTTCCTGCCTCTAGCGTGTCCAAGCCCTTAATAATCTTATATAATCGGCCGACTTGGCGTTGCTGAATATCCCACGGTGTAGGCATAAGCTCAGGGGCGACCGTGCCTTTGCGGTTGCAGCCCCTAGACTGTGGAAGAGCATCCCTCTTCCCATCAGAACTGCCCCCTCCATCGACTCTTTTAAGTCAAGACTTATCTATTCTCCCAAGCCTTTCCCGACATCCTCTGAGTGAGGGCCACCTGTATATATGTAGGTACACAAAAATGCTGGAGAAACTCAGCGGGTGCAGCAGCATCTATGGAGCTAAGGAAATAGGCAACGTTTCGGGTCGAAACCCTTCCGGGTTTCGGCCCGAAACGTTACCTATTTCCAGAAGGGTTTCGGCCCGAAACGTTGCCTATTTCCTTCGCTCCATAGATGCTGCTGCACCCGCTGAGTTTCTCCAGCTTTCTTGTGCAACTAAATTTAAGGTAGCTCGTTCTTTCTTCCCAAAAACCCTTTCTGGCTTAAGTCCTCCCTCCACCACCTCCAGTTTAAATTCCATTGGGAATTTTTCAGACGTATATATATGTATGTCGTTTGTTTTGTTGTGCTATTCTTACAACAAATGTAAAGCACTTTGGCCAACGAGAGTTGTTTTTTAAATGTGCTGTATAAATAAATGTGACTTGACTTGAGTTGACTTATATTTCAACAAGATCCCCTCTCATCCCAGCCGCTCCATTCTCTCAGCATATGACAGTCCTGCCATCCCGGGAATTGAACTACGCTGCACTCCCTCAATAGCAAAGTCATACTGGCCCAACGAGGGTCTACTGTGGCACAAGGGCCTCACCCACACAGACCTCTTCTTGTATCCTGCCTTGCTGATCTATAAGCACGAGGCCTGCTGCAAACAGCAGGGGTTCTTCTTCTAGTGAGAGCAATGCATGTTTCTTCATGGCAAACGTGACTCACAATGATAGCAAACCCATCAAAAGTAAAATAGGATGATGTCATTGTTTCGGAGGTCAAAATTAGTTTTATTGGCCTCACAGGAGCAGCTGGGCTTGTACACTCTGTAGATTAGAATGATGAGAGGAGATCTTGTTCAAACATATAAGATTATTAAGGGTTTGGACACGCTAGAGGCAGGAAACGTGTTCCCGGTGTTGGGGGGAGTCCGGAAACAGGGGACACCCACAGTTTAAGAATAAGGAATAAGCCATTTCCAGAACGGAGACGAGGAAACACTTTTTCACCCAGAGAGTTGTGAGTCTGTGGAATTCTCTGCCTAAGAGGGCGGTGGAGGCAGGTTCTTTGGAAACTTTCATGAGAGAGCTAGATAGGGCTCTTAAAAATAGCGGAGTCAGTGGATATGGGGAGAAGGCAGGAACGGGGACTGATTGGGGATGATCAGCCATGATCACATTGAATGCCGGTGCTGGCTCAAAGGGCCAAATGGCCTACTCCTGCACCTACTGTCTATTGTCTATTGAATGGCGGTGCTGGCCCGAAGGGCTGAATGGCCTACTCCTGCACCTATTGTATGTCATATTGTCACTTGCGGGCAGAGCAGCAAGGCAAATTCCTTGTATGTGAATACTTGGCCAATAAACTTATTAATTCATTCATTCGTTGTCTATTGTCACATTGTCTCCTACAGGGTCGTACCATATCGTAGCGTGACCCCGGTTGGCGTAGATGTGGTCGAAGGTGGACGTCTTAACTCGCCGCTATAGGGTTGCCGGGTGTCGTGAACTAGGTTGTAAGATTGTCGTAGACATGGTCGTAGAATGGGGTCCACTCACCGGTTACATTCGGCGACCCGACAGAAATATGACAGTCGCTGGCAGTCGCCTATTCAATCACATTAAGGGCCTGTCCCACTTACGCAACTGTTTCGGCGACTGCCGGCAACTGTCATAGGTCGTTGCAGGTCGCCGAAAATGTTCAACGTGTTGAAAATCCAGCGGCGACCAGAACAAGGTACGACTCTTTGGGCGACTACTCACGACCGTACGGGCTTCACCCCGCGACATGTCGCCTGTACGGTCGTGAGTCGTCTCCTCAGTCGCCCAAAGAGTCGTAGCGTCTTTCTGGTCGGCGCTGGATTTTCGACACGTTGAAAATTTTCGCCAACCTGCCGACAGGTGCCGCCAGTTGCCGAAAAAGTCTCGCAAGTGGGACAGGCCCATTAGTGCCGCTGAGGCTGGGAACCAAGGTGCCCGTCTCGGGACGAGAGGGTTCGGTTAGGTTAGGTTTATTATTATTATTGGCGCATGAACCGTAACAAGGTGCGGGCTGCAAGGGACACAGAGTGCTGGAGTAACTCAGCAGGTTAGGCAAGACATCTGGAGCAAATAGAGAGGTGACCTCATCTTTGTTTGCAAGCTGACCATTCAAACCAAATTGAATTCTCAAATTTAGATGTTTAGAGGTACAGCATGAAAACAGCCCCTTCGGCCCATCGGGAGTCATTGTAGCCCAACTACAATAGAGCATTGGTATTATGGCACTGTTATTGTTTGGGTTTTTTTTTCCGAGTTTTGTTATATTATTTATACGTTTACATATTGTGTTGTGCTGCAGCAAGCAAGAATTTCATTGTTCTATCTGGGACACATGACAATAAAACACTCTTGACTCTTGAGTCCAAGCCAACCATTAATTCACACTAGTTCTATATTCTCCCACTTTCCCCATCCACTCCCTACACACTAGGGGGCAATATACAGAGGGGCAATTAACCTACAAACCCGCACGTCTTTGGGATGTGGGAGGAAACCGGAGCGCCCGGAGAAAACGACAATTTTCACACAGAATCTCTGGAACTCTCTGCCACAGAAGGTAGTTGAGGCCACAGTTCATTGGCTATATTTAAGAGGGAGTTAGATGTGGCCCTTGTGGCTAAGGGGATCAGGGGGTATGGAGAGAAGGCAGGTACGGGATACTGAGTTGGATGATCAGCCATGATCATATTGAATGGCGGTGCAGGCTCGAAGGGACGAATGGCCTACTCCTGCACCTATTTTCTATGTTTCTATAACCCGCGCAGGTAACGGGAAGAACGTGCATACACCGCACAGACAGCAACTGTAGCCAGGATTGAACCCGGGTCTCTGGCGTTGTGAGGCGCTGGCTCTACTGCTGCACCAAATTAAGGTTCCAACCCCAAAACGTCACCTATCCATGTTCTCCACAGATGCTGCCTGACCCGCTGAGTTACTCCAGCACTCTGTGAAACGTCACCTATCCGTGTTCTCCACAGATGCTGCCTGACCCACTGAGTTATGGCGCAGCAGCATCTATGGAGCGAAGGAAATAGGCAACGTTTCGGGCCGAAACCCTTCTGGAAATAGGCAACGTTTCGGGCCGAAACCCGGAAGGGTTTCGACCCGATGCTGCCTGACCCGCTGAGCTACTCCAGCACTCTGTGAAACGTCACCTACCTATCTGCCTCACCCGCTGTTTCCAGCACCTATCATGATGCTGCCTGACCCGCTGACTCCAGCACTCTGTGAAACGTTATCTCCACAGATGCTGCTGTCTGAGTTACGCACTTTTTTCCCTTTCTTGAAACAGTTGGCTTTCAGTGGGCTGGGTAACAAAATGACGAATGTTGTATTTTTTCTGCCGAGCTCGGCACTAATCGCAGCTTCAGAAGTTGTTTTGATGGAAAGTTTGCCGAGTCTAACCGGCCCGGCCTTTATGCTGGTGGAACCGCTGGGGTTTGCCACAGGCACCGTGTGAAACTCTCCACAACTTTGGGAGTTCCATCTTGAACTACAGTTGCAAAAAATGCCAGACTGAGCCCTTTGTCACCTTCTCCATTGCAATCAAGGGAAATCATTTGAACCTATGTAAATGTAAGCTATTTACAGAACAGCCCCACACTGAAAATGTTATAGTGTCATAGAGGCTTACATTGCCTCCTCTGCCTTAGAATGTTCTGCATGTCCCCTGCAACTGTCACCAACTTCTACAGATGCGCCATTACAAGCATTTTATCGGGACGCATCGCGGTATGGATTGGGAACAGCTCCATCCAAAACCGCAAGAAATTGTGGACGCAGCCCAGCCCGTGACACAAACCAACCTCCCTTCCATTGACTCCATCTACACCTCACGCTGCCTCGGCAAGGCCAGCAGGATCATCAAGGACCAGTCATCAAGGAGTGGATGAGAAAGTGGGATAACATAGAACTAGTGTGAACGGGTGCCAGCACGCACGCACCTGCGCATATATGCACACACACACACACATATACACACAGAAGCATACACACACACACACACATACACATACACACACACACACACACACACGCGCACACATGTGTTCACACACATACACACACATGTGTGCGCACACACACATATACACACACATACACACACACACACACACACACGCACGTACACATACACATATACACACACACACACATACACACACATACACACACACATATACACACACACGCACACACACACACTCGCACGTACACACACACACATATACACACACACACACACACACATACACACACACACTCACACGTACACACACACACATATACACACACACACACACACACACACACATATACACACACACACACACGCACACGTACACACACACACACACGTACACACACACAGCCTCCACAACCATTAACAAAGGACCGCTTCTCTCAACCTGACGGGGATGGCATCAGTAACATAGATCTGCCATGGAAAATCAAGGCGACAAAAGACACCAAAAACATGTTGGAGCTAAATTAAATAAGGTTAAAA
Source organism: Leucoraja erinaceus (assembly GCF_028641065.1). Taxonomy (NCBI): domain Eukaryota; kingdom Metazoa; phylum Chordata; class Chondrichthyes; order Rajiformes; family Rajidae; genus Leucoraja; species Leucoraja erinaceus. The sequence continues at coordinate 34,999,301 of NC_073398.1, read as the reverse complement.
AAACGAGAGTGCTGGAGTAACTCAGCGGGTCAGGCGGCATCTGTGGAGAACACGGAGAGGTGACGTTTCGGGTCGAGACCCTTCTTCAGACCTGACCTGAAACATCACCTATCCATGTTCTGGAGTGTGGCGGTGCCTAACGGCAGCGACTCGACTGCAGTCCGTCTGTCTTTTAAAAAAAAAATTATCCCGTTAAATGTATGTTTTTCATTCTAATTTTTATTATTTTTTAGCTGCGTATATGGGGTGGGTGGGGGGAACTGTTTAATCTCTGCCCTGTACGGGGGACCTGACTTTTTCCCTGTCGGGTCTCCGGTGTCGTTGGGCCTAACGTCGAGGAGCCGGCAGCGGCCTCCAACCGGAACCAACCTGAGGCATCCAGTCGCGGAGCCTGCGGAACTTGCCATGGCGGAGCTGGCCGACTTCGGAGCGGGGAGAGCTGTGGTGGCGCGTGGCTACGACCCACCTTCGGAGCTTCGGAGGCTCCGGCCGCGGGCCCGGTGGACGGTAACATCGGGAGCTCGCGGGTCCCGGGTGGGAGACCGCTTTTCAGAGCTCGCGCAACGGCGACTTCTCCCGCTGGAATCGCGGGGTTTAAATTACTCGGAGCAGGGCCAAAAATCGCGAGCCACAGTTTGCCTCGACGTTACAGTTGGACTGCTGGACCGCGGGGGGAAGAACAAAGGGAAGAGATAAGACTTTGCCTTCCATCACAGTGAGGAGGAGTTGAAGATTCACTGTGATGGATGTTTGTGTAAATTGTGTTAAGTGTGTGTCTTGGGTTTTTTTTGTAATGTTAAAACTGTAGGAATGCAATTTCGTTCAAACCAAACTGTTTGAATGACAATAAAAGGCATTCTATTCTATTCTCCAGAGATGCTGCCTGACCCGCTGAGTTACTCCAGCAATCTGTGTCTTTTTGTGTATGGATCAGCAGCTGCATTTCGTTGCTTCTACCTTCTTCAGACTGATTCTGTGGCATTGGGAATATACATTGGGACCCGTGTTCAATGTCAGCGAACACTGCGACTCCTGTTAGAGAATCGTGTACGATCTTGGATGTTAATTCTAACTCCAAACACCAACAGTTTTCCAGTGAAAATCCACTGCCACGCTTGGATATAGCCAGACGTTGGTATATAACACACACACACACAGAAAATAGGTGCCGGAGGAGGCCATTCGGCCCTACGATGCAGCACCGCCATTCATTGTGATCATGGCTGATCGTCCCCAATCAATAACCCGTGTCTGCCTTCTCCCCATATCCCTTGACTCCACTAGCCCCTAGAGCTCTATCTAACTCTCTCTTAAATCCATCCAGTGACTTAGCCTCCACTGCCCTCTGTAGCAGGGAATTCCACAAATTCACAACTCTCTGGGTGAAAAAGTTTTTTCTCACTTCAGTCTTAAATGACCTCCCCTTTATTCTAAGTGTATTCTAACATTGGGAACATTTTTCCTGTATCTAGCTTGTCCAGTCCTTTTATAATTTTATATGTTTCTATAAGATCCCCCTCATCCTTCTAAACTCCAGTAAATACAAGTCTAGTCTTTTCAATCTTTCCTCATTTGACACATATTCCCCCCCCCCCCCCCCACACCACACACACATCACATCCCACACACACATTCCCCCTCTCACATATCAACACATACACACACACACACCACACACACACACACACACACACACACATATACACACACCCATATTTCCCCCCCCCCCACACACACACACAGGTACACACTTAGATCCCCACACATTCACATCCCCATACACACATCCACACGCAGACACCCACACACAGATACATACATACACACAGACATACACACACACACACACACACACAGCCACATACACACACACAACCACATACACACATAAAAACACACACACACACACACACACACACACACACCCACACACACACACACACACACACACACACACACACACACACACACACACACACACACACACACACACACACACACACACACACACACACACACACACACACACACACACACACACACACACAAAGATACACACACACACGGATACATACACACACACACAGACACATACACACAGACACACACACATATATACACACACATATACACAGACACACCTGTTACCAAAGATCACCCGCTCTCCTCCATCCCCCGCCTCTAGTCCACATTGAACACGTTGCAGAGACGAGGAAATGCTTTTCATTTCACACCATTCATATAACACGGAATGAATTTTCTCGTTCTCTCTGTCTCCCCCTCCCCGACTCTCAGCCTGAAGAAGGGTCTCGACCCGAAACATCACCCATTCCTTCTCTACAGAGATGCTGCCCTGACCCATCTGAGTTACTCCAGCACTTTGTGTCTACCTTCGGTTTAAACCAGCATCTGCAGTTCCTTCCCGCACACGACTCCAGCATTTCGTGTCTCTCTTCGAGTTGGGTTTTTTTTTTTTTAAATTACAGATTATATTAAAAACAGAAAAGGACCTTCCCAGTTACAGGCAAAACAAGACACAGTGACAAAGGCAGTGGTGAGAAGGGGAATGGAGGGTAAAAACTCACCCAGAGTTGTAGCAGCAACGAGGATCTGAGAGGCTGAGTGTGTGGAGTTAACACTGCAACTTGTGTCCAAATGCAAGTGTAAAAGACAGCGCACAGAGGCCGCCCTGCCCAACACACACACAAACCACTCGGTAACTTGCATTCAATGCATTGGCCCAGAAACTGCCAGTCAACGCAGTTTGTCCCCGCCTTGCAACCCACTTGAAACTGATACTGACATGTGCAGGCGTTTCAATCTATCTATCTCTCTCTGAAGAAGGGTTTCGGCACGAAACGTCGCCTATTTCCTTCGCTCCATAGATGCTGCTGCACCCGCTGAGTTTCTCCAGTAATTTAGTGTACCTTCGATCTTCCAGCATCTGCACAGTTCCTTTTTGAACACTATCTATCTCTTCCTCTCTCTCCCTTTCATTGCGATCTTAAACCTCATTACAGGAGGTATCTTTTTCTGTTACAGTTCTACAGGAACACCCTCGTCAGTAGATTTCATTTTCTATCTCTCTCCCTCCCATTCGCCCCCTTTCCCCCTCTCTCCCTCCCATCCCCTCCCTCTCTCTCTCTCTCCCCCTCTCTCCCCTCTCAACCCCCCACTCCCTCCCTCCTCTCCCCCCTCTCTCTCCCATCCCCTCTCTCCTCTCTCCCCCTCTCCTCCCATCCCCTCTCTCCCTCCTCTCTCCCCTGTCTCCCCTCTCCCCCCCTCTCCCCCTCTCCCCCCTCCCTCCCCTCCCCTCTCTCCCCTCCCTCTCTTCCCCTCTCTCCCCTGTCTCCCCCTCTCTCCCCCTCTCACCTCCCCCTCTCTCCTTTCTCTCTCCTCCCCTCTCTCCCCGTCTCCCCTCTTCTCTCTCTCCCCCCTGTCTCCCCCCTCTCTCCTCCCATCCCCTCTCTCCCCTCCCTCTCTTCCCCTCTCTCCCCCTGTCTCCCCCCCTCCTCTCACCTCCCCCTTTCTCCTTTCTCTCCCCCCTCTCCCCGTCTCCTCCTTCTCTCTCTCCCCCTGTCTCTCCCCTCTCTCCTCCCCTCTCCCCCTCCCTCCCCTGTCTCCCCACCCTCTCTCCCCCTCTCTCCCCTCTCTCTCCCCTTCTCTCTCCCCCACAATGGTCCATTGTTGACTGTAGGATATGTGATAACGAAGGGATTCAAAACAGTGAAAGTCAACGGAACGACAGTGAAACTAACACGCCGACTAGGGTCGGGAAGGGATAGAAATGTAGAAACATAGACAATAGGTGCAGGAGTAGGCCATTCGGCCCTTCGAGCCAGCACCGCCATTCAATGTGACCATGGCTGATCATCCAGAATCAGTAACCCATTCCGGCTTTTCCCCCATATCCCTTGATTCCGTTAGCCCTAAGAGCTAAATCTAACTGGAAAACATCCAGTGAATCGGCCTCCACTGCCTTCTGTGGCAGAGAATTCCACAGATTCACAACTCTCTGGGTGAGAAAAATTTTCCTCATCTCAGTCCTAAACGTCACCCATTCCTTCTCTCCAGAGATGATGCCTGTCCCGCTGAGTTACTCCAGCACTTTGTGTCTATCTTGGGTTGAAACCAGCATCTGCAGTTCCTTCTTGCACCAATCATTTTTACCAATTTGAAACACCCAGATAGTGTTAGATATTGTGCCTCAAAAATCAATTGGCTGCCTTTTTTTTGGGTCATTTGTGGGTAAGTTCGTTTGACGGGTAAGTTTCAAATGACATTTTAGAGATTTGAAAAAAAAAAAAGTTATTATATCTGTAAGGTTGGCGGTGTGGATTAAAGGTCACGATATCTGTGTCGGAAATTATGACTTGAATTTATCACTCAGATATGTGTGCTCAGTTACCGGCCTTTACATAGAATGATACAGCATGGAAACAGGCCCTTCGGCCCACACCGACCAACATCTCCCAGCTATACTAGTCCCACCTGCCTGCGTTTGGTCCATATCCCTCCAAACCTGTCCTATCCATGTACCTGTCTAACTATTTCTTAAACGTTGGGACAGTCCCAGCCTCAACTACCTCCTCTGGCAGCTTGTTCCATACACCCACCACCCTTTGGTGGTGAATCTCTGGAACTCTCTGCCACAGAGGGTAGTTGAGGCCAGTTCATTGGCTATATTTAAGAGGGAGTTAGATGTGGCCCTTGTGTCTAAGGGGATCAGGGGGTATGGAGAGAAGGCAGGTACGGGATACTGAGTTGGATGATCAGCCATGATCATATTGAATGGCGGTGCAGGCTCGAAGGGCCGAATGGCCTACTCCTGCACCTAATTTCTATGTTGCTATGTTTCTATGTTTGAGTGAAAAAGTTACCCCTCAGATTCCTATTAAATCTTTACCCCCACACCTTAAGCCAATGTCCTCTGGTCATCGATTCACTTACTCTGGGCAAGAGACTCTGTGCGTCTACCCGATCTATTCCTCTCATGATTTTGTACATCTCTATAAGATCACCCCTCATCCTCCTGCGCTCCAAGGAATAGAGTCCCAGCCTGCTCAACCTCTCCCTGTAGCTCACACCCTCGAGTCCTGGCAACATCCTCGTAAATCTTCTCTGTACCCTTTCCAGCTTGACAACATCTTTCCTATAATATGGTGCCCAGAACTGAACACAATGCTCTAAACACGGTCTCACCAACGTCTTATACAACTGCAACATGAATGAACGAATGAATGATTACGTTTATTGGCCGAGTATTCACATACAAGGAATTTGCCTTGGTGCTCTGCCCGCAAGTGACAATTAAAAGTGACAAACATGATCTGCCAACTCCTATACTCATCATGATTGGCAGTCACTCGAGACAAGTATGACTGTCCTCTCATGGAGGACGCCTGTGCGTGACTTTGTTTAACGTGGGGAGACTGGTGCACAGACAGACACCCCACGTTCCTTGACAGATCTGGGTCAGGATCCAGTGGCGTGGAGTCCAAGACGACCGGAGACCCTTTTCTGCCGCAGTCTTCATCCGCCTTCCCACCCATTGTGATGCTCCGCTAAGGTCAGCCATCGTCCTCCGCCTGTTCCACCGTTGAGGTCTTGGTTGGATTGGCTCTTTGTCAGGGACCTTCTCCCCTCGACCCTACCGCCATGGGTGGCCCTAGCAGGAGCGTCGCTCCAGACGGCATCGCTCTCAGGATCTCAGGTCCACACGAGCTTCTCCACCACGATAAGGTGACAATACACGGAGAAGATACCCAATACTCTGACTTCTCCAAGGTCCACGGCTGAGACTGGATGATGGGAGTCAGTGATCACACAACACAACGGGGTGAGACATGGGTCATATCCCTTGTCTAGGATGGTTGGGGGAAGGGCATTAAAGATGGGGAACGAGGGAATAACCAGTTTACCACAATGATGTGCAGGAATGGAAGATTCTAGGACCAGAGGTCATAGCCTCAGAATTAAAGAAATTTAGATGAATTTAGCAGGGACCTCATTGAAACCTACTGAAGAGTGAAAGGCCTGGATAGAGTGGATGTGGAGAGGATGTTTCCACTAGTGGGAGAGTCTAGGACTAGAGGTCACAGCCTCAGAAATAAAGGACGTTCTTTTAGGAAGGAGATGAGGAGGGATTTCTTTAGCCAGAGGGTGGTGAATCTGTGGAATTCATTGCCACAGACAGCTGTGGAGGCCACAAGTCAATGGATATTTTTAAGGCAGAGATAGATAGATTGTCGATTAGTGCAGGTGTCAGGGGATATGGGGAGAAGGCAGGAGAATGGGGTTAGGAGGGAGAGATAGATCAGCCATGATTGAATGGTGGATTAATCTGGATTGGCCGAATGGCCTCATTCTGCTCCTATCACATATGAACTTCAGACAAAACGATAGAGAAGGTCAGGCAGCATCTGTGGAGAAGATGGATAGGTGACGTTTCACAGAGTGCTGGAGTAACTCAGCGGGACAGGCAGCATCTGTGGAGAACATGGATAGGTGACGCTTCACAGAGTGCTGGAATAACTCAGCGGGTCAGGCAGCATCTGTGGAGAACATGGATAGGTGACGTTTCACAGAGTGCTGGAGTAACTCAGCGGGTGCAGCAGCATCTATGGAGCTAAGGAAATAGGCAACGTTTCGGGTCGAAACCCTTCCGGGTTTCGGCCCGAAACGTTGCCTATTTCCAGAAGGGTCTCGGCCCGAAACGTTGCCTATTTCCAGAAGGGTTTCGGCCCGAAACGTTGCCTATTTCCTTAGCTCCATAGATGCTGCTGCACCATAACTCAGTGGGCCAGGCAGCATCTGTGGAGAACATGGATAGGTGACGTTTCAAAGAGTGCTGGAGTAACTCAGCGGGTCAGGCAGCATCTGTGGAGAACATGGATAGGTGACATTTCACAGAGTGCTGGAGTAACTCAGCGGGTCAGGCAGCATCTAGGAAGGAGATGAGGAGGGATTTCTTTAGCCAGAGGGTGGTGAATCTGTGGAATTCCTTGCAGTGGAGGCCACAAGGCAGTGGATATTTTTAAGGCAGATGCAGGTAAATTGTTGATTAGTACGGGTGTCAGAGGTTATGGGGTGAAGGCAGGAGAATGGGGTTGAGAGGAAAAGATAGATCAGCCAAGATTCTTCTTCTTGCATATAGGGGCGTGCACTAGGACAACTAGTTCTATTTGATCTTATTTGATTGTGCACGCCGGGTTGATTGCATTTGTGAAAACTGGGCGGACCACGTGAAGGTTGCAATCTCCCACCCCAGCCAAGGTTGAATGGCGGAGTAGACTTGATGGGCCGAATGGCCTAATTCTGCTCCTATACTTATGAACCTGTGAAGGAGCTGCAGATGCTGGTTTACCCCGAGGACAGACAAATTCTTCAGTCTGAGGAAGGGTCTCGACCCCAAACGTCACCGATTCCTTGTCTCCAGAGATGTTGCCCGTCCTGCTGAGTTACTCCAGCTTCGGTTTAAACCAGCATCTGCAGTTCCTTGACTCTAATCTTGCAGCACCCGTTGGTTAATGTCACAACTGCAGCTGTCGGGGTTGTTGCAAACTGTGAACTCGATGCTGCCTGGTACTAAAGCCTTCAGAGAGCCGGGAATGGCAAGTTAGACATTGTTTGTGTCAGAATGTGGGTGGATCACATATTGTGACACCATCTTCTGCAATCTGTTCCCTTTCCCTCTTGCACTGCCTGTTGCAGTCATGTAACCTACAGTTTAGTTTGAGAAGGAACTGCAGATGCTGAAAAAAAAAAATCGAAGATAGATAAAAATGCTGGAGGAACTCAGCGGGTGAGGCAACATCTATGGAGCGAAGGAATAGGTGACGTTTCGGGTCGAGACCCTTCTTCAGTTTAGAGATAGAAACATAGAAAATAGGTGCAGGAGTAGGCCATTCGGCCCTTCGAGCCTGCACCGCCATTCGATATGATCATGGCTGATCATCCAACTCAGTATCCCATCCCGTCATTAAACACTTTCATTAAAATGTTTTTCTCTATTTATGATAAACCTGTTTTCCAATCCACCAAACTACAGCGACTGTCTCTCACAACTAATTAGTGGAAATCTGAAAGCCCAATTTAAAAACAGCGATAATGCTTTTGTTGACATGAGTCGTGCTTCAGGATAGAAACTCCCTCTGGCTGCACAGCAGAGCTTAATGTGAAAATAATTATTTACTTTAGTTTAGTTTAGAGATACAGCGCGGAAGCAGGACCTTCGGCCCACCGAGTCCGTGCCGTCCAGCGATCCCCGCACACTAGCACTATCCTGTACAAACCATTCCCCCCGTGACCTGCATGGGCTTTCTCTGAGATAGAAACATAGAAAATAGGTGCAGGAGTAGAGGCCATTCGGCCCTGCGAGCCTGCACCGCCATTCGATACGATCATGGCTGATCATCCAACAGCTTTTTCTCTCATCAGACTACTCAACACACTTAAGAAAATTCCATGAACAGTACCCAAACAAAGACAAACAAACTGTGAAAATAGCTTTGGCTCAATGTCTCCAGTACGAAATTTGCACTTTTTCTATATTGCACCTTTCATTGTTGCACCCTTTTTAAAATACCTCAACGTTTTTGCTACAGTTTGGCACACTGTGAATATTTTAATATTTTAAATAATGTAGTGTCTATTGTCTAATTTTATTGGTATGTTGTCTGTCTGTGTTTTTAATATTACTTGCACATTTGGAGTATGGGGAAATGTAATTTCGATCCTCTGTGTAACTACTGTTACATAATTGAATTGACAATAAAGTTTACTTTGACTTTGACTTTGTATCCCATCCCTGCCTTCTCTCCATACCCCCTGATCCCTTTACCCACAAGGGCCACATCTAACTCCCTCTTAAATATAGCCAATGAACTGGCCTCAACTACCTTCTGTGGCAGAGAGTTCCAGAGATTCTCCACTCTCTGTGTGAATAGCGCAGTGTATATACAGCGCAGAAACAGGCCCTTCGGCCCACCGAGTCTGCGCCGACCAGCGATCCCCACAAACTAACGGTATCCTACACACACCACACACACACACACACACACACACACACACACACACACACACACACACACACACACACACACACACACACACACACACACACACACACACACACACACACACACACACACACACACACACACACACACACACACACTGAACTTTGTTTCCCCCCCTGTTATGTACTAAGTTTACATATTGTGTTGAGCTGCAGCAAATAAGAATGCCATCGTCCTATGTGGGACACATGACAATAAAACACTCTTAACAATAGACAATTTACAATTATACCAAGCCAATTAACCTACAAACCTGTACGCCTTTGGAGTTTGGGAGGAAACCGGAGCACCCGGAGAAACCCCACGCAGAGGACGGGGAGGACGTGCAAACTCCGTACAGACAGCGCCCGTAGTCGGGATCGAACCCGGGACTCTGGCGCTGTGAGACCGCATCTCTACCGACTTCTTGCGCCGCTTTGCGATTCGCCTCATTTGTAAACCGCCTCCACAACAGTCAAAAAGTACGAGATCCTGAAAGCTTTCATGGAAAGGAAATCTCACAATAACACGCTGTGAAAATCCTGCACTTTGTTGAGAATGACGTCTGAGTGGATTTCACACTCACAGGCAGCTAAAGTGGCATTGGGTAACGGTAATCACAAAAATAATCGTTTTATGGAGCAGCGGTAATAAGGCAATTATGTCCTCACAGGCGAGTTTCATTCTTTCAACATATTATTTTCCCTGTTTAGAGTATTATCATAATGTATTGAGTTAAACCGATACATTTTGGGGCTGAAGGGCCTCTGGGCATGCTGTACTGGGCAGGTACGGGATACTGAGTTGGATGATCAGTCATGATCATATTGAATGGCGGTGCAGGCTCGAAGGGCCGAATGGCCTACTCCTGCACCTAATTTCTATGTTTCTATGTTTCTATGTACTGTTCTGGAGAAGCCACAAAGAACTGCAGATGCTGGTTTTGGACCGAAACAGACACAGAGTGCTGGAGTAACTCAGCAGGTTAGGCAGGATATCTGGAGAAAATAGAGAGGTGACCTATCGGGTGAGTAAGAATAAGGAGTAAGCCATTTAGAATGGAGACGAGGAAACACTTTTTCACACAGAGAGTTGTGAGTCTGTGGAAGTCTCTCGCTCAGAGGGCGGTGGAGGCCGGTTCGCTGGAAACTTTCAAGAGAGAGCTAGATAGGGCTCTTGAAGATAGCGGAGTCAGAGGATATGGAGAGAAGGCAGGAACGGGATACTGATTGTGGATTGTTCAAGACGGAACTGCAGATGCTGGAAAATCAAAGGTACACAAAAATGCTGGAGAAACTCAGCGGGTGCAGCAGCATCTATGGAGCGAAGGAAATAGGCAACGTTTCGGGCCGAAACCCAAAAGGGTTTCGGCCCGAAACGTTGCCTATTTCCAGAAGGGTTTCGGGCCGAAACGTTGCCTATTTCCTTCGCTCCATAGATGCTGCTGCACCCGCTGAGTTTCTCCAGCATTTTTGTGTACCTACTGATTGTGGATGATCATCCATGATTACAGTGAATGGCGGTGCTGGCTCGAAAGGGCTGAATGGCCTTCCCCCTGCACCTATTGTATGTCACTGTATGTTATGTTGTCACTTGCGGGCGGAGCAGCAAGGCAAATTCCTTGTATGTGAATACTTGGCCAATAAACTTATTCATTCATTCATTCGATGTCTATTGTCACATTGTCTCCTACAGGGTCGTACCATATCGTAGCGTGACCCCGGTTGGCGTAGATGTGGTCGTAGGTGGACGTCTTAACTTGCCGCTATAGGGTTAATATAAATGGCTGATTCCTTATTCCTAAACTGTGTGGCCCCTGGTTCTGGGCTCCCCCAACATCGGGAACATGTTTCCTGCCTCTCGTTCACAAAGCTAAAGTGGCATTGGGTTATGGAAATAACAAAAAATAATTGTTTTATGGAGAAGCAATTACACCCTCACAGGCAAGTTAAATTCTTTCATCATATTATTTTCCCCCCCTCAGCCTGCCTGTGCCAGAGTTATTTAATGCTGTTCTTAAGTTTATTTTAAGTTCTTCACAGGATGTGGGTGTGTAAGAGGCAGTGTTGACTTTGATGGTTCATTCCTACTGTAGTGAGCGGAGTCTGAGAGGGTCGCTTCACAGCGCACCATGTTCCTGTGGGTTGTCGGGGTGTGTACATGTACATGCTAGAGTGAGTCGATTCACCTACAAACCTGCACGCCTTTGGAATGTGGGAGGGGTCCGAAGATCAGCAGAAGGGTCTCGACCCAAAACGCCGCCCATTCCTTCTCTCCAGAGATGTGGCCTGTCCCGCTGAGTTACTCCAGCACTTTGTGTCTATGTTTGGTTTAAACCAGCACCTGCAGTTCCTTCCTGCGCAAAGAATTTAATTCCCATTGTGGGCAAGAGAATAGATTCCAAACTGGAGCAGGAGCTGGTGATTGAAACATGAACTCTTCCTTAATTATCTCTCTCCACCCCATCACAGTGATCACTCGGTTTAGTTTAGTTTAGAGATACAGCACGGAAACAGGCCATTCAGCCCACCGAGTCCGTGCCGACCAGCGATCCCCACATACCAGCACCATCCTACACACACTAGGGACAATTTACAATGATACCAAAGCTAATTAACCTACGAACCTGCACGTCTTTGGAGTGTGGGAGGAAACCGAAGATCTCGGAGAAAACCCACGCAGGTCACGGGGAGAACGTGCAAACTCCGTACAGACAGCACCCGTGGTCGGGATTGAACCTGGGACTCTGGCGCTGTGAGGCAGCAACTCTACCGCTGCGCCACACATTCCACAGAGGTCATTCTCTCAGCATGTTCAAGTCACGCATTCAAGTCAAATGATGATTTGACTATTAAATTATTTTTTATATTAGCATTTATATTTATATACAATGCAGGCTTGGGTTGGGAAGAGACGCTCTATAGCTTTGGAAGCAGCACTTCAGCCAAATGACACACACGTGGATGAGCCAAGTTGAAGTCCCACTCGATTCATGCAGCATAGAGAGCACTATATCGGGATGCATCGCAGCACGGTTTGGGAACTGCTCCATCCAAGACCACAAGAAATCGCAGCGAATTGTGGACGCAGCCCAGACCATCACACACACAAACCAACCTCCCTTCCATTGACTCCAAAGGGACAGCCCCTTAATTGGACTTTGCTAGATTTTATCTTACACAAAACGTTATTCCCCTTATCATGTATCTGTACACCGTAAATGGCTCGATTGTAATCAAGTCTAGTTTTTCCGCTGACTGGTTAGCACGCAACAAAAGCTTTTCACTGTACCTCTTGCTTGCTTGGAGAGGGGGTGAAGAGGGAGTCAGAGTGATACAGCGTGGAAACAGACCCTTCGGCCCAACTTGCCAACACCAGCCATCTATCCTAGTCCCACCTGCCTGCTCTAGGCCCATGTCCCTTTAAACCTGAGGTAGACAAAAATGGTGAAGAAACTCAGCGGGTGCAGCAGCATCTATGGAGCGAAGGAAATAGGCAACGTTTCGGCCCGAAACCCTTCTGGAAATAGGCAACGTTTCAGGCCGAAACCCGGAAGGGTTTCGACCCGAAACGTTGCCTATTTCCTTAGCTCCATAGATGCTGCCTGACCCGCTGAGTTACTCCAGCACTCTGTGAAACGTCACCTATCCATGTTCTCCACAGATGCTGCCTGACCCACTGAGTTACTCCAGCACTCTGTGAAACGTCACCTATCCATGTTCTCCACAGATGCTGCCTGACCCACTGAGTTACTCCAGCTTTAAGTGTCCATCTTCAGGGTCAAATTACACCATTGGCCAAAGATCATTCTCGAGTAGCAGATTTTCTTCACTCCATTTAGTTTAGTTTAGAGATACAGCGCAGAAACAGGCCCTTCGGCCCCACATATTGCTGCTATCCTACACACACACTGGGGACAATTTATAACAAGGGACATTTACACCAAGCCAACTAACCTACAAACCTGCACGTCTTTGGAGTGTGGGAGGAAACCGGAGCACCCGGAGAAAACCCACGCAGGTCACGGGGAGAACGTGCAAACTCCCTACAGACAGCACCCGTAGTGGGGATGGAACCCGGGTCTCTGGCCCGAAACGTTGCCTATTTCCTTCGCTCCATAGATGCTGCTGCACCCGCTGAGTTTCTCCAGCACTTTTGTCTACCTTTCGATTTTCCAGCATCTGCAGTTCCTTCTTAAATCCCATTAAACCTGTCCTATCCATGTACCTGTCTTAATGTCTCATAAACGTTGCAATAATCCCAGCCTCAACTACCTCCTCCGGCAGCTCGTTCCATACGCCCACCACCCTTTGAATGACAATGTTGCCCCTCAGGTTCCTATTAAATATCCCCCCCCCCCCCCCCCCCTCACCTTAAACCTATGTCCTCTGGTTCTCGATTCCCCTACTCTGGGCAAGGGATGCTGCGCGTCTACCCCATCTATTCCTCTCATGATTTTGTACACCTCTACAAGAGAGTGACTGGAGTGAGACTGGTCCTCGATGACACTGGTGGCCTTCATGTAAGTGATCGGAGCAGAATTAGGCCATTCGGCCCATCAAGTCCACTCCGCCATTCAATCGTGGCTGATCTATCTCTCCCTCCTAATCCCATTCTCCTTGATCTACAAGGACAAGGACGAACAGACTAAAAAACTGTTTTTACCCCACTGCTATAAAAGCACTAAATGTAGCCGCCAAGGAACGCAGGGGCGATACATACTAAGGGACTGTGGTACACTGTGAAATCGACAGAAGGATGGAGGGTTGGGTGTTTATGCGTGCTATTTTCATGATATTTATTTTAGTTGTTTATCTTTTAATATTTTATCTTGTATGTATCGTTAGCTTTTAGAAATGTTTGAATGGTGCACTGACTGGCTGACATTTTAAAATTTCGTTGTACATGGTTCATGTTACAATGACAATAAAGAAACTATTCTATTCTATTCTATTCTCCTGCCTTCTCCCCATAATCCCGGACACCCGCACTAATCAAGAATCTATCTATCTCTGCCTTAAAATTACCCACTGACTTGTGGCCCCCACAGCCGTCTGTGGCAAAGAATTCCACAGATTCACCACCCTCTGATGAAAGAAATTCCTCCTCATCTCCTTCCTAAAGGAGCGCCCTTTAATTCTGAGGCTGTGCCCTCTGGTCCTGGACTCTCCCACTAGTGGAAACATCCTCTCCACATCCACTCTATCCAGGTCGTTCACTATTTCTTGGACTTGCTGAGGCAGTGTGAAGTGCAGGCAGGCTGTGGTCTTGGAAGGAGCTTGGAGCTGCTAGGAGCAAAGCAGGAGGACAAATAAAAGTGACAAATGTCTTGTCTATTTGCCTATTATTTACTTATTGCTCAGTCGAAGCTTCCACACAGGTTACCCAATTGTGCTCAAAGCTCCCCCCTGGTGGATGGATGGAGCAGCCTCTGATCTAATATTTTTGTGCATATCTTTCATTCATTTCTCTTTATCTCTCTACATCATCGTCTATATCTCCCGATTCCCTTTTCCCCGACGCTCAGTCTGAAGAAGAGTCTCGACCCGAAACATCACCCATTCCTTCTCCCCAGAGACGCTGCCTGTCCCGCTGAGTTACTCCAGCATTTTGTGTCTATCTTTGGTTTAAACCAGCGTCTCTGTAGTTCCTTCCTCTAGCAATCTGATTTAGTTTAGTTTAGTTTAGAGATACAGCACGGAAACAGGCCCTTCGGCCCACTGAGTCCGTGCCGGCCAGCGATGTCCCGCACATTAACACTGTCCTACACACACTAGGGACAATTTACAATTTTACCAAAGCCGATTAATCTACAAACCCGTGGGTCTTTGGAGTGTGGGAGGAAACTGGAGCACCTGGAGAAAACCCACGCAGGTCACAGGGCGAACTTGCAAACTCCGTACAGACAGCGCCCGTCGTCAGGATTAGAAACATATAAACATAGAAACATAGAAAATAGGTGCAGGAGTAGAGGCCATTCGGCCCTTCGAGCCTGCACCGCCATTCAATATGATCATGGCTGATCATCCAACTCAGTATCCTGTACCTGCCTTCTCTCCATACCCCCTGATCCCTTTAGCCACAAGGGCCACATCTAACTCCCTCTTAAATATAGCCAATGAACTGTGGCCTCAACTACCTTCTGTGGCAGAGAATTCCGCAGATTCACCACTCTCTGTGTGAAAAATGTTTTTCTCATCTCGGTTCTAAAAGATTTCCCCCTTATCCTTAAACTGTGACCCCTTGTCCTGGACTTCCCCAACATCGGGAACAATCTTCCTGCATCTAGCCTGTCCAACCCCTTAAGAATTGTGTACGTTTCTATAAGATCCCCCCCTCAATCTTCTAAATTCTAGCGAGTACAAGCCAAGTCCAACCAGTCTTTCTTCATATGAAAGTCCTGCCATCCCTGGAATCAGTCTGGTGAACCTTCTCTGTACTCCCTCTATGGCAAGAATGAACCCGGGTCTCTGGTGCCGTGAGGCAGCAACTCTACCGCTGCGCCACCGTGTATTGATGTAGATCCCAAATGCTGGAGAGAGGGAAGGGGGGTGAGGGTGGGGGGGGGGAAAGACAAATACTTTTTTGAACCCCATTCCGTGCGATCTGAAAGGCCAAATTACCACTACTTATTCCTTGGGATAAGACCAAGCAAAGACATTACAGATTACAGAAAAAAAACCACACAGATAAAAACCTCTCGACCTCGATTTGCATTCAGATGGAACAAATTAGTTTTTCTCTCTCTCGTTTGAAATGATATGATCAAAGATCTTTAACAGCACTGAAATCTCTGGTAGTCATCAAAGTTCATGGCGGGGTATGTAGTCAAAATAGCAATTTCTTCCACTTTCTTTTCCAGGGAAACAATTATAATCTGATTCGGTATTTTCTGCCCATCCAACATTCACGAATCTACATTATGCAAATGTTTAATTATTCCAAAAATAGCCCCGTTAAATTTGCTTCTAACCATCTCCGCAAAAAAATGGCCTTTTACATCAAATCTTTCCCGTCGTGGCTTCACGTGCAGTTTTGTTTAGAGGTACAGCGCTGAAACAGGCCCTTCGGCCCATCGAGTCTGCGCTGGCCACCGCCTCCCAGTACACTACACACCCGCTCGGGACAAGTTACAATTCTACCAAAGCCAATTAACCTACAAACCTGCACGTCTTTGGAGTGTGGGAGAGGAAACCGGAGCACCCGGAGAAAATGCACGCAGGTCACGGGGAGAACATGCAAACTCCGTACAGACAGCACCCGCAGTTGGGATCGAACCCGGGTCTCCGGCGCTGCATTCGCTGTAAGGCAGCAACTCTACCGCTGCGCCACCGTGACCGCCCTAGTACAATGTAGAAGTAGTAACGGCCAATGTGTAAATGCATACTGATTAATGAACGAATAAGTTTATTGGCCAAGTATTCACATACAAGGAATTTGCCTTGGTGCTCCGCCCGCAAGTGACAGCATGACGTACAGTGACAGTTAGGAACGACAGACACATCAAGCATAAAATCCACGCAGATCACGGGGAGAACGTGCAAACTCCGTACAGACAGCACCCGTAGTCAGGATCGAACCCAGGTCTCTGGCGCTGTGAGGCAGCAGCTCTAACGCTGCGCCACCTTGCCACTTTTGCGTGCGAGCTTTACTGTTTGAGTTGTACTTACGTCATTTATCGAAAACAGATCTCAAAATCGCACATTATCGTTATGGTAACGTTATCGCTTGGATGAAAATTTAATATCAACCTCAAAGATGGAAAATGATGAAAGACAAGTTTGTGCAAAGATTGTACATTCAATTTGAAATGACTATTTTCACATTGATGATAGTACAAGATCTTGAGCAAAACACAAAGTGCTGGAGGAACTCAGCGGGTCAGGCAGCATCTGGGGAGGGAAATGAGCAGATGACGTTTTAAGGTAGGGACCCTTCTTCAGACTCGTTGGAGAGAGGAGAAGAACTTCTTCAAAGTAGACATACCTTGAGGAGGTTTGACAGTGGAACCGTATGATGGGGGAATAAGACACGGCAGGTGGTGGAATCCTGAGCAAAAGACAAAGTGCTGGAGGAACTCAGCAGGTCAGGAAACCTGTGTACGAAGGAACTGCAGGTGCTGGTTTAAATCGAAGACAGACACAAAGTGCTGGAGTAACTCAGCGGGACAGGCAGCATCTCTGGAGAGAAGGAATGGGTGACGTTTCGGGTCGAGTCCCTTCTTCAGATTGATGTCCGGGGAGGGGGCGGGACAGAGATAGAATGTAGTCGGAGACAGTGAGACTTGGTGGGAGAAGTGGGAAAGGGAAGGGGATGGAGAAAGAAGGAAAGCAAGGGCTACTTGAAGTTAGAGAAGTCAGTTCATACCGCTGGGGTGTAAACTGCCCAAGCGAAATATGAGGTGCTGCTCCTCCAATTTGCGCTGGGCCTCACTCTGACAATGGAGGAGGCCCAGGACAGAATGTTCGGATTGGGAATGGGAGGGGGAGTTAGAGTGTTTAGCAACCATATTTCGGGAACACTTTCTGGAAATGTGTGTGCCAAATTTCTGCTGTTATTGAACAGAGAAGATGTATTATAGATGTATTATAATAAGATCATGAGGGGGAATAGATCGGGTAAATGCACAGAGGCTTTTCCCCAGAGTAGGGGAATCAAGGGCCAGGGGCATAGGTTTAAGGTGAGGGAGGGGGTGGGGGGGAATGATTTAATATGAAACTGAGTGGCAACATATTTTACATAAACAGGCTGTCCCACTTGGGCGACCTAATTGGCGAGTTTAGAAGAGTATAGGAGAGTTTGAAAAATTGACATGTTGAAGACCTCCTTCGACTATGTTGAAGACCAGCTTCGACTAGCTACGACTAACGTGCCGACCTACTACGGCTAAACCTACGAGTAAAAAAAAGTGTCGATTTTTTTCCACGGCCACCTTTGTTTACTGGCGGGCGTTTTTCAACATGTTGAAAATAAAAACGCCGCAACCTAGGCGAGGCCTCGAGTACGCGGAGACCACTCTTGAGCGTGAAGGAGAGTTACGAAGACCTCCTACGACCTCGTGTCGTCCATCCTGCGAGTACGGGTCGCGGGACAAACTCGCCAGAACTCGGGGATTAGGTCGCCCAAGTGGGACAGGCCCCTCAAGGGCCATCCTCTGGAAAGTGAACCCAGGCGCGTCACACACGTGACCAGAGGGCATCACCTCCCCCCCATATAAAGTAATACATTAAAACATTCCTCTAAGGGATTATTAATCTAATTTCATTGCTATTTTCCGACCTACAGAACCATCATGCATGTCTGCCAAAGATATGAACATTCTGGATTTTTAAAATTCACAAGAGTCTGCAAGATAAAACCGAGTTATGAAAAATAAAAAACGCTTCCGCGACGAGGTCACACACGTGACCGGCCGCGTTTGACCTCTGAGGCGAAACAAACATTGTCACCATAACGCAAATATTTCACGATACACTTCGAAATAAAGATACGAATCATATACACAGATCGAGACAATATACCCGTAATTCTTTCAGAATTAGAGGAGATGTTTTTCACAAAATCTTTTTTTTTCTTTTTTTTTTGGGGGGGTCACACACGTGACTAAGAATGTGGGGGGAGGGGTGGGTGGGGCATAAAGGGTCATAAATAGGTGGAACTGAAGAAGGGTCTCGACCCGAAACGTCGCCTATTTCCTTCGCTCCATAGACGCCGCCTCACCCGCTGAGTTCCTCCAGCATTTTTTGTCTCCCTTAAATATACGGAATGAGCTGCTCCGCGGAGGAGGTAGTTGAGGTAGTTTTAAGCCCCTTGTCCCACTTAGGAGACCTAAACAGCAACCTCTGGTGACCTTGCCCGCCACCCAAGGTTTCCATGAGGTCACCGGACGTTTTGGTCACTCTCCCTAACGGTGGAAAGTGGTTTTCGCGGTGGTCGAGACTTCATCTAGGTTGCTGCTATTTTCTCATCGTGATTAAAACCGGCCTCGACTAAAAATAGGTTGCCGTTTTAAAAATCGATCGGTTTTTAGTCGCAGGTCTAGTGGAAGCCGGTTTTCTTCATAGCCGAGGAAGGTTTTCAACATGTGCGTGGGAGGTGGTAGGAGTTTGCAGTGGGTGGCGGGCAAGGTCGCCAGAGGTTGCTGTTTAGATCTCCTAAGTGGGACGGGGGCTTTAACTATCGCAGCATTTGGACAGGTACAAGGATAGGACAAGTTTACATGGGCCAAACGCAGGCAGGTGGGACTAATGTAGGTGGTCGGTTCGGGCAAGTTGGGCCTAAGGGCCTGTTTCCATGCTGTATCACTCGATTACGGCACAGTTCAGGAACAGGCCCTTTGGCCAACAAAGTCCGCGCTCCCTGTCCTCCGTTTTCCTGGCATCCTCCCCTCCCCTCCAGGAGTGAAACCAATTGATCCTCTCTCTCTCTCTGTGGGTGCAAACAAAACTGACCTTCATCTTCGGCCCACTCAGAATCCAAGCCCCTCATAAACATCCGGGCTGTTTGACCGAGATCCATCACCCTAGGCCCATCCAGATCACGTCACCTGTGGGAATAAAAGAGGTCGGACACACAACTGGTAAACTCTGCACTGAATTTTTGTTGCTAGTTTTCCAGTTTTACAGATACGGTGTGGAAACAGGCCTTTCGGGCCCACCGAGTCCGCTCCGACCAACACCAGTCACCCCCTTAATCTTATTACCCATTACATTCAAGAGAGAGTTAGATTTCCCGATGTTGGGGGAGTCCAGAACCAGGGGCCACACACAGTTTAAGAATAAGGGGTAAGCCATTTAGAACGGAGACGAGGAAAGACTTTTTCTCACAGAGAGTGGTGAGTCTGTGGAATTCTCTGCCTCAGAGGACAGTGGAGGCTGGGTCTCTGGATGCTTTCAAGAGAGAGCTAGATAGGGCTCTTAAAGATAGTGGAGTCAGGGGATATGGGGAGAAGGCAGGAACGGGGTACTGATTGGGGATGATCAGCCATGATCACATTGAATGGCGGTGCTGACTCAAAGGGCCGAATGGCCTACTCCTGCGCCTATTGTCTATGTTTCTACACTAGCTCTCCCTCATTTACTGGGGTCAATTTACAGAAGTCAATTAACCTAATCGGTAGTGGGGAAACTGCTAGAGTCAGTTATTAAAGATGGGATAGCAGCACATTTGGAAAGTGGTGAAATCATTGGACAAAGTCAGCATGGATTTACGAAAGGTAAATCATGTCTGACGAATCTTATTTCACACAGAGAGTGGTGAATCTCTGGAACTCTCTGCCACAGAGGGTAGTTGAGGCCAGTTCATTGGCTATATTTAAGAGGGAGTTAGATGTGGCCCTTGTGGCTAAAGGGGATCAGAGGGTATGGAGAGAAAGCAGGTACGGGATACTGAGTTGGATGATCAGCCATGATCATATTGAATGGCGGTGCAGGCTCGAAGGGCCAAATGGCCTACTCCTGCACCTAATTTCTATGTTTCTATGTTTTCTAACCTACATAGTGCTGGAGTAACTCAGCGGGTCAGGCAGCTTCTGTGGAGAACATGGATAGGCAACGTTTCGGATCGAGACCCTTCTTCAGACTAAGACCCAAAACGTCACCTATCCATGTTCTCCACAGATGCTGCCTGATCCGCTGAGTTACTCCATCGTGGTTTATCGTGGCTCATCTAACAGCGAGCTTGCTTTGTGAGTTATGACTGTTATCTCGAGAGGTGCATCGGTTGAGGGTTCAGAAGGTTTCTGTAACTCATTTTGCAAGTTCTCTGATAAACTAAGCAAAAATAAACAGGCGCTGAGAAAGACAAGCCAAAGATACGATGAAAGCCCGCCCTCTCATCTCGACCACAAGTAGTTTGCGCCCAGCTGCAGATAAGGGTTTTTTTGATTTTTAGATTAGACAGAGTCACAGAGTGATACAGTGTGGAAACAGGCCCTTCAGTGTCCCATCTACACGAGTCCCACCTGCCTGTACTTGGCCCATATCCCTCTATACCTGTCCTATCCATGTACATGATGGGATAGTCCCCGCCTCAACTACCTCCTCTGGCAGCTCGTTCCATACACCCACCAGATAGATATTGTCCAAGATGATCAGATAGAAACCGAAAATAGGTGCAGGAGGAGGCCATTCGGCCCTTCGAAGCAGCACCACCATTCATTGTGATCATGGCTGATCACAATGTTACAGAAGATCAGCAAGGTCTGACTAAACTACAATTTTCAGGTGCCAAAGTTATAGAGTTTGCAGCACACACACAGGCCCTTCGGCCCAACTTGTCCATGCTGTCCAAAATGCCCCTCTAGGCTAATCCCACCTCCCCGCATCTGACCCATATCACTTTCTATCCAAGTACTTATCCAATTGTCTTAGAAATACTGTTGTAGTCCCTGCCTCAAACACCTCCTCTGGCAGCCCGTTCCATACACTTTGTCAAAATGTTGCCCTTCAGGGTCCTATTAAATCTTTCCCCTCTCACCTTTCCTGACCCACTTAGGCGATTTTTTAGAACGGAGACGAGGAAACACTTTTTCACATAGAGAGTTGTGAGTCTGTGGAATTCTCTGCCTCAGAGGGCCGTGGAGGCCGGTTCTCTGGAAACTTTCAAGAGAGAGCTGGATAGGGCTCTTAAAGATATTGGAGTCAGGGGATATGGGGAGAAGGCAGGAACGGGGTACTGATTGTGGATTGTTCAAGAAGGAACTGCAGATGCTGGAAAATCGAAGGTACACAAAAATGCTGGAGAAACTCAGCGGGTGCAGCAGCATCTATGGAGCGAAGGAAATAGGCAACGTTTCGAGCCGAAACCCTTTCGGGTTTCGGCCCGAAACGTTGCCTATTTCCAGAAGGGTTTCGGGCCGAAACGTTGCCTATTTCCTTCGCTCCATAGATGCTGCTGCACCCGCTGAGTTTCACCTATTGTCTATTGTCTTTTCTCTATCACAGGGGTGGGGAACCTTTTCATGTTAGAATGCCGCATTAAGTTAGCTGTAATCTAATAAGGCCGCATCCGAGAAACTTCAACTCGATATACTTCATAATGTACATTATTTAGTTAAAATATATGACTTGCTAATGTTTTAATTGTGACCGTTGATCGGTGGGGGGGCGGGGGTTATTTTGTTGAATCTTCTTTTTACTCTTTGGTATTTTAAATACGTTCATTTTAAGATTACAATAAAAATAATCAAAGACAAACAAAAACATACTGATAAAAGTAAAAGGATTTGTTCTACAGAATTTGGATTCATTCAAAAGGCCGCACTTAATGGCCGAGATGGCCGCAGATTCCCCACCCCCTGGTCAATAATATCATGTTCATCAAATGAGATTTGGACATAATACTGAGGATTTGAGCTGATATTAGTATAAAGTGTAAATAGTTGAGTGTTATCGTATATGATCCATGAGACCCCATTGATCACAATTTTCCATGGCCAATTAACCTACTAATGTTAAGCAACCAATTAAGGTTGGAAGGTTAATTAGTCATGGTAAATTGCCCCAAGCGTGTAGCTGAGTGGTAGAGTCTAGAGGGACATTAATGGGAAAATAACATGGTGTAAATGGGTAGTTCATTGACTTGATGGGCCGAATGGACTAATTTTACTTCGGAGTCACGTGAGTGATTCCGTGAAGAAGCCCGCCCCAGGACGCATTGCGGCATTACGTTTTCGGCATGCAAAGCGGCAGCCGGGAGTCAGGGCTCCCGAAGAAAACGAGAGAGAATCTAAGTTAGGTAAGTACTTACCTTTTCCTTTTACAGCCCCTTTGCGTCTGCTTGTTTTTTCCCGCAGGGACGTGCAAGCGGCCCCCTTGGACTCTGGCAGGAGTTTCCCGTTCGAGTGAGGGGAGGAAAGACGCTACCAGGGAGACAGAGCGCCGGCGGACCATGAATGGGACCTGTGCCGGTGCCGAGAAAATCTCCCCAGGGGCTACAGCTGACAGCTGGAAGACGGCGCTAGCGCTCTGTTGGGGGTTCCCCTTAGTCCTCGCTCGCTCTCCACGCACTGTCCAGGTGAGGCAGGCAGGCAGGCGGGCGGGCGGGAGGAGGCTTCCGACATTTGCGGAGCCGTTAGGGGAACCCACTGTGCAGAGCTGGCGTGGAGTACGCTGCAGCCCGAGTGCAGGTGAGCAGCAGCCCGAGTACAGGGAGAGCGAGGTCCGCTAATCAGCGGCCCGCTCCCGACTCTGCACCAAGCCCGCCAGCATCAGCTGGGGGCTAAGGGGGGAAATATGCTGCACCTGCCCGCTCAAGAGAGAGTCAGGGCAGCAACAGGCGGTAGGACCGCTTAGCGGGCGGTCCGCAAACCCGACATCGGGACCGAGCCAGCCCGCTAGCCCTGACCACGTCAACGGAAAAAGGGAGCGGGCTGGATGTGTGGAAAACCCGGCAGTGGAACGACATTGGACTGGGAAGTCTCTCCACCCAGGAGGGGGAGAGACAGCTGCCTGAGCTGCAGGAACGACTCTTGGGCATTGGAAAGGTAAGTTTGCAGTTGTGTTTTTATTACAGACTTCAGGAACACAACGCAGAACTCGCAAAGAGGAACTGCCCCGCTCCAACTCTACCAGCGGGGCAGCAACCGGCGGCAGCGTCGCTCGTAGAGCGGTTTTCGCTATCCCTGAGACCGAGCCAAGCCAGTCTCGCCAGAGCCTACACGGCGGACTGGGAAAGGGGCTAGGAAGCCAAATGGCCGGTCGTCTCCGACTCGTCGGAGGGAGGGGAAATGTCCACCCCAAAGCGGGGGAGAGACAGCCGCCTAAGCTGCATCCAGCAGCTATTGGAGGGGATGGTCTACCGAGAGCAGCAGCGCTCTCGGACAGACAGGACAGGCGCCCCCTCCATGGTGCTGAGTCCGGCACCTCCCTTTGCGACCTCGGACCAGGAATGGGAGGTTAGCATCGGTGACCAGGGGCAGGCTGGTCTGAGTATGGGGCAGGCGGAAGGAGCCGAAAGAGAGCAGGGTGTGCAGGAAGAGCTGCTGGGGGTCGTAAGCCGATTCATCGCTACCCCACGGGTTGGAGCACCACTGGAGCCAAGGATGGCTGCCAGCATAAACCATCTCTCCAACAAACCACTGCAGGAGAAGGTGCTCGCCCAAGTGCTTGAGGAGCACACAGCCCCGAATAATTGTGACGCTCTCAAGGTCAAGAGCCTCAATCCTCAAATATGGGGCAACGTGGGGCGACCGATTCGGACACAGGAGGTCAAACTCCAGCGCATTCTTCGCCTCCTCACGGCGGCTATAACAGCCTATGCGCGGGGTGTCGAGACCGTAGAGATGACCACTCACCAACAGGATGTCCTGGCACTCATGTGCACGACACAATATGAGCTGAATAACCTGAGAAGAGACAACAGCAGGCCGGCCCTCAATCCTAAATTTGCAGGATTATGCAAAACTCCATCAGTAGAGACCGACTCATTTTTTATTTGGGAAGGACTTGAACAAACAGCTCAAAGAGATGGAAGAGGCGTCTAAGACCTTTAGCCTCATGAGGGCACCACCGGCAGCGAACATACCAAAGCTCTTCATTCCACCCAGGCGGCAGCACACCACTGTATCTACCAGTCGGCGTCCCGAATATGCGACTGGTCAAAGCTTGGGGCCGCACTATCCCCAGAAACCTTTTTAGGTCAGGGCCTGCAGCGGACCCCCTGGAAAATGCGCCTCCCCCCAACATCGCCAGCACATCGACAGGGAAGAACACTCAAAAAGAAAAAACACAACCCCGCCAATAACCATGGAGGTAGGTGGGTCTGGTTCCTACCAGCAAATACAGCGCTTTCTTGGACTATCTTGGCTTTCATATTAATTCAGTCCACGTAACTTTAATGTTGCCAAGAGACAACATAGTTGAATTGGCACAAACAAAGAACAAATTAATGGTCAAACTACCAACTACTCGACAAATAACAGAGTAATTGGGGGAAAATGGTACCATTTTCTGTCTACATGATTCAGATGTTAGTATCAAAATCAACATATAGGTTGTCATTGAGCATCTCATGAAGTTACCCACTGAAATAATATCAGAAAGACAGTGGTGGGGTTACCACTTATACTGGGGCTCGGGTGAAAATTATGAGTTTAAGCACTTGCATGTATGGGTATAAATAAGACTACACTATGGAGGTGGCCTATATTAACCATATGGCAGCATAAAGTCGGTATCATATGACAAGTTGGTCAAAACAATTTGGCAATGGTATATCCATAGAGGTATTGGACTATCAACAACTTACCTGCCTGGTAAGCAAAATAAGGTGACAGACACCAGGTCACATAAAAGTAAGGACAACATCAATTAGATGTTTTCATATAAAGTTTAACAAAACTATCAAGCTATATGATGCAACAGATATTAATGCATTTTCATTGTCGCTGTACTGTATACTGACAATGATAATTAAAATGGAATGTGAAACTGATATCGATTATTTGCATTAACGCTATATCACCAGGTGTTTGGGGATGTCCTATGTATGTCGCGGGGGAAACCAGACCCTGGGCCAGTGGAATCCTCATTAAAACTTTTCTCTGGGACAGATAGTTCCAGCAGAAAGATCGTCAGCTATATATATTAACTTTTCTGGCCCATAGGTCATGTTGTCATTCAAGAATGTATTTATAATATTGATAGACAAATGCGTTCACGCAGCATTGGTGAAATTAATTTTATGTATTTTTCCGTTCTGCCTCACCTATCGAGAACAACGCACAGTACAAAAGGATTCTGCTTCAGGTATTTGATAGTACCTGACGGACTTACGCAGACCTTGTTTCACTTCACGCCATGATATGGTTGTTGGAACTTGGATGGTGTTTTTCCAGTACCCAGAATTATTAATATCGGAGCCGGGCACAAATCTACTGTGCCATGAGAAATAAGCTCCTGAGCTGCAGATTCTGCGCAAACCTCTGGGACTGGGATTGTTATACTGAATAATCGACACCATGTCAGCATCCTTTTGAACATCCACTGGACTACAACACTTGTCCAGCATCAAGAGTGGTACTACGAACTGGAATTCCTGGAGAACCTTCATCATGATGAAGGATTCGGCTACAGTGCCATCAACACAGCTAGAATTGCCCTGCCTGTTCTTTTTCAAAACAGCTACAGGACAACAGGACATGGGGTCACTGGCCTGGTGGTAATGAAGGGTATTAAAACTCTAAACCCCTAGACAATGTACACCTATATATGGGATGTCACAGTGGTTAACCACACTTCAGGGAATCCCACCAGCCAGAGTCCAAAACCTGAACCTTCTATGCACTAAAACATATGTTAAAGGCACATGGAGCAGCACAGAGGGTCCAGTCACTACTCCTATTTCAACTAGACACCATGCTCACAGCTTCAGACCAGATCTCTATCATTTGTCCAGGGAATGGTCAAACCAGACCAGGAATACTTTATCCAGTCATAAAATCCGGGCTTACCCGCCAGAGAACACGGTAATGTACCAAGACCCTTTTTTACCTTACATAGACACAACCTAATTATGCGAGGGAGATGAAAAGCCTTGTGGGTTGGTTACAAAAAACCTTGTGGTCGGGTAACAAGCCTTTTTTGAAATGGCTCAAGCAGGTTAAGCTCTTGGGATAAAACTAACATGTCAAAGTTGTCATCCCACAGGAGAAGCTTCCACGTCAACGGCAAAAGAATGGACGTATCCTATAAACCACATCCTGGCTCCAGCAGAATAGTGGGGGTAAAACGTTCAGAGAGAAATAATTTATTATAAACTGTTGACAAAACCTGTTTTTCATTTGCAGGAAAGATTCCAATCTGCAAATATTCAGATTAGCCAAAGGGAGCATTACATTTCTTCAGTGTCTATTGTAAAATACCATTGGGTTTTCTATAAACAGAATCATTGGTTGGTTACGATACACACTTCCTCCCTCAAAGACTTCGGCAGTGAGTGTAGTAAAACTGTTACACGGTTTGAAATCACAGAGCTTTGAAATCTTCACGGAATCACTCACGTGACTCCGAAGTAAAATAGTAAGATTAAACGAGAACTTACCAGTTTGAAGTTTGATCTGTATTTTATGAGGAGTTACGATGAGGGATTACGTGCCCTCCGCTCCCACCCTCATTACATGGATCAAACTGATAATGGATGTCTCTTTGTTCTTTACTATGTTACTTCAAATACGTGTCTGTCTGTGATTCCACACCGCTGCTTTGAAGTTATGCCGCAATGCGTCCTGGGGCGGGCTTCTTCACGTAATCCCTCATCGTAACTCCTCATAAAATACAGATCAAACTTCAAACTGGTAAGTTCTCGTTTAATCTTACTATTTTACCCCTCCATAACCTAGGGACTAGGGGAGAATACGTGTTCGGCACGGACTAGAAGGGCCGAGATGGCCTGTGTCCGTGCTGTAATTGTTATATGGTTGCTATATGGTTATAATCCGTGACTCGACGGGCCGAACGGCCTGTTTCCATGCTGTATAATTCATTACCTATTTACCCTGAAGCCCTGTTTTCTGTTGATTGCCACTCCATCTCCTCCCCTCTCCCATCGGGCAAGAGGTACAGGAGTGTGAAAACGATCGCACACACACCTCCAGATTCAGGGACAGTTCCTTCCCGGCTGTTATCAGGCAACTGAACCGTCCTACCAGGGCTGGATTAACCATTAAACAAAATAAGCACGTGCTTAGGGCATCAAGGGAAGTGTTCATGGTGTCACAGTAAGATTAATTTTGAGGATCTGATCAAAGACTTTGCAATTAAAAAAAGTAGGAGAAAACTTTTCAAAATTAAATGAAGTGGAAATATACAAAAATAAATTATTTTCCATCTTGCTGTCAGTTTTGTTTCATTTTGAAAAATAAAACATTATTTTATGGTTTATTATTGTTAATGTTTTGAATTACATATATATGGGGGCACCAAAATCTTTTAAGTGCTTAGGGCCTCTATGGGTCTTAATCCGGCCCTGCATCCTACCACAACTAGAGAGCAGTCCTGAACTACCACCGACCTCATTGGTGACCCTCGGGACTATCTTTGATCAGACTTTACCTTGCACTAAACGTTAATGACATTATTCCTATTCCTTCGCTCCATAGATGCTGCCTCTCTGGCTGAGTTTCTCCAGCATTTTTGTCTACCTTCGATTTTTCCAGCATCTGCAGTTCTTTCTTAAACAATTATTCCTTTTATCCTGTATCTGTACACTGTGGACGGCTCGATTGTAATCATGTATTGTCTTTCCGCTGACTGGTTAGCACGCAACAAAAGCTTTTCACTGTACCTCGGTACACGTGACCAGAAGCTCACTGTGATAAGTTTTTTTGGCCTTCCATCACAGCAATGTGATGGATGTTTATGTAAATTATGTTGTGTCTTGGGTCTATTTGTTTGTAATGTATGGCTGCAGAAACGGCATTTCGTTTGGACCTCAATGGGTCCAAATGACAATTAAATTGAATCTTGAATCTTGAATCTTGAATGTCCTGCACATTGAGGAATCGATGGTTCGCTGCTCACCTGTGGGGCTGGCTGCCTGTTTTGTTGGTGACTGCAAGCTGACAGGGTTGATCATCAGTGTCAAAGCTGGCTTCCTGTGTAAGAAACCACACTCTTCAGCTTTCTTTGACAGCTTATGAGTGCGCTGCTCATCTACTTAGTTCCAATCTGCATTCTCACAAAGGTCGCAAAGGTTTCAAAGGCCTTTCATTGTCACGTGTATCAATTAAGGTACAGTCATATGTGAATTACCATACAGCCATGTGGAAAAAAATGCAACAAGACACACAGCTACATAAAAGTTAACATAAACTTCCACCACCGGAGAACATGGATAGGTGACGTTTCACAGAGTGCTGGAGTGACTCAGCGGGTCAGGCAGCATCTGTGGAGAACATGGATAGGTGACGTTTTGCAGAGTGCTGGAGTAACTCAGCGGGTCAGGCAGCATCTATGGAGAACATGGATAGGTGACGTTTCACAGAGTGCTGGAGTAACTCAGCGGGTGCAGCAGCATCTATGGAGCTAAGGAAATAGGCAACATTTCGGGTCGAAACCCTTCCGGGTTTCAGCCCGAAACGTTGCCTATTTCCAGAAGGGTTTCGGCCCGAAACGTTGCCTATTTCCTTAGCTCCATAGATGCTGCTGCACCATAACTCAGCGGGTCAGGCAGCATCTGTGGAGAACATGGATAGGTGACGTTTCACAGAGTGCTGGAGTAACTCAGCGGGTCAGGCAGCATCTATGGAGAACATGGATAGGTGATGTTTCACAGAGTGCTGGAGTAACTCAGCGGGTCAGGCAGCATCTGTGGGGAACATGGATAGGTGACGTGTCGGGTGCTGGAGTAACTCAGCCTTCCATCACAATGAGGAACGTAGGGAATCTGCTGTGGTGAAACGTCACCTATCCATGTTCTCCATAGATGCTGCCTGACCCGCTGAGTTACTCCAGCACTCTGGACCCTTCTTCAGACTTCTCTTCCCATAAACCAGCATCTGCAGTTCCTTGCTACACATTTGATTAACGTTGTTGGTGATATCTTTGCATGGACTGTGTTGGACACACTGAACCAGGAGGACCCGCATATAGTATGCCTGAAACACGGTGGCGCAGCGGGTAGAGCCGCTGCCTCACAGCGCCAGAGACCCGGGTTTGATCCTGACCTTGGGCGCTGTTTGTGTGGAGTTTGCATGTTCTCCCCGTGACTGCGTGGACTTCCTCCCTCATCCCAAAGACGTGGAGGTTTGGAGGTTAATTGGCCTTTGTACATTGCCCCCTAGTGTGTGTAGGGAGTGGATGCCTGAGTGGTCTAACATGGAACTAGTGTATGTCGGAAGGAACTGCAGATGCCAGTTTACACCGAAGAGAGGCACAAAACGCTGCAGTAAAACAGCGGGACAGGCAGCATCTCTGGAGAACATGGATAGGTGACGTTGTGAAGGGTTGAGACCCTTCTTCAGACTGAGAGAAGCTGGAGGCATTGGAAGGTACAGAACAAATGACCAAGGAAATGCGGAGCCCACAATGGTCCATTGTTGGCTCGGGACGAGGTGGCAATGAAGGAATCCAAACAGTGAAATAAGCAAGATGACTCAGATGGGGGAGGGACGGAGAGAGAGAGAGAGAGAGAGAGGGAACACAGGGAACAGAATAGACAATAGACAATAGGTGCAGTAGGCCATTCGGCCCTTTGAGCCAGCACCGCCATTCAATGTAATCACATACCCCTAACCTGCCTTCTCCCCATATACCCTGACTCCGCTATCTTTAAGAGCCCTATCTAGCTCTCTCTTGAAAGCATCCAGAGAACCTGCCTCCACCGCCCCCATGAGGCAGAGAATTCCACAGACTCACAACTCGCTGTGTGAGAAAAAGTGTTTCCTCGTCTCTGTTCTAAATGGTGAACCAGTGTGAGGGGGGGGTGATCGACAGTCAGCGTGGAGTTTGCAGGTTCTCCCAGTGACCATGTGGTGAGAAGGACCCAAACCTAAACTCAACAAAGGGCGGCTCGTTTCTTCCCCGCTTGCCCAGGCACTTTGAACAAGGCACCCACCTTCAAATATTATTTGGTGAGCCCCCTCTCTCATGGTACTGAGAAGGGTGTGGCGTGTGTTCTTGGGGGGGGGGGACTTACAGCAACATCTTACAGTTCGAGGAGGGGCTCTTGCGATGCCCACCTGCGCAAACACTTGGCTTTGAGCGGAAACATCTTCTGGATGAGGTTTGCCTTGATCAGAGGGGTTCCAGATTGAAGATTGACAGTCCAAAAGGGGCAAGACAAACCGTCTGGACAAGGCCCGCACCTGACCAAGGCCTTAATTGAAAACATCACAAAGAAATATTCTCCATTATTCACCCCTCGATGCCACAATAAGATGCTGCTCATTGCTCAACCGATGATGTGGCTCTAGATGGCCAGTGATGTCATATCAATGCACCGGCCTGTTGCTAAGGAAATGATGTCATAATTAATCTGCCACGCGGGGACAGGCCCTTCGGCCCCACGGGTCCGTGCCGACCAGCGATCGCCCCCCATACCAACAATACCTGACACACACTAGGGACAATTTACAATCTTTACTGAAGCCAATTAACCTGCAAACCAGCGCATCTTTGGAGTGTGGGAGGAAACTGGAGCACCCATAGAAAAAACGCTATCTTCAAGACCCCTATCTAGCTCTCTCTTGAAAGTAAACAGAGAACCGGCCTCCACCGTCCTCTGAGGCAGAAAATTCCACAGACTCACCACTCTCTGTGAGAAAAAGTGTTTCCTCATCTCCGTTCTAAATGGCTTACCCCTTATTCTTAAACTGTGTGTGGCTCCTGGTTCTGGACTCCCCCAACATCGGGAACATATTTCCTGCCTCTAGCGTGTCCAAGCCCTTAAATGAGATGTCCTCTCATCCTTCTAAACGGCAGAGTGTACAAGCCCAGCCGCTCCATTCTCTCAGCACGTGACAGTCCCTGAGGTTATCCTGAACTCAACGGCTGTGAAGTCCGACGGAGGCTGCAACAGATCTAACAGCTCCAATCGTCTTGGTTCCCTTGCCGTTGGAATGAGTTGATTGATTTGTGAAGGACCGTGTGCTTCCTGGAGCGCAAACACACGCACACGCGTCACGTTCTGTGAGCTGAAAAAAACAACGGAACTCAGACCATCCGGGGGATTGCCATGATAATTGAGAATTAACACAGAGAAATAGGAGGTGTTGCATTTTTGGGAGCACTAACGGCCCCTGTCCCACGGTACGAGTTCATTCCAAGAGCTCTCCCGAGTTTTAAAAAAATCAAACTCGTGGTAAGCACGGAGAATGTACGTAGCGGGTACGTCGGAGCTCGGGGACGTCTCTTAGCGGCTCGTAACGCTGGTACTCGGGAAGACTCGCTAACAGCAGGTAAGCACGGGAAGATTTTTCAACATGATGAAAAATGTCCACGAGAGCCCCGAGTACCGACGAGTGGCCATTACCGTAAATCTCCGAGTTCGAATCAGGGCAAACTCGGGAGAACTCTTGGAATGAACTCGTACCGTGGGTCAGAACCTACACAGTAAATGATAGAGACCAAGGGAGTGTTGAAGAGCAGAGAGATCTAGGAGAGACTCTGTGCGTTTACTCAAACTGTTTGGATAGCATGCAGAGCAAAGCTTTTAACGGTAGTTTAGTTTAGTTTAGTTTGGAGATACACAGCTAAACTAAATCCCTTCGGTCCCACCGAGTCCGTGCCGACCAGCGATCCCCGCACATTAACATCATCTAACACCAGGGACAACTTTTACATTTACACCAAGCCACTTAACCTACAAACCTGCACGTCTTTGGAGCGTGGGAGCAAACCGAAGATCTCGGAGAAAACCCACGGGGAGAACGTGCAAACTCCGTACAGACAGCACCCGTTGTCAGGATCAAACCCGGGTCTCCGGCGCTGTGAGGCAGCAACACTACCGCTGTGTCACCGTGCCACCATTTTATACAATAATTAGATGCGCCAGATAAAATTTTGTGTAAAATGTGGTGAACTGTAGTAATTGGATAATCAACAAGGTGCAATTATTTACAGGCCAAACCACCCAATGGAATTGTGAGACAACAAACTGCATATTTAAACTCTTTTTGAGTCTTTAACGTCATACTTTTTAAACGCAAACATGCACAATGTTAGATCATGGAGCGATTGAAATGCTATGAAATGATCACCACCTTGTGGCTATTCCGGCTACTGTAACCAATGATCAATGGAACACAGGGCAGTGGACACAAGGAACTGCAGGCGCTGAAAACATGAGCGGAAAAAAAAAAAAACACGGGAGTGCTGGAGTAACTCAGCGGGTCAGGCAGCATCTGTGGAGAACATGGATAGGTGACGTTTCACAGAGTGCTGGAGTAACTCAGTGGGTCAGGCAGCATCTGTGGAGAACATGGATAGGTGACGTTTCACAGAGTGCTGGAGTAACTCAGCGGGTCAGGCAGCATCTATGGAGCTAAGGAAATAGGCAACGTTTCGGGTCGAAACCCTTCCGGGTTTCGGCCCGAAACGTTGCCTATTTCCAGAAGGGTTTCGGCCCGAAACGTTGCCTAATTCCTTCGCTCCATAGATGCTGCTGCACCATAACTCAGTGGGCCAGGCAGCATCTGTGGAGAACATGGATAGGTGATGTTTCACAGAGTGCTGGAGTAACTCAGTGGGTCAGGCAGCATCTCTGGAGAACATAGATAGGTGATGTTTCGACCCAGTCTGTGGAAGAGTCTCGAGACAAAACACCATGTACTCTAGAGATACTGCCTGAATTGCGGAATGACTCCAGCACTTTATAGAACAGTGGAGCAGAGGAAAAGGCTCTTCGGCCCAATTTGCCCACACCGGCCAACATGCCCCATCTATACTAGTCCCACCCGCCCGCGTTTGGTCCATATCCCCCTAAAGCTGTCATTGATGTTAGAGAAGTCAATGTTCACACCGCTGGGGTGTAAGCTGCCCAAGCAAAATATGAGGTGCTGTTCCTTCAATCTGTGTTTTCTTTAAGAACTGACAAGAATGGGCTGTAGGTGGCAGCCGTGAGCTACCTACATGGAATGGAATGGAAAATATGTGACAAGTTACAGTGAAATTCTTGGGTCGACACCAAATAGGTGAGGCAGCATCTATGGAGAGAAGGAATGGGTGACGTTTCGGGTGACCCAGCATTTCATGTCTACCTTTGATTTTATCCAGCATCTGCAGTTCTTTCTTACAAAAATATTCTCTGCTTGCGTGCCAATTGTCGCCACAGATGACACAAAGCTGGGTGGCAGTGTGAACTGTGTGGAGGATGCTATGAGAATGCAGGGTGACTTAGACAGGTTGGGGGAGTGGGCAGATGCATGGCAGATGCAGTTCAATGTGGATAAATGTGAGGTTATCCACTTTGGTAGCAAAAACATGAAGGCAGATTACTATCTAAATGGTGTCATGTTGGGAAAAGGGGAAGTACAACGGGATCTGGGGGTCCTTGTTCATCAGTCACTGAAAGTAAGCATGCAGGTACAGCAGGCAGTGAAGAAAGTGAATGGCATGTTGGCCTTCATAACAAGAGGAGTTGAGTATTGGTGCAAATAGGTCCTTCTGCAGTTGTACAGGGCCCTAGTGAGACCACACCTGCAGTATTGTGTGCAGTTTTGGTCCCCTAATTTGAGGAAGGACATTCTAACCTGTCTAACTATTTCTAAAAAGTTGGATTAGTCCAAGCCTCAACTACTTCCTCTGGCAGCTCGTTCCATACACCCACCTCCCATCTCCGGAGAACAGAAATAGGTGATGTTTCAGGTCGAAACCCTTCAGGGGAAAGGGAAACAAGAGATATGGTGAAGTAGCGAGATATAGAACAAATGAATGAAAGATATGCAAGGAAAGGTGGAGCCCACAATGCTCCATTGTTGGCTGTGGGCTGGATGATAATGCGTTAACGTGAGACTCAACAGGACGCCATTGAAACTAGTGCGATGACTTGGGTGGGGGGTAGGGATGGAGAGAGAGGGGATGCAAGGGTTACTTGAAGTGAGAGAAATCAAAAGTCATACCGCTGAGTCGAAAGCTTCCCAAACGGAGGAGGACTGGCCAGAAGGGGGGCGCTGTATTGTTTATTTTTATTTATCGCTGGGCAATTATTAATGAGGGGAAAAGTGAAAGCAATAAAAGTATAAACCTACTACTTGTGTCAAATCAGACACGCCCTGGCTTAACGCAGCATTATTGAACCGTCAATTCAGTTGCAAATCACCAGAGGCAAAATGTGCTTACAATTGGACTGCTCAATGTTAACTCTTGAAAAAAGGATGTTGGTGATCTCCAGTTTAGTTTAGTTGAGGGATACAGCGCGGAAACAGGCCCTTCGGCCCACCGAGTCTCCACCGGCTAGCGTACTTTAATACTATCCCCTACACACGCTCGGGACAATTCACACATATTAACCTACAAGCCACACGTCTTTGGAGTGTGGGAGGAAACCGAAGATCTCGGAAGAAAACCACGCACAGGTCACGGACAAACTCCGTACAGACAGCACCCGTAGTCAGAATTAATCCCGGGTCCCGGGCGCTGTGGGGATGGGACAGAGGTGCAGCGGGTAGAGCTGCTGCCTCACAGCTCCGTAGACCCGGGTTCCATCCTGACCTCGGGTGCTGCAGGTTTACTCCGGGTGCTCCGGTTTCCTCCCACATTCCAAAGGCGTGGAGGTTTGCAGGTTAATTGGCCCCCGGGTGTGGGTTAGTGCCGGTGTCAGGGGTCACGGGGAGATGGGGTTGGGAGGGAGAGATCGATCTGCCACAAATTGAATGGCGGAGTAGACTCGATGGGCCGAACGGCCGAATTCTGCTCCCATCGGTTATGGACTTACAAACCTGCCATTCGGCCCATCGAATCCCTGCTGCTTTGTCAATCACAAGATCGCCGACCTCTGCCCATGGCCATCTCTCTCATCCTTTATCGCCAGTGTTTATCGGTCGCTAATGTTTTCATCAATTCCTTCGTTTTGCCAAGCGACCCACATTCCCCATTGTGGCGAAGGTTTTATCTCCCCCCCCCCCCCCCCGCTGGAAGATTCTCTTTGGACGAGTTTAGATTTAATTTTAGATTATGTCTCCGAGTTGTCACTTCCCTTATAAGCGAGTGTGGATATTTCTTATCGCACCTGTCAGGCCATTTCAGGTTCGTAAACACTTTAATCAGTCCACCTCCTCATCCCCTGAGCATATAAACCAGGGTTAGTCATCACCGAGGCTCTGGCACGCAGGCCTTCAAGATGGTTTGTCAATGGTCTTCCTTCAAGGTCATTGGGAAGGGAGGAACTGCAGATAGAATCATCGAAACATAGACCATAGGTGCAGGAGTAGGCCATTCAGCCCTTGGTGGCCGATTGGGAAAGGGGGAGATGCAGCGAGACCTGGGTGTCATGGTACACCAGTCATTGAAGGTAGGCATGCAGGTGCAGCAGGCAGTAAAGAAAGCGAATGGTATGTTAGCTTTCATTGCAAAAGGATTTGAGTATAGGAGCAGAGAGGTTCTACTGCAGTTGTACAGGGTCTTGGTGAGACCACACCTGGAGTATTGCGTACAGTTTTGGTCTCCAAACCTGAGGAAGGACATTATTGCCATAGAGGGAGTGCAGAGAAGGTTCACCAGACTGATTCCTGGGATGTCAGGACTGTCTTATGAAGAAAGACTGGATAGACTTGGTTTATACTCTCTAGAATTTAGGAGATTGAGAGGGGACCTTATAGAAACTTACAAAATTCTTAAGGGGTTGGATAGGCTAGATGCAGGAAGATTGCTCCCGATGTTGGGGAAGTCCAGGGCAAGGGGTCACAGCTTAAGGATAAGGGGGAAATCCTTTAAAACCGAGATGAGAAGAACTTTTTTCACACAGAGAGTGGTGAATCTCTGGAACTCTCTGCCACAGAGGGTAGTCGAGGCCAGTTCATTGGCTATATTTAAGAGGGAGTTAGGTGTGGCCCTTGTGGCTAAGGGGATCAGAGGGTATGGAGAGAAGGCAGGTACGGGATACTGAGTTGGATGATCAGCCATGATCATATTGAATGGCGGTGCAGGCTCGAAGGGCCGAATGGCCTACTCCTGCACTTAATTTCTATGTTTCTATGTTTCTATGATCATGGCTAATCATCCAGAATCAGTACCCCGTTCCTCCTTTCTCCCCCAATCCCTTGATTCCGTTAGCCCTAAGAGCTAAATCTAACTCTCTCTTGTGAATTGGCCTCCACTGCCTTCTGTGGCAGAGAATTCCACAGATTCACAACTCTCTGGGTGAAAAGGTTTTTCCTCATCTTAGTCCTAAATGGTCTACCCTTTATTCCTAAACTGTGCGACCCCTTGTTCTGGACACCCCCCAACATTGGGAACATTTTTCCTGCATCTAGCCGGTCCAATCCCTTTAGAATTTTATATGTTTCTAGAAGGTTCCCTAAATTCCAGTGAGTACAAGCCCAGTCGACCCATTCTTTCTGATGCTGGTTTACACCGAAGATGGTCGCAAAATGCTGGAGTAACTTGGGAAGCATCTCTGGAGAGAAGGAGTGGTGGGTGACTTTTCCCCTTCTTCAGAGTCGATGACCCTTGAACAAATTGAAAGATATGCAAAATCAGATCAAAGGGTGGTGGAAACCCACAGATATAGAACAAATGAATGAAATGACCCGCTATGCAGCAGCAAAAAATACAACGATCAAAGGAAATAGTGGGCCGAAACCCGCCCACAGAATATTTTTAGCTCCATAGATCGCTGACCCGAAAGCACTCTGTCACCTATCCATTCTCCACAGATGCTGCTCCCGCTGAGTTACTCCTGCCTGACCCGCTGAGATTGACCCGCTGGTTATGGTGCAGCAGCATCTATGGAGCGAAGGAAATAGGCAACGTTTCGGGCCGAAACCCTTCTGGAAATAGGCAACGTTTCGGGCCGAAACCCGGAAGGGTTTCGACCCGAAACGTTGCCTATTTCCTTAGCTCCATAGATGCTGCTGCACCCGCTGAGTTACTCCAGCACTCTGTGAAACGTCATCTATCCGTGTTCTCCACAGATGCTGCCTGACCCGCTGAGTTACTCCAGCACTCTGTGAAACGTCACCTATCCGTGTTCTCCACAGCTGCTGCCTGACCCACTGAGTTACTCCACACTCTGAGAAACGTCGCCTATCTGCCTCTCCACAGATGCTGCCCGACCCACTGAGTCCAGCACTCTGTGTCCATCACTCTGTTTAAACCGGCATCTGCAGTTCCTTCCTCCACCGTAAATCTTCCCAGCGATGTATGCGGCTGTATAAATCATACACACCGGCCTCTCCCTGCCATCATCTATAACGACA
This sequence comes from Leucoraja erinaceus, assembly GCF_028641065.1. Lineage (NCBI taxonomy): Eukaryota > Metazoa > Chordata > Chondrichthyes > Rajiformes > Rajidae > Leucoraja > Leucoraja erinaceus. The sequence continues at coordinate 34,961,387 of NC_073398.1, read as the reverse complement.
TCATCTATAACGCTTGTGTGAATCACAAACCAGTGATTTGCTGCTGACCATTTATTAAAGTGAAATGCAAGGCGATCTATAACCCGTTTTCAAAACTGATTTGTTACAGGGTAAGGAGTCGATTACCGTAAAAACCACGCCAGCCTGCTGAAGGGGAGAGGCTTTTGGAATGATTTAAGGACAGGTGCGTCAGAGGTGGGACACCTGAGTGATTGGTGGCCTCAGTTTGACACAATAATGAAGAGTTATTGACAATCTAACTGTGGCTCCAGGATAACAGGATGGGCTATTGACCACAGCGGAAACATCCTGGAATATCTTTAATAACCGCTGGTTTATTACCAATTAGGAACATGTTAGTGAGGATTGTTGGCGAGGATTAATGGGACGGGCTGTCGATTTGTGTTGAGATTTACGTCCAGGCTAACTGGGAGAGAGATTAGCTCGAGAGCTGGCAACTCCTTGTGTGTAACGGAACAGAACTCTCTAAAGATGAAACAATTCATGCTGATCGAACGCAAAGGATAATGTTTAGACAATAATAGACAATAGGTGCAGGAGTAGGCCATTCGGCCCTTCGATCCAGCAGCGCCATTCAACGTGATCATGGCTGATCATCCACAATCAGTACCCCATTCCTGCCTTCTCCCCCATATCCCCTGACTCTGCTGTTTTTAAGAGCCCTATCTAGCTCTCTCTTGAAAGCATCCAGAGAACCGGCCACAGAATTCCACAGACTCACAACTCTCTGGGTGAAAAAGTGTTTCCTCGTCTCCGTTCTAAATGGCCTAACCCTTATTCTTAAACTGTGGCCCCTGGTTCTGGACTCCCCCAACATCGGGAACATGTTTCCTGCCTCTAGCGTGTCCAAGCCCTTAATAATCTTATATGTTTCATTCACAATCAGAACTCCGTTCCTGCCCTCTCCACAGGATCGCTTGATGCCGCTAGCTTTAAGAACTCTATCTAAAGGGCCTGTCCCACTTTCATGACCTAATTCAAGACCTCTGCCGAGTTTGCCCTTGACTCATACTTGCTGCATGTCGTAGGAGGTCGTAGGTAGGTCGTAGGTAGGTCGTAGCAGGCCGTGATGCTAGTCAATAGATAATAGGTGCAGGAGGAGGCCATTCGGCCCTTCGAGCCAGCACTGCCATTCAACGTGATTATGGCTGATCATCCCCAATCAATACCCCGTTCCTGCCTTCTCCCCATATCCCCTGACTCCGCTATGTTTAAGAGCCCTATCTGGCTCTCTCTTGAAAGCATCCAGTAGGATCAGGGTGTTTTTCTAGCCTGATGCTAAATGTCCACGAGTAAAAAAAGGTGGTGAATTAGGTCATGAAAGTGGGACAGGGCCTTAACTCTCGTTTGAAGGCATCCAGTGAAGCAGCCTCCACTGTTGTCCTAATATCCATTAGACGCAGTGCTTTAGAATCAGAAGCATTTCATAAGAAGGGTGATTATGCTTAGCAGGTGTTGATGAATCTGATAACTAATGATCCTATTATGAACATTTGATGGAGATCTTCTTGAAAACCAATTATCATTATAATATGAATCTCAAGTCAAATTATGATAATGAGTGCAGATTACAGGTGTTTGTGATTATTTATGCTAATTACTTCCTGTAGAATTAATGGGAAACATCCTCGTCTGAGTTTTCGATTGTTTCTGTATATTGTAAATTAATGGCACGCCTGGCTGGAGAATTAATAGTTGGGTATCTTCCAAGCTGTTATCAGGCAACTGAAGCATCCTACCACGACGAGAGGGCGGTCCTGATCTATTGTGTAGGAAATAACGGCAGATGCTGGTTTAAGTCGAGGGGATTTATCGCAGTCGCTGCCTCAAAAAGGCTGGCAGTATCATCAAAGACCCACACCATCCTGGCCACACACTCATCTCCCCGCTACCTTCAGGTAGAAAGTACAGGAGCCTGAAGACTGCAACAACCAGGTTCAGGAATAGCTACTTCCCCACAGCCAACAGGTTATTAAACCTGGCTCGGACAAAACTGATTATTAATAGCCCATTACCTGTTATTTGCACTTTACCAGTTTATTTATTCATGTGTGTATATATTTATATTATGGTATATGGACACACTGATCTGTTTTGTAGTAAATGTCTACTATGTTCTGTGTGCTGAAGCAAAGCAAGAATTTTATTGTCCTATACAGGGACACATGACAATAAAACTCACTTGAACTTGAAGTCGGAGGTGGATACAAAATGCTGGAGTAACTCAGCAGGGGACAGGCAGCATCTCTGGAGAGAAGGAACGGTTGACGTTTCGGGACAGCATTTTGTGTCCACCTTCAGCGCAGGAACTTAAGCGGTCGTCTCGAACCTGATGCCAAGACCAAACCTCCTGGAGCTGGGCTTGTACACTCTGGAGTTTAGAAGGATGAGAGGTAATCTCATTGAAACATATAAGATTGTTAAGGGTTTGGACACACTAGAGGCCGGAAACATGTTCCCGATGTTGGGGGAGTCCAGAACCAGGGGCCACAGTTTAAGAATAAGGAATAAGCCATTTAGAACGGAGACGAGGAAACACTTTTTCTCACAGAGAGTGGTGAGTTTGTGGAATTCTGGAGGCCGGTTCTCTGGATGCTTTCAAGAGAGAGCTAGATAGGTCTCTTAAAAACAGCGGAGTCAGGGGATATGGGGAGAAGGCAGGGACGGGGTACTGATTGGGGATGATCAGCCATGATCACAATGAATTTTTATTTTTACATTTACCGAAGCCAATTAACCTACAAACCTGTACATCTTTGGAGTGTGGGAGGAAACCGAAGATCTCGGAGAAAACCTGCGCAGGTCACGGGGAGAACGCGCAAACTCCATACAGACAGAACCTGTAGTCGGGATCGAACCCGGGTCTCTGGTGCTGTGAGGCAGCAACTCTACCGCTGCGCCACCGTGCCACCCTCCGTCTGTCGAGAAAGTCTGTTCAATGCCAATAGCCGGCACATAATGGCGAGCATTAAGAGGCTAATGTTTTTTACCGCATATTCATTAAGAATAATCGGAATCCTTTGGAAAATTATAAGCCCTGTGACAATAACTCTAAACCAAACGGCGGAAGATAAGGCTGTCATTAATAATAGCTTAAAAAACCAGTGTCAAATTGCTGCAATGGATTAAGAAAATAATCAATGTACATTTGTAGCACAAGTTTGTAGGTTTAATATTCCATTTAAAATGACACTGTAATTATGGGATATTCATTATTGCTGCTCCCCTGCTGACAATTTAGAGGCAGATGCTTTTAGTGGAAATATTCTCTGTAGTTCTAGCCACCACTCCGTACAGACAGCACCTGTAGTCAGGATGGAACCCGGGTCTCTGGCGCTGTGAGGCAGCAACTCTACTTTGGGGATGATCAGCCATGATCAGATTGAATGGCGGTGCTGGCTCGAAGGGCCGAATGGCCTACTCCTGCGTCTATTGTCTATTGTCCACCGCTGCACCACCGTGCATGATTCGTAAGTGATAGGAGCAGAATTAGGCCATTCGGCCCATCTAGTCTACCCCGCCATCCAATCATGGCTGATCTATCTCTCCCCCTCCGAACCCCAATCTCATGCCTTCTCCCCACAACCCTCGACACCCGCACTAAATCGAGAATCTTTCTCTCCATCTCTGCGTGGGATGTGCTTTGTTCCCCTTTAGCGGTTGGTTATGGATTATCTGGGACAGACCCACCACCAAATATCCGGCAACTGCTGTTCTGGCACCTCCTTTAATAGAAACATAGACAACAGGTGCAGGAGTAGAGGCCATTCGGCCCTTCGAGCTTGCACCACCATTCAATATGATCATGGCTGATCATCCAACTCAGTATCCCGTACCTGCCTTCTCTCCATACCCCCTGATCCCTTTAGCCACAAGGGCCACATCTAACTCCCTCTTAAATATAGCCAATGAACTGTGTGGCCTCAACTACCTTCTGTGGCAGAGAGTTCCACAGATTCACCACTCTCTGGGTGAAAAATGTTTTTCTCATCTCGGTCCTAAAATATTTCACCTTTAGAATGACCAGAATGTGCCAGAAATCCCCCCTGGACGTCCCCCCCGACAACGTGTCCCCTAGGCCGGGCATGGAGGCCGATCTCGACCTCATCGGGACTTCCGCGGCCGATCGGTGGGTGGAATCTGCCCCCTGCTGCCGGGGCTCTGGAACTGCGGCCAGGCCGGAGCCGGCAGATCCATTCCCTTTGCTGAGTTTGCGGCCTAGGCCGAACATTCCGGTAGCGCTGGACTCCTCTCGGAGGCCGTGACCTCTGTTGGTCCGGCCACAGGTATAATCCGGAAAGGCTCTGGAACAAATGGTGCCGGGAAGTCCGTGGTGGACCTGTAGTCAACGGTGATTGATCGATTTGAATCAGTCTAAATAAGGTCCTGACTCAAAACGTCACCTATCCATGTTCTCCACAGATGCTGCCTGACCCGCTGAGTTACTCTAGCACTCTGTGTGAAACGTCACCTATCCATGTTCTCCACAGATGCTGCCTGACCCGCTGAGTTATGATGCAGCAGCATCTATGGAGCTAAGGAAATAGGCAACGTTTCGGGCCGAAACCCTTCTGGAAATAGGCAACGTTTCGGGCCGAAACCCGGAAGGGTTTCGACCCGAAACGTTACCTATTTCCTTAGCTCCATAGATGCTGCTGCACCCGCTGAGTTACTCCAGCACTCTGTGAAACGTCACCTATCCATGTTCTCCACAGATGCTGCCTGACCCGCTGAGTTACTCCAGCACTCTGTGTTTTTTTTTAGTAAACCAGCACCTGCAGTTCCATGTTTCACGCTGTATTCTTTCCTCTGGCTTCACTTTTCACGACTCCTCGTCTTTCCTTGCCTCACACTTTTTGTCTTTCCATCTCTGGCCTTTGTCCACTAATCTGCCATTTTATCCCCCCCCCCCCCCCCCCCCTCCCCCATGTCACCTGTAGTCACCTGTGTCACCTGTATCCAGGTGTGTGGAATTCTCTGCCTCAGAGGGCGGTGGAGGCCGGTTCTCTGGTTACTTTCAAGAAAGAGCTAGATAGGGCTCTTAAAAATAGCGGAGTCAGGGGATATGGGGAGAAGGCAGGAACGGGGTACTGATTGGGGATGATCAGCCATGATCATATTGAATGGTGGTGCTGTTTCGAAGGGCCGAATGGCCTACTCATGCACCTATTGTCTATTGCCTATTACCTGTTGGGAGAGGGGAGAAGAGGGAGTGGCCGGGGGTGAGACTGGTCCTTGATGATGCTGCGTGAGGTGAGGTGTAGATGGAGTAGATGGAAGGGAGGTTGGTTTGTGTGATGGCCTGGGCTGCGTGCACAGTAAAATCTGCCATTCTCCACCCACATGGGTACCCCAGGGGTACAGAGTGCCCATGTTTGCTTTGGATTTGGGGGGGGAGGGGGGGGGGGGGGGGGTGATTGATCTGTGGTGGAAAAGGAAAATACCAATACCTTGATGCTATCTTCAGCCGAAAAGGAAGAGCAAACAAATGCACTTTGTGATGTAAGGCCGCAACTCTTCCGCTGACCCACCGTGACACCCATTGGGCAATGTAATAGTTTAATCTCCGAGCTGACGCGTGGCATTCTGCTTCAGAAGCCACGAGCCTCCCATGTGAGTGACTGATGTCCTTTACTGCCTCGTTGTATATTCAACCCCCCCCCAGGATCTTGAACCCCCTGGGACTGCAGGAGAGGCAGCTGCTGAAATCAGCCACATGTTGTGAATTTTTTTTAAAGCCACAGAATTCCCGGCATTCCCCAAGAAAACACACACGTTCCCCGTGCTTTATTTAGTGAAGCCGTCACGAGAAGAGAGTTTTTATTATTTTTTTCATTTTCTTTGCCAGACAAAGATACTACGGAGAGTTGTGGATGTAGCCCAGTCCATCACACACACACACCACACTCTCCACCATTGTAGATGTAGCCCAGTCCATCACACACACCACACTCCCCACCATTGTAGATGTAGCCCAGTCCATCACACACACCACACTCCCCACCATTGTAGATGTAGCCCAGTCCATCACACACACCACACTCCCCACCATTGACTCCGTCTACACTTCATGCTGCCTCGGGAAAGCAGCCGACATCATCAAAGACTTGTCCCTGTCCCACCCCGGTCATTCCTTCTTCTCCCCGCTCCCGTCCGGCAGAAGGTACAGAAGCTTGAAAGCGCGCACCACCAGACTCAGGAACAGCTTCTTCCCCTCTGTTATCAGGCTTCTGAACGGCCCTTCCATAAGCTAGGGACTCTCTGGAGCTGTGGTGTACTGTTGGTGGCCGTGTCTCTGTCCAAGGCACTACACCGTCATTAAACACTTTCATTAAAATGATTTTCTTTATTTATGATAAACCTGTTTTCCAATCCTCCAAACTACAGCGACTGTCTCTCACAACTAATTAGTGGAAATCTGAAAGCCCAATTTAAAAACAGCGATAATGCTTTTGTTGACATGAGTCGTGCTTCAGGATAGAAACTCCCTCTGGCTGCACAGCAGAGCTTAATGTGAAAATAATTATTTACTTTGGTTTAGTTTAGAGATACAGCGTGGAAGCAGGACCTTCAGCCCACCGAGTCCGTGCCGTCCAGCGATCCCCGCACACTAGCACTATCCTGTACAAACCATTCCCCCCGTGACCTGCATGGGCTTTCTCCGAGATAGAAACATAGAAAATAGGTGCAGGAGTAGGCCATTCGGCCCTGCGAGCCTGCACCGCCATTCGATAGGATTATGGCTGATCATCCAACTCAGTATCCCATACCTGCCTTCTCTCCAAACCCCCTGATCCCTTTAGCCACAAGGGCCACATCTAACTCCCTCTTAAATATAGCCAATGAACTGTGGCCTCAACTACCTTCTGTGGCAGATAGTTCCAGAGATTCACCACTCTCTGTGTGAAAAATGTTTTCCTCATCTCGATCCTAAAAGACTTCGCTCTTATCCTAAAACTGTGACCCCTAGTTCTTATCCTTAAACTGTGACCCCTAGTTCTTATCCTTAAACTGTGACCCCTACATGTTTGGTTTCCTCCCATATTCCAAAGTGCGGGTTTGTAGGTTAATTGGCTTGGTGTATGTGTAAAATTGTCCCTAGTGTGTGTAGAATAGTCCATGTTTAGAGGGATACGGGCCAAATGGCGGCAGGTGGGACTAGTGTGGATGGCTCATGTTGGTCGGTGCGGGCAAGTTGGGCCGAAGGGCCTGTTTCCATGCTGTATCACTCGATGACTGTGTGACTCTATCAGCTTAATTGCAAAGACTGAAGGTACATTTCACACTATGGGTCAATCATGTCGATTAAATATCTAATTCTAATCTGTCCTATTAAAGGTAATTAATTAAAATCATCGCAAATGATCCCCGCTCCAGACACCTCACACGTGTCACATGGCATTAATAAATTGTTAATATTAATTCAGCATCATTAGAGCACATCGTTGCTTTGTGAAGACTTAATGATATTGTTACAGCGATTAATTAAGGCACACACAAGATGACTATATTTCACCGACGTGCGTTACAGGGTGTGGTATACACCAAAGATCCAACAGCGGAGCAAGATAGACCACTCCTGCTAAACGCAGGTGCAGCAGCATCTATGGAGCGAAGGAAATAGGCAACGTTTCGGGCCGAAACCCGGAAGGATTTCGGCCCGAAACGTTGCCTATTTCCTTCTTAAACACCTTGCAACTGCAATGAGCTTTGCATGTTTTTTTTTTAAACCCTTCCGGGTTTCGGGCCATAGATGTTGCTGCACCCGCTGAGTTTCTCCAGCATTTGTGTCCTGACAGCATCTGCAGTTCCTTCTTAAACACTCCTGCTAAATGCAACTGGCTGGCGTGTAGTACGCAACGGAGCGGAACGTGGGCCTTTTTTCCCCTCCATTTTAGTAACCCGACTCGACCCGACCCGACCCGCAGTGTAATCAACGTTGCGGGGGGAACAGTTTGTGTTGATAAATTATAATTCAGAAAATGAGGAGAAGATTTTTACCACAGAGCTTTTATTTTTACGAGGATGTTTCCGTAACCGGCTTCCGTCTCCGCACTAGTATCTTTGCTCCGCTACGGGGTCTTTGGTGCGGAGACGGAAGCCGGTTACGGAAATGGGGCCGAAAATTACCCGTGAATCTGCCCATGACCGTACTGTGTCTTTTTCATTGAGTGGACTATCCTGCTCGCTGTAGGATCTTTGGTCCATCACAGGTACTGACTTCCCCGCCATCGAAGGGATCTACAGGAGTCGCTGCCTCAAAATGGCAGCCAGCATCATCAGAGACCCACACAAATCTCATCTCAGTGCTTCAGTGACCAGCAGGTTCAAGAACAGCTTCTTCCCAACAACCTTTGTGAAGAGGAGATCTTGCTTGACAAATTCTTTGGAGAAGTAAATAGCAGGACAGTCAGAGTCGGTAGATGTTGTTTACTTAGATTTTCACAAAGCCTTTGGCAAGGTGCCACACGTGAGACTGCTAAGGAAAATGAGAGCCCACGGTATCACAGGGCAGATACTAGCATGGATAGCAGATTGGCTGGATGGGAGAAGTCAAAGAGTGGCAATAAAGGGGGGCTTTTCCTGGTTGGCAGCCAGTGACTAGCGGAGTTGCTGGGGCCACCACCTCCTCTGGCAGCCCGTTCCATACGCCCACCACCCTTTGTGTGAAAATGATACAAGGGGTTGGACAGGCTAGATGCAGGAAAATTGTTCCCGATGTTGGGGAAGTCCAGAACGAGGGGTCATAGTTTAAGGATAAAGGGGAAATCTTTTAGAACCGAGATGAGGAAAACTTTTTTCACACAGAGAGTGGTGAATCTCTGGAATTCTCTGCCGCAGAAGGTAGTTGAGGCCACAGTTCATTGGCTATATTTAAGAGGGAGTTAGCTGTGGCCCTTGTGGCTAAAGGGATCAGGGGTTATGGAGAGAAGGCAGGGACGGGATACTGAGTTGGATGATCAGCCATGATCATATTGAATGGCGGTGCAGGCTCGAAGGGCCTAATGGCCTACTCCTGCACCTATTTTCTATGTTTCTATGTTTCTATGATACCCCTCAGATTCCTATTCAATCTTTTCCCCTTCACTTTGAGCCTATGTCCTCTGCTCCTTGATTCCCCTACTCTGTTGCAGTGAAAAGCTTTTGTTGCGCGCTATCCAGTCAGCGGGGAGATATCGTAAACTCATTAGACAAGCAGCGAGAGCAGTAATAATAACTGCAGGCTGAGCTTGGCCGATCCCCTGAGTGAATGATCTTAATAAAAAGCAACTTGGATCATAACCAAAGTTCTGATAAATCCCTGAAACAGTTGGCAATAAAATAGATTGTGCCATTTTCCAGGAGGTTGTTTATTGGTATTTTTCAGGAAGAGGCGGCACGGAAACAGGCCCATTGTCCCAATTTGCCCATGCTGTGCAAGATGCTCCATCTACACCAGGAGTCGGCAACCTTGTTCTGCATAGGGGCCAGGACCCATGTCTGTGAGCGGATGGCGGGCTACATCTGTCGCCATGGTGTGACACTTGGTGTTGTTTTTCCCGTTAGTTTTCCATGTGTTTTTCAAGTAATTTTCTGTAGTTCCCAGATCGCCCGTGTAACCCGGGACTGGCTGTAACGGCCCAGATCGCACGCGCACCCCGGGACTGGCTGTAACGGCCCAGATCGTGAAAACTATTTGAAAAAAAAAAAAACGCCTGCGGGCCGGATGATTTCGGGTTAAGGGCCGGATCCGGCCCGCGGGCCGTAGGTTGCCGACCCTGATCTACACTAATCCCACCTGCTCGCAAGTAGCTCCATTGATCAATCGATCGATTGATTGATACTTATTTATCGAATGTGACACGTCACAGGGCAGTGCGTTGTTTTGGATACCCTGCTTCCACGCTGTATCTCCAAAACTAACTAGAACTAAAACTCAAAGTGACGCTACAAAAGCGACAGTCAACAGAACGGTTTTCCTTCCATTCAGAGCCAGCAACATAATGGGGGACCCCTACCCCCCCGCAGCAACGGACTGTTCCAGCTGCTACGGTCAGGCAAACGCCTCCGCTGTCACGCTGTGATAACAGAGAGAATGAGACGGAGTTTCTTCCCACAGGCCATCAGGACTGTAAACTCTGATCTCACCAGGGACTAATTTTCTGTTGTGTTCTGTTGTGTCTTTATAAAATTGCTGTTTTTTTTCCCAAAATGTTCTATTCTATTCTGTTCTGTAGTTTTTTTGCACGATTCCGCAGGCATTGCCACTTTCATTTCACTGCACATCTTGTATGTGTATGTGACAAAAAAAATTGACTTGACTTGATTCAACCAAGATCACAATGAATGGCGGTGCTGGCTCGAAGGGCCGAATGGCCTCCTCCCGCACCTATTTTCTATGTTCCTATTAAAAACCACAGACCAATCCTTTCCTCAATAAACAATGATTGCTGGTACGTTAATAAAAAATAAATACATTCCTTCTAAATAATGAATGGCTTATTTTAATCCATTGGATTATTACCTGGGGAAGGATGATTCGGCAAGCAATTTGTTGCCGTTAGGACACTTAACAAGCCATGGTCTGTGGTGGGGAGAGGATGCACAATATTAAGCCTTGAGGCTGAATCGTGAACACATGTTGTACCGGCTATGAACTTGTTCAATTATTCACAGCTTCCTGGGAACTCGATATAACAAATATTAAATATAAACTATTAAAAAATTCTTGAGCTGGAAACCAATTTCTATCAATGTTACATTTGCCGTGGTTGCATAAAACATAATGTTCAGGGAAATAACAGCTTTAATCTTGTTCCATGCAAGGATGGCCAAAGATGACTCTTGGTAAAGGTAGACAAAAATGCTGGAGAAACTCAGCGGGTGAGTCAGCATCTATGGAGCGAAGAAATGGTGACGTTTCGGGTCGAGACCCTTCTTCGAAGGAATAGGTGACGTTTCGGGTCGAGACCCCTTGGGGTCTCGACCCGAAACGTGACCTGCTCCTTCACTCAATAGATGTTGCCTCACCCGCTGAGTTTCTCCAGCATTTTAGAAACATAGACATAGAAACATAGAAACTAGGTGCAGGAGTAGGCCATTCAGCCCTTCGAGCCTGCACCGCCATTCAATATGATCTTGGCTGATCATCCAACTCAGTATCCTGTACCTGCCTTCTCTCCATGCCCCCTGATCCCTTTAGCCACAAGGGCCACATCTAACTCCCTCTTAAATATAGCCAATGAACTGTGGCCTCAACTACCCTCTGTGGCAGAGAATTCCACAGATTCACCACTCTCTGTGTGAAAAAAAATGTTTTTCTCATCTCGGTCCTAAAAGATTTCCCCCTTATCCTTAAAACATTTTTTTTCTACCTTTATTAAGAGTAATCTCTGGCCATTCTTTCAGACCCGAAACATCGCCTATTTGCTTCGCTCCATAGATGCTGCCTCACCCGCTGAGTTCCTCCAGCATTTTTGTCTACCTTCGATTTTTTTCCAGCAGCTGCAGTTCTTTCTTAAACAACTCTTAATGAAGAGTACTTTGGTGGCACAGCGGGTGCTGCGAGGTAACAGTTCCACCAGGAAACTCAGGTTCTATCCCATCCTACCCTGCGTGTGGAGTTTGCACGTTCTCCACGTGACCTGCGTGGGTTTCCTCCGGGCGCTCCGCTTTCCTCCCACATCCCAAAGACGTGCAGGGTTTGTGGGTTCATTGGACTCCGTTTAAAATTGCCCCCTAGTGTGCCGGGAGTGGATGGGAACGTGGGATAACATACTAGAACGTAGGAGTCCCCCTAGTCCTCACCTTTCACCCCACCAGCCGTCACATACAAAAAGTAATCCTCCATCAGTTTCGCCACCTCCAACGTGACCCCACCACTCGCCACATCTTCCCATCTCCCCCCATATCTGCCTTCCGCAAAGACCGCTCCCTCCATAACTCCCTTGTCAATTCTTCCCTTCCCTCTCGGTCCACCCCCTCCCCGGGCACTTTCCCTTGCAACCGCAAGAGATGCAACACTTGTCCCTTTACCTCCCCCCTCGATTCCGTTCAAGGACCCAAGCAATCGTTCCAGGTGCGACAGAGGTTTACCTGCATCTCTTCCAACCTCATCTATTGCGTCCGCTGCTCTAGATGTCAGCAGATCTATATCGGTGAGACCAAGCGGAGGTTGGGCGATCGTTTCGCCGAACACCTCCGCTCGGTCGGCTATAACCAAGCTGACCTCCCGGTGGCTCAGCACTTCAACTCCCCCTCCCACTCCGTCTCCGACCTCTCTGTCCTGGGTCTCCTCCATGGTCACAGCGAGCAGCACCGGAAATTGGAGGAACAGCACCTCATATTCCGTTTGGGGAGTCTGCACCCCGGGGGCATGAACATCGAATTCTCCCAATTTTGTTAGTCCTTGCTGTCTCCTCCCCTTCCTCAGCCCCCCTGCTGTCTCCTCCCATCCCCCAGCCTTCGGGCTCCTCCTCCTTTTCCCTTTCTTGTCCCCACCCACCCCCGCCCCCGATCAGTCTGAAGAAGGGTTTCGGCCCGAAACGTTGCCTATTTCCTTCGCTCCATAGATGCTGCTGCACCCGCTGAGTTTCTCCAGCTTTTTTGTGTAACGTGGGATAACATTGTATTGTATTCAAATTTATTGTCATTGTCTCAATTAGAGACAACAAAATGAATTTCCCTTTACAGTCAGTATCATAAAAATAAATAAATAATAAATATTAAAACATATTAAAAAAAAAAAAAAAAAAAATAGAAATTTAAAAAAAAGCACAAACATAGAAAGTCCACGACACAACACAACACAGTGGCACCAAGGTGAGGAAGGCACCATAGTCCAGCCAGCCTCCCCTCCGATCTTCAAGATTCAAGATTCAATTCCCAGATGTTCATCCGTGGTCGGGGCCTTCCGAGCACCCGCAGTCACCGCCCTGGGTGGCCCGATGTTCAGGCCCTCACGCCGGGCTGGTGGAACGCCGACGCCGAACCCCGACGGTGAACATCCTCCTCCTCAGCGGCCCGGACCCCCTGATCAGCCGCCTCCCGCAGCCGGAGTCCGCAGCTCCCGAGTCCGCAGGCCGAGCCGGGCAGAGTCACAGGACCCCGCGTTGTTAGCCAGCGCCGCCCGCGTTGGGAGCTCCGTAAACCGCAGCTCCATGATGTCGGTGCAGCAGGTCCAGCACTCCGGGCTCCAGACGGCGACCCCCGGTAAGGCATCGCCAGCCCCGCGATGTTCCAGTGCTGTCCCGCCGCTGCTGGAGCTCCGGTCGATCCCGGCAGGAAAGGGATCCATGCGCCGAAGGGCCTGTTTCCATACTGTATCCTTAAAGTAATGATAGGTGAAGATATCAAGGAATATGGGGGGAAAAAGCCAGAACGGGGAACTGAGAAAGCAGGAACGGGGTACTGATTTTGGATGATCAGCCATGATCATATTGAATGGCGGTGCAGGCTCGAAGGGCCGAATGGCCTACTCCAGCACCCACAGTATTTTCTATGTTTCTATGTATCTATAATATGTAACGCAAACAATTTTTTTTTCCTTCCTTCTCTCCAGAGATGCTGCCTGTCCCCGCTGAGTTACTCCAGCATTTTGTGTCACCCATTCCTTCTCTCCAGAGATGCTGCCTGTCCCGCTGAGTTACTCCAGCATTTTGCGTCTATCTTCGCTGCAAACCAGCATCTGCAGTTCTTTCCTACGCAGAATATTTCTGCTGCTCTTGGATGAATTTTTCACAGAAATGAAAGCCTTAATGAAGCACAGAGGTTACTTGTGGAAAGGTAATACTGATTTAATTAAATTAATGAGAACATTGAAATGCTCTAGCACATAGTTCCTGCCTTAAACGCTCATTATGAAACTTATGAAGCTGCAGAGAAAATATTTAGATGGCTGAAAAGCCATTTTCTTTTTGTTTCAAACAAATTATATTTTTTGGGATAACTCAGCGGGACAGGCAGCATCTCTGGATAGTAGGAATGGATGATGTTTCGAGTCGAGATCCTTCTTCAGACTCAGTCTAAAGTCTGGTCTGAGTCTGAAGAAGGGTCTCGACCCAAAACGTATCCCATTCCTTCTCTGCTGAGATGCTGCCTGTCTCACTGAGTTATTCCAGCATTTTGTCTCCGTCTTTGGTTTAAACCAGCACCTGCAGTTCCTTCCTTTTTATTGAATTAAAGTTCGTTCCTTTAGGAAGATGAGGGGGAATTTCTTTAGCCAGAGGGTGGTGAATCTGTGGAATTCATTGCCAAGTCAATGGATATTTTTAAGGTAGAGATTGATAGATTATTGATTAGTGTGGGTGTCAGGGGTTATGGGGAGAAGGCAGGAGAATGGGGTTAGGAGGGCAGAGATAGATCAACCATGATTGAATAGCGGAGTAGAGTTGATGGGCCGAATGGCCTAATTCTGCTCCTATAACCTATGACCTAATGGCCTTTACAACTTTCCGAGTCTTTGACTACCTGAAAATGACAACACAAGCTGACAGAGTGTTGAAGAGGTCATATGATATGCTTGGCTTCATCGGACATTGAGTATAAGAGTTATTACAAGAGAATTGCAGAGAATTGTGGACGCAGCCCAGACCATCACACACACAAACCAACCTCCCTTCCATCGACTCCATCTACACCTCACGCTGCCTCGGCAAGGCCAGCAGCATCATCAAGGACCAGTCTCACCCCCGGCCACTCCCTCTTCTCCCCTCTCCCATCGGGCAAGAGGTACAGAAGTGTGAAAACGAACGCACACACACCTCCAGATTCAGGGACAGTTTCTTCCCGGCTGTTATCAGGCAACTGAACCATCCTACCACAACCAGAGAGCGGTCCTGAACTACTATCTACATAATTGGAGATCCTCCGGCTATCTTTGATCGGACTGGACCACAATTTATCAATCACTAAATTGTTATTCCTTTATCCTGTATCTGTACACTGTGGACGGCTCGATTGTAATCATGTATTGTCTTTCCGCTGACTGGTTAGCGCGCAACAAAAGCTTTTCACTGTACCTCGGTACACGGGACAATAAACTAAACGGAACTGAACTAATCTAAACTAAACTAAACTGAACCAAGCTAAATAAGATTTGTGTAGGAAGGAACTGCAGATGCTGCTTTACACCAAATATATATACAAAATGCTGGAGTAACTCAGCGGGACAGGCAGCATCTCTGGAAAAAAGGAATAGGTGATGTTTCGGGTCGAGACCCTTCTTCAGACTGTCGGGGGAGAGGGGAAACTAGAGGTATGAAAAGATTCAGAACAAATCAGAGCCTGCACCGAAACCCTGGCAAGGTGGAGCCCACAATGGTCCATTGTTGGCTGTGGAAGAGGTGGGATGTAGGGATGCAAACTAGCAGGACGATTAGGGTGGTGGAGGGATGAAGAGAGAGGGAAAGCAAGGGTTACTTGAGTTTAGAGAAGTCAATATTCATACCGCTGGGGTGTAAGCTGCCCAAGTGAAATATGAAGTGCTGTTCCTCCAGTTTGCGTGTGGCCTCACTCTGACAGTGGAGGAGGCCCAGGACTGAAGCAGAATTAAGTACTTTCTTACTCGCTTAGGCAAGGCATTGATTTTAGACAATAGACAATAGACAATAGGTGCAGGAGTAGACCATTCGACCCTTCGAGCCAGCACCACCATTTACTGTGATCAAGGCTAATCATCCACAATCAGTGCCCCGTTCCTGCCTTCTCCCCATATTCCTTGACTCTGCTATCTTTAAGAGCTCTATCTAGCTCTATAAAGCACTATACAGAGAATTGCCTCCACCACCTTCTGAGGCAGAGAATTCCACAGACTCACAACTCTCTGGGTGAAAAAGTGTTTCCTCATCTCCATTCTAAATGGCTTACCCCTTATTCTTAAACTGTGTGGCCCCTGGTTCTGGACTCCCCCAACATCGGGAACGTGTTTCCTGCCTCTTGCGTGTCCAAACATTTAATAATCTTGTCTGTTTCAATAAGAGTCCCTCTCATCCATTTTATGTTTAACAAAGGGATGAGAAAATGCATCTGAGTGATCCTTGCCACTGGGTGGTGCAATCAGTCCATGGGTTCTCTCTTGAGATCCCTCGCTTCAGAGAGGGCTCGCTATCTCCTGGCTATTAATTGACTGCGAATAGCAGAATTATGGTGGCTGCCAAACAGCAGGCAGGCACACCAATTTAAGCAGGATAAGGTTTTGTCGGTCATCTAACATTTCCAGCTCAAGGCAGGTCATGCACAGAAAGTTTCTGAACATCAGGAATATACAGTAATTGGACTCGTGTTACTAGAGGGCGGCACGGTGGCGCAGCGGTAGAGTTGCTGCCTCACGGCGCCTCTACTGTGAGGCAGCATCACACGATGACTGAGTCAATGATGCCGGCAGTCGCCGAAAAAAATAATCACCGAGTGGGACAGGCCCTTGACTCAGCTATCTTTAACTCTGTCCAACTCTCTTGAAAGCATCCAGAGAATTGGCCTCCACTGCCATCTGAGTGTCCACCGAGTCAGTGCCGAAAGAAGGGTTTCAACCCAATACGTCACCCATTTCTTCTCTCCAGAGATGCTGCCGGTCCCGCTGAGTTACTCCAGCACTTTGTGTCTACCTTCGATGTTAACCGGCATCTGCAGTTCTTTCACACATGTGATCCCCAGTTAAATAGAATAGAATAGAATAGAATAGTTTCTTTATTGTCATTGTAACATGGGCCATGTACAACGAAATTTAAAATGTCAGCCAGTCAGTGCAGCATTCAAACATTTCTAAAGCTAACGAAACATCCACGGTAAAATAATAAAGATAAGCAAATAAATAAATATCACAGACAAAGCACGCATACACACCCAACCCTCCATCCTTCTGTCGATTTCACCGTTACCACAGTCCCTTAGTCTGTATCGCCCCTGCGTTCCTTGGCGGCTACATTTAGTGCCTTTATAGCAGTGGGGTAAAAACTGTTTTTTAGTCTATTTGTCCTTGTCCTTGTGGATCTGTACCGTCTGCCTGACGGCAACAGTTCAAACAGGGAGTGTCCGGGGTGGGAGATGTCCTTTATTATATTCTGGGTTTTTTTGGTGCAGCGGGAACTGTGTAGGTCCTCCAAGGTAAGGAGAGGGCAGCCGACAATCCTCTGGGCGTTGTCAATGGCCCTCTGGAGCGCTTTCCTCTGAGCCGCTGGGACTAAATCGGTTTCACCTGCCTGCACGCATGTCCCTCTACACGTCACATAGAGGGAGTGCAGAGACTGATTCCTGGGATGTCAGGACTGTCTTATGAAGAAAGACTGGATAGACTTGGTTTATACTCTCTAGAATTTAGGAGACTGAGAGGGGATCTTATAGAAACTTACAAAATTCTTAAGGGGTTGGACAGGCTAGATGCAGGAAGATTGTTCCCGATGTTGGGGAAGTCCAGGACAAGGGGTCACAGCTTAAGGATAAGGGGGAAATCCTTAAAAACCGAGATGAGAAGAACTTTTTTCACACAGAGAGTGGTGAATCTCTGGAACTCTCTGCCACAGAGGGTAGTCGAGGCCACAGTTCATTGGCTATATTGAAGAGGGAGTTAGATGTGGCCCTTGTGGCTAAAGGGATCAGAGGGTATGGAGAGAAGGCAGGTACGGGATACTGAGTTGGATGATCAGCCATGATCATATTGAATGGCGGTGCAGGCTCGAAGGGCCGAATGGCCTCTACTCCTGCACCTATTTTCTATGTTTCTATGTCACCTGACACTCACTACCCTCTGAAGACCCTTCTTCAGACCAGCTACTAGGCATCATGTGCAGCACAACGATTGCGGGCCAAAGGGCCCCTTCCTGTGCTGTACTGTTTTATGTGTCGGAAGGAACTGTTTTACTCCGAAGATAGACTGAAATGCTGGAGTAACTCAGCGGGTCAGGCAGCATCTGTGGTGAACATGGATAGGTGACGTTTCACAGAGTGCTGGAGTAACTCAGCGGGTCAGGCAGCATCTGTGGAGAACATGGATAGGTGACGTTTCAGGGCCGAGACACTTTGGGAGTCAGAGGATGGGTAAACTAGAGGTATATTTTATATTTATTGCTAGTCTCACTGTTCTACCTTTGTTATCACCTCTTCCACAGCCAACAATGGACCATTGTGG
The DNA here is from genome assembly GCF_028641065.1 of Leucoraja erinaceus. Taxonomy (NCBI): domain Eukaryota; kingdom Metazoa; phylum Chordata; class Chondrichthyes; order Rajiformes; family Rajidae; genus Leucoraja; species Leucoraja erinaceus. The sequence goes on along the minus strand of NC_073398.1, from coordinate 34,943,263 downwards.
GCTCCACCTTTCCTTGGTCATCGGTGGTGGCTCGGATTTGTTCTGTACCCTTTCATACCTCTAGTTTCCTTCTCTCCCCTGACTCTCAGTCTGAAGGAGGGTCTCGACCCGAAAGTCAGGACCGAGCTGACTCTCTGGCGCTGTGAGGCAGCAACTCTACCGCTGTGCCACCGTGCAAACACTACACCTATTTTAAGTACTGTACATCATACATTTCCCTCTTAAGAACACCGTGTCAATGTCCCTTCGAAGAACGCTGTGTGTCGTTCCGAGTGTGTTCAGCTGACTGTGACTCAATGAAGCAAGGGCTCCACTCTACTGAATAACAATATTATTTAGGGAAGATCTATCAAAGTTGATGCAGTCTTCCTCTCTTATTCTGCTGGAGTGTACAGAGAAAGATAATCTGCCTTTTTTAATTTTTTTAATTTTATTTATTAGAAGTACAATACAGTGGTACCTTTTGACAGGTTCCCAAAATTATGTTACATTCTGTGTACAACTTCTTTTTAAAAAAAGAGAAAAGTAAGAAGAGAAAAAGAAAAAGTGGCAAAGAATGAAGGATAGACTAGTGCGTGAGTAAGAAGCAGAAAAAGGAAATAGTGAAGAAGGCGAATGGTATGTTCATAGCAAAAGGATTTGAGTATAGGAGCAGGGAGGTTCTACTGCAGTTGTACAGGGTCTTGGTGAGACCACACCTGGAGTATTGCGTACAGTTTTGGTCTCCTAATCTGAGGAAAGACATTCTTGCTGTAGAGGGAGTACAGAGAAGGTTCACCAGACTGATTCCTGGGATGTCAGGACTTTCATATGAAGAAAGACTGGATAGACTCGGTTTGTACTCGCTAGAATTTAGGGGGGATCTTATAGAAACTTACAAAATTCTTAAGGGGTTGGACAGGCTAGATGCAGGAAGATTATTCCCGATGTTGGGGAAGTCCAGAACAACGGGTCACAGTTTAAGGATAAGGGGGAAATCTTTTAGGACCGAGATGAGAAAAACTTTTTTCACACAGAGAGTGGTGAATCTGTCGAATTCTCTGCCACAGAAGGTAGTTGAGGCCACAGTTCATTGGCTATATTTAAAAGGGAGTTAGATGTGGCCCTTGTGGCTAAAGGGATCAGGGGGTATGGAGAGAAGGCAGGGACGGGATACTGAGTTGGATGATTAGCCATGATCATATCGAATGGCGGTGCAGGCTCGAAGGGCCGAATGACCAACTCCTGCACCTAATTTCTATGTTTCTATGAAGAGGAGGGAAAGCAGGAGGAAGTTTGTCCAATCGTCACAAGGAGATGATTTTTTATATTCTAGATTGTCTTTCACCCTTACCTGAAACTTTGAATTTTTACGATACTGTTGCACCAAGAGATCAATAAATGGAGACCAACTCATTAAGAATTGGTCTTGTTTATCTATTAGGAGGAGTCTCATTTCTTCCAAATGTGCTGTGTCCAACATATTACTGATCCACATTTTAAATGCTGGTGTATTAGCATTTTTCCAAAATGTAAGTATGTTTTTTTGCTGATATTAACCCATAATTAAAGAATGAGTTTTAATTTATTCCCGTCTCCCCTTACTCCAAATATAATCATTTCAGTATTAGGTTCCATTTTTTATTTTAAATAGCGTTGGGAATATATCAAATATATCACACCAAAATTGATGAAGTTTTGTACAAGGGACAAATGAGTGCGTAATATTGGCATTTTGCCTTTTAAAATGTTCCAGCAATGGTTCATCCACATTGATCAATACAACGGCCCCATAGCAGAAGTGTCCAAGGCACGGGGCAGGAAGCTAGACGCATCCCGAGCTAATTCTGCTGTCACATAGAAACATAGAAGCATAGAAAATAGGTACATTCGGCCCTTCGAGCCTGCACCGCCATTCAATATGATCATGGCTGATCATCCAACTCACCACCATCTATTACAACAAGTGATGGCTCCCACTGATTGTCGCCGGAAGCTTCGAAAAGAGACAATAGACAATAGACAATAGGTGCAGGGGTAGGCCATTCGGCCCTTCCAGGGCCGAATGGCCTACCCCTGCACCTATTGTCTATGCTGTATCTCTAAAACTAATACTAAACTGACATTGAAAACTGGTGTCATTGCCCTTTAAGCATGCCTATAACTGGTTTCCAAGACTTGTGGAAAGCTCTTAAGTTATTCCAAAAATGCCCAGAAGGTTGCCGAGATTGTGTAGTCGAGGTCAATTTCAACTTCACTCTGTGTTGAAAGCCCACGAGCAAGCTGAACCATATTTCTCGAGGAAGTCAATCGACATTAAAAGGACATTGTGTTCCCAGCCAGGCAGTATTTGTGAGTCTGACTCATTCGAGGGTGATTCAACAGCGATACAAACACAGGCTGATCTCCATTTTTCCACACGGCACGTTGTCAATCCTTTCTGAAATCTTCTGTCTTTTATGTTTCATTTTGAACCCACAGCTTTTCATTTTCATTTACATTTACAGTTCGAAGGCTGTCACTGAATTGAGTCAGAAGTGCTTACATGTTTTTTTCGTTTAGGTTTAGAGACACAGCGTGGAAACAGGCCCTTCGGCCCACCGAGACCGCGCTGACCAGCGATCCCCGCACACTAACACTACCCCACACATACTACGGACAATTTCACATTTAGCACCAAGCCAACAAACTTGTACCTACAAAACTGCACGTGTGGGAGGAAACCGAAGATCTCGGAGAAAACCCACGCAGGCCACGGGGAGAACGTGCAAACTCCGTACAGACAGCACCCGTGGTCGGGATCGAACCTGGGTCTCCGGTGCTGTGAGGCAGCAACTCTACCACTGCCGCCCGATGGGCCGAATGGCCTAATTCTGCTCCTATGACTTATTGAACCTTTGACTAATTTCCAAAATGGAAGTGCAGGACTTGCTCGAGGCTGGGAGGGCCTCACATGTAACCAATTTCCATGGGTCTCAGGGGAAACTTCCTTCTGCTGCCTGAGTATTTTTAAGGCAGCCAGGCAGGCTTGGCCAGCTAATTACAACATACATGCCTGACTGCTCTTATGAGTTTAGAACCTCCGTCAAATGCACCACATGGACGTAAACAAAATGGTCCCTTTATCACCAGGAACAGGACAGAGATGAGGAATAAACGCTTACACCCAGTGAGGTGTGAATCTGTCGAATTCTCTGCCACAGAAGGCAGTGGAGGCCGATTCACTGGACGTTTTCAGGAGAGAGTTAGATTTAGCTCTTGGGGCTAACGGAATCAAGGGATATGGGGAGAAAGCAGGAACGGGGTAATGATTTTTGATCAACCATAAAACAATATTTCTGATCGTGCAACTCACAAGCATATCTCTCCAACTCTCTATTTATCTAACTGTCCATTTACCCATTTGTTCACAAAAGTTTTCATTTGTTGTGATATCTTGTTATATTTATTTTCATTATCTTGACTTTATTCATTTATTTGATCATTTATCTATCCATGCACAAGACCCCCTGAGTATTCCTTAGTCATCATGGACATGGCACGGCGGTGTAGAGTTGCTGCCTCACAGCGCCGGAGACCCGGGTTCGATCCCGACTACGGGTTCTGTCTGTACGGAGTTTGTACGTTCTCCCCGTGACCTGCGTGGGTTTTCGCCGAGATCTTCGGTTTCCTCCCACACTCCGAAGACGTGCAGGATTGTAGGTTAATTGGCCTGGTGTAAATGTAAACATTGTCCCTAGTGTGTGTGGGATAGTGTTAATGTGCGGGGATCGCTGGATGGCGCGGACCTGGTGGGCCGAATGGCCTGTTTCCGCACTGTATCACGAAACTAAACATATGATGAGCGTTTGACAGCACTAGGCCTATACTCGCTGGAGTTTAGAAGGATGAGGGGGAACCCCATTGAAATTTACAGAATAATAAAAGGCCTGGATCGAGTGGATGTGGAGAAGATGTTTCCACTGGTGGGAGAGTCTAGGACTAGAGTTCACAGCCTCAGAAATGAAGGACGTTCCTTTAGGAAGGAGATGAGGAGGGATTTCTATTCCTCTTTTCGACAATTTGCATTCAATCGGAAAAGAACGGCAGGAAATTGTCTTTCCCACCATTCCCAGCTGAGTTTTCACACCAGAGAACCATTGGATTATAAAGTCATAAATGATAGGAGCAGAATTAGGCCATTCAGCCCATCAAGTCTACTCCGCCATTCAATCATGACATAGAAACATAGAAACATAGAAATTAGAGGCCATTCGGCCCTTCGAGCCTGCACCGCCATTCAATATGATCATGGCTGATCATCCAACTCAGTATCCCGTACCTGCCTTCTCTCCATACCCCCTGATCCCCTTAGCTACAAGGGCCACATCTAACTCCCTCTTAAATATAGCCAATGAACTGGCCTCAACTACCCTCTGTGGCAGAGAGTTCCAGAGATTCACCACTCTCTGTTGATGACTGATTAATCTCTCCCTCCCAACCCCATCACCCTGCCTTCTCCCTATAACCCCTGACACCCGCACTAATCAAGAATCTATCTATCTCTGCCTTAAAAATACCCATTGACTTGGCCTCCACCGCCGTCTGTGGCAATGAATCGCACAGATTCGCCACCCTCTGAGTAAAGAAATTCCTCCTCGCCCCCTGCATGCTGGCTGCTGCATAGTATTTTAGACCAGATAAAAAAAAAGAACAAATAGATAATTTAACAGGGAGCTGGTGAAGGTTAATGAAGTCTGATAACTCGATGTCAGAGCAAACTGAATCGTCTGCAAGCACTTCTGTGCAAACAATGAGATGAGCCCTGAGTGAATTGCCATTGAGAGGATTATGTTGGGGTCAAGATTTTATGAAGAGCAAGTAAAACAAGCAATTAGTAAATCATTAGATCAGTCTACTATATTATTCATTCTGTTATCGAGAGTAATGAAGAACTAATGGTAAAGTATTGAAATTAATATTGGCATCACGAGACGATGAATGCTAATATATTATTTATAATCTATAACAAGCCAATTTCCTACGGTATGGTTTGTGGTCACTCAACTTGTGTGTATCATAGATTCATACAGCAGAGAAACAGGCCCTTCGGCCCAACTTGTCCATTCTGAAAGATTGAAAAGAACTCGGTGGAGGGAATGGACAGGCAACGCTTTGGGTCGGGACCCTCCTTCAGACATTGTAATGGGGGGGGTGGGACACAGCCTGATGAGTGATGGGTGAATACATGTGAGGAGGGGGATGGGTTGGCAGGTAATTGTGATTGAGGCAGTGCAGCATAGGTTCACGAGATTGATCCCTGGGATGGCGGGACTGTCACATGAGGAAAGATTGAAAAGACTAGGCTTGTATTCACTGGAGTTTAGAAGGACGAGGGGATATCTTATAGAAACATATAAAATTATAAAAGGACTGGACAAGCTAGATGCAGGAAAAATGTTCCCAATGTTGGGCGAGCCAGAACCAGGGCCACAGTCTTAGAATAAAGGGGAGGCCATTTAAGACTGAGGTGAGAAAAAACGTTTTCACCCAGAGAGTTGTGAATATGTGGAATTCCCTGCCACAGAGGGCAGTGGAGGCCAAGTCACTGGATGGATTTAAGAGAGAGTTAGATAGAGCTCAAGGGGCTAGTGGAATCAAGGGATATGGGGAGAAGGCAGGCACGGGTTATTGATTGGGGACGATCAGCCATGATCACAATGAATGGCGGTGCTGGCTCGAAGGGCCGAATGGCCTCCTCCTGCACCTATTTTCTATGTTTCTATGACCAAGCTGAGAATTAAGCTCATCCTACTTTCCCACATTTGGCCCACATCCGTTCCTATTGATGTATCTGTCCATGTCTTTTTACTACCGTTAGAGTTCCTGCCTCAATTACTTTGGACTTTCTATCTTATTGAAACATGTCAAATTATTAAGGGTTTGGACACGCTAGAGGCAGGAAACACGTTCCCGATGTTGGGGGGGTCCAGAGCCAGGGACCACAGTTTACGAATAAAGGCCAAGCCATTTAAGAGATGAGGAAACATTTTTTCACACAGAGGGTTGTGAGTCTGTGGAATTCTCTGCCTCAGAAGGCGGTGGAGGTCAATTCTCTGGATACTTTCAAGAGAGAGCTAGATAGTGCTCTTAAAGATAGCGGAGTCAGGGGATATGGGGAAAAGGCAGGAACAGGGTACTGATTTTGGATGATCAGCCATGATCACATTGAATGGCCGTGCTGGCTCGAAGGGCCGAATGGCACCTATTGTCTATTGTCCATTGAGATGCCCGGGAAGGAAGCTGAGACAGGGACTATTGCAATGTTTAAGAAACATTTAGACAGGCACATGGATAGGACAGGTTTTGAGGGATATGGGCCAAATGCAAGTAGGTGGGACTAGTGTAGATGGGACATTGTTGGGTCTGTTTCCACTCTCTGCGACTCTATGATGATGACATTATGAACACCCTCAGTCCCAACATCCACCCCAGCCATGAATTTTTTGCTCCCCTTAGATTGAGCGGCACGGTGGCGCAGCGGTAGAGTTGCTGCCTCACAGCGCCGGAGACCCGGGTTCGATCCCGACCATGGGCGCTTGTTTTGCACCTTCTCCCCATGACCTGCGTGGGATTTCCCCCGAGATCTCCACACTCCAAAGACGTGCAGGTTTGTAGGTTAATTGGCTTGGTGTCAATGTAAAATTGTCCCTTGCGTGCGTTGGATAGCGTTAGTGTGCGGGGATCGCTGGTCGGCTTGGGCCGAAAGGGCGACTTTCCGCGCTGCATCTCTGGAAACTAATACTAATACTAAATGTGAAAACGATACGAAAATTGTGGGAGCTGGGCTTATGAAGTGGCCTGTGATTGCTGGCAGCTTGATGCAGCCCACCTATGCCCTGCCTACCTGCTAGATTTGTCTCTGGGCCTTCATTAAATCTCCAGCCAACCCAGCGTTGCCATGGCAACTGGGTCTAAAAAAGCTCGCTTGAGACCAAGCTCTCTGGGAATGCTGGCAGCTCATGAAGCTGCATTTTTTATTTTATACCATTGTTCCTTGTCTTACTAGAAGGTGTTTGGCCGGTCTATCGCAAACTAAAGATTCAGCATGGTAACAGGCTCTTCGGCCCATCGAGTCCGCGCTGACCACCGATCACCCCGTACACTTGCACTAGCTCTGTGTTATCCCACTTTCCCATCCACTCCCTACACACTAGGGGGCAATTTACAGAGGGGCCGATTAACCTACAAACAGCGCACGTCTTTGGGATGTGGGAGGAAACCGGAGCGCCCGGAGAAAACCCACGTGGTCACTTAAAGATAGCGGAGTCTCTGCCATGTTCTCTGCCTCAGAGGGCGGTGGAGGCAGGTTCTCTGGATGCTTTCAAGAGAGAGCTAGATAGGGCTCTTAAAGATAGCGGAGTCAGGGGAAAGAGCGGAACTCTCTATCAAAACATGGAGGGGACGGGGGACACAATTTTTTGGCGGCCACGCGCGCATGCGCACGCTCACGCACACGCGCGAGGCTTCGGAGGCTCAAACCAGCGCTAAAAGCGGAGATTTTAAAATCAGGATCACAAAAACTTGGGGGGATGGCCACGGGGGGGGGGGGACGTGTCCCGCCCCATGCGCACAATATCACACCACTAGCCCGTAGCGAGGCTTCGGAGGCTGCAAACCAGCGCTAAAAGCGGAGATTTTAAAATCAGGATCACAAAAACTTGGGGGGGATGTCCCCCACCAATCAAAACATGGGGGGGGGGGGGACGTGTCTGATCGTCCCCAATCAATAACCCGTGCCTGCCTTCTCCCCATATCCCTTGATTCCACTCGCCCCTAGAGCTCTATCTAACTCTCTCTTAAATCCATCCAGTGAATTGGCCTCCACTGCCCTCTGTGGCAGGGACTCTCCCACTAGTGGAAACATCCTCTCCACATCCACTCTATCCAGGCCTTTCAATATCCAGTAAAGTTTCAACGAGGTCCCCCCCTCATCCTTCTAATCTCCAGCGAGCACAGGCCCAGCGCCGACACAAACGCTCACCATATGTTAACCCATTTATTACTGGGATCATTCTCGTAAACCCCTTCTGGATCTTCTCCAGAGCCGGCACATCCTTCCTCAGATCTGTAGGTCCACAATAATTGATTAACATGTTTGAGGGGATATCAAGGGAAATTCACAAACACAAGACTAGAGACACTGCCTAGATAGACTGTTTTTATCCATTCAAAGATGCTTTTTGTCAAGTCAAGTCAAGTTTGTTCATCAGATACACATATGAGATGTGCAGTGAAATGAAAAGTGGCAATGTTCGTGAATTATGCAAAAAAAAAAAACTACAAAACAGTATTGAACAGAATCACATATTACATATTTGTGGGAGGATAGAGGAAAAAAACAGCAATTTTAAAAAGACACCACACAACAGTAAAAAGGTTCAGTAAAGTTAGTCCCTGGTGAGATGGGAGTTTACAGTCCGAATGGCCGCGGGGAAGAAACTCCTTCTCATCCTCTCCGTTCTCACAGCATGGCAACGGAGGCGTTTGCCTGACCGTAGCAGCTGGAACAGTCCGTTGCTGGGGTGGAAGGGGTCCCCCATGATCTTGTTGGCTCTGGAGTTGCTATGTAAATATATGCCCGTTCTAAGCCAAAGCAACACTATTAAATCGCCTACCTGCTTTTGTCATGCTTCAATTATTGCCACGGAGGGAACTGCAGATGCTGGTTTAAACTGAAGATAGATACAAAATGCTGGAGAAACACAGCGGGACAGGAAGAGACTCTGGAGAGAAGGAATGGGAGGCGTTTCGGGTCGAGACCCTTCTTCAGACTGAGGGGAAAGGGAATCGAATGATACAGATATTGAGACATAGGACAAATGAATGAAATATATGCGGAAATGTAACACTGATAAAGGAAACAGGCCATTGTTAGCCGTGATGTTCAAGAAAGAATTGTTACATGTTTAAGAAAGAACTGCAGATGCTGTAAAAATCGAAAGGTAGACAAAAATGCTGGAGAAACTCAGTGGGTGAGGCAGCATCTATGGAGTGAAGGAATAGGTGACGTTTCGGGTCGAGACCCTTCTGTGGGGGTGGGGGGGGGGCGGGAATAAGAAGGAAGGCGGAGACTTTTTTTCACACAGAGAGTGGTGAATCTCTGGAACTTTCTGCCGCAGTGGGTAGTCGAGGCCAGTTCATTGGCTACTGATAGTCGTGTGGGGGGTTAGAGGGCGGGCTAATAAGAGAAGAGAAGGCAGAAGGGATACGGAGTTGGATGATCAGATCATATTGAATGGCGGTGCAGGCTCGAAGGGCCGAATGGCCTATTCCTGCACCTAATTTCTATGTTTCTATGTTTCTATGAGACAGTGGGCTGTGGGAGAGCTGGGAAGGGGAGGGGAAAGAGGGAGAAAGCAGGGACTACCTGAAGTTGGAGAAGTCAATATTCATACCGCTGGGGCGTAAACTACCCAAGCGGAATATGAAGTGCTGCTCCCTCCACATTACCTGTGGGTAGGTGAAAACGGGTTGCAGACAATGAGACTCAACAAGATGACTTTGAAGCTGGTACAACAGCTTCTATGAGAATATTTTCTCTTTACATCGACAGGAAAAATAGCTTTTACCTCCAGGGCATATACATTTAAATAAAATCTATTCCTGAAATGTAAAATGACGGCTGAATGATTGTTCATTTAATTTGATCTCGAGTTCCACTATACTCAATTCATTAAATAATTTGTGAAGGGCAATTGTGATAAATCAAAGTCCAGCAGGGTGATTGGTGAAAAGTAATTTAGGAAAACATCGTGGCATTGATGGAATTACCATTGGTTGTGTAAAATGGAACATTATGAAAGCACATTAGTTTATTCCCCACGCTGCTTAACAATAGGAGAATGGGCTGCAGGATAAACAGGCAATAATTCACCAGCAATGAATGAAAGATGTGCAAGAAATAGATCGTCGTGAGTGCGTTTAACTGAGATATTCAATCCCTGTCACATCGTTTTTCTGCCCATTATTTATTCACAGCACAGACCGACCTCCCTTCCATCGACACCTCACGCTGCCTCGGCAAGGCCAGCAGCATCATCACGGACCAGTCTCACCCCCGGTCACTCCCTCTTCTCCCCTCTCCCATCGGGCAAGAGGTACAGAAGTGTGAAAACGAACGCACACCTCCAGATTCAGGGACAGTTTCTTCCCGGCTGTTATCAGGCAACTGAACCATCCTACCACAACCAGAGAGCGGTCCTGAACTACTATCTACCTCATTGGGGACCCTCGGACTATCCTTGATCGGACTTTGCTGGCTTCACCTTGCACTAAACGTTATTCCATTTATCCTGTATCTATACACTGTAAATGGCTCGATTTATGAAATCATGTATTGTCTTTCTGCTGACTGGTTAGCACGCAACAAAAGCCTTTCACTGTACCTCGGTACTCGTGACAATAAACTAAACTGGCTCAAGCTTTGTAGATTATTATATAGCTACGAGCTACCCTGGAATGAGTTTTATGAGTAATATTCTGCAAACGGTGAACTGATCAATGGGATTCTACTTCCAGTATATTAACACCAGTGAGATAGTCCCCAACTATTAGTTAGCTTTTATAAATGTTTTCAACTTGTTAATTTGGAGGGGAGAAAAAAACGTCACCTTATAATTAATGTGTTTTCATTTTGCTCCAATTAGCCACTGTGTGCTTGGATAATTGGTGAACATATATGCAACTAATTAATCACGGCACTTGCAAAAAAACACAAGACCTTTCCCAGGGAAATTTAAAGAGTATTTCTCTCTTATTGATTGTGCACCATGATTCATTTTTTCAACCTTTGCAACTGGGAGCATCACGGTGGCACAGCGGTAGAGTCACAGCGCCAGAGACCCGGGTTCCAGCACTCTGTGAAACGTCACCTATCCATGTTCTCCACAGAGGCTGCCTGACCCGCTGAGTTACTCCAGCACTCTGTGAAACGTCACCTATCCATGTTCTCCACAGATGCTGCCTGACCCGCTGAGTTACTCCAGCACTCTGTGAAACGTCACATATCCATGTTCTCCACAGATGCTGCCTGACCCGCTGAGTTACTCCAGCACTCTGTGAAACATCACCTATCCATGTTCTCCACAGATGCCGCCAGACCCGCTGAGTTACTCCAGCACTCTGTGAAACGTCACCTATCCACGTTCTCCACAGATGCTGCCTGACCCGCTGAGTTACTCCAGCACTCTGTGAAACGTCACCTATCCATGTTCTCCACAGATGCTGCCTGACCCGCTGAGTTACTCCAGCACTCTGTGCAGCAGCATCTATCCATGCTAAGGAAAGAGGCAACGCCTGGCCCGCCGAAACCCTGGTTCAGTCTTTATTCTGCTGCACCCGAAGGAAATTCTCATCGCTTTTTTGTCTACCCCTTTGATTTTCAACGCATCGGGCCGAAACCCTTCTTAAATACTGATTGGGGATGATCAGGGCATGATCACATCCGAATGGCGGTTTCGACCCGAAACGGCCTAATGGCCTACTCCTGCACCTATGTTTCTATGTTTCCATGATTTGACAATCTGGGGCAGTGAGTTTCTCTTTGCATTGCCTGTTTCACATCCGTGTGGCCTGAACATGCTGATGTATATATATAGTATGACGTGTCTGAAAAGCAAGCAGAGTTATAAACCAATGCCAATATGAATCAGGCCAACAGCGAAAATTGGCAACACTGTTTTTATCAAATTAGAATGAGTTATAGCTCTTTTGGGACGGAACGATGGCGCAGCGGTAGATTTGCTGCCTCGCAACGCCTGATGGACACCCGGGTTCCATCCTGACTACAGGTGCTGTCTGTATGGAGTTTGCATGTTCCCCCCGCGACCTGCGTTGGTTTTCTCCGAGATCTTCGGTTTCCTCCCACACTCCAAAGACGTGTAGGCTTGTAGGTTAATCGGCTTGGTGTAAATGTAAATTGTCCCCAGTGTGTGTAAGATAGTGTTAGTGAGCGGGGATTGCTAGTCGGCGCGGACTCGGTGGGCCGAAGGGCCTGTGGCCGCTCTGTATCCCTAAACTAAACTAAACTAATGAATATATTGGGATTGTTTGGGATGCTTGCCACATTCCACATGGGAATTATAGCTTGTCTGGAAGGAGCATTACTCCGCAAACCCCCGCCTCTTGGGCATTTACACTATCTCACGTCATGTCTGGATGTGATATTGGTTCAATGAGCCGAGACTGATCCCCGAGATTACTCGATTGAAATATATGATGGTCCAATTTATACACCAAGAACAAACCAGACTCATAGAAGACTTCATCCGTCAATCCTGTGGTTAAATCTCCGGAGTGCTGGAATAACTCAGCGGGTCAGGCAGCACCTGTGGAGAACATGGATAGGAGCTAATTGGCTTGGTATAATTGCCATTTGTCTAGAGCGTGTGTAGGATGGTGCCGAAGGGCCTGTTTCTGCGCTGTATCTCTAAAGTCTAAAGTGTTTGATAAAAATGGGATTATCTTTTGTTTCAAAACTGGGGAAAGAAAAAATATTATATAGCACATGGTATCGCAACAAACAGGTGAAGTTAGACACAAGGAACTGCAGATGCTGTTTTGGCAAAAAAAAAAGTGCTGGAGTAACTCAGCGGGTCAGGCAGCATCTGTGGAGAACATGGATAGGTGACGTTTCACAGAGTGCTGGAGTAACTCAGCGGGTCAGGCAGCATCTGTGGAGAACATGGATATGTGACGTTTCACAGAGTGTTGGAGTAACTCAGCGGGTCAGGCAGCATCTCCGGAGTAAAGTTGACATTTTGGGTCAAGACCCTTCTCTCCTTCTTACACATGAAGATAGACAATAGACCAGAGGTGGAGGATTAGGCCATTCGACCCTTCGAGCCAGCACCGCCATTCAATGTGATCATGGCTGATCATCCCCAATCAGTACCCCGTTCCTGCCTTTTCCCCATATCCCCTGACTCCGCTATCTTTAAGAGCCCTATCAAGCTCTCTCTTGAAAGTATCCCGAGAACTGGCAGAGAGAATTCTACAGATTCCACAGACAAGATGTCAATCTGAAGAAGGGTTTCGGCCCGAAACGTTGCCCATTTCCTTCGCTCCATAGATGCTGCCGCACCCGCTGAGTTCCTCCAGCATTGTTGTCTACCCTCCACAGACAAGATGGTAGATGCATTCCAAGCGTGGGAGGAAGTCTCTAATTTCAGCCCAAATGAGTCAATGCTCTTCCAAACCACAATATTGACAATGATATTGAATTGATAATTCCCGAATTGGAGATTTGTTTTCCAGATCAATCCTTCCTGGGAAAACAGTGAATTGCTGGGAAGTTGCAGTCTTCACGTGAAGCCCTTTAATCATGTTACCTGTCTTCTGCTAACAACAGGAGTCCAATGTCAGAGAAACCCTTCCTCAAGGAGTAGAATTCCAGTGGATCGTTTGAGACAAACTTTTAACTTGCCTCAGCAGAGATTTTGAGTTTTAGAGTCACAGACACATGCAGAATGGAAACAGGCCCTTGAGCCCACCTTCCCCACCCTGATCCAGATGCCCCATCTACACTAGGACCACCTGGCCATGTTGGACCATAAGACCATCAGACACAGGAGCAGAATTAGGCCATTCGGCCCATCAAGTCTACTCCGCCATTCAATCATGGCTGATCTATCTTTCCCTCTCAATCCCATTCTCCTGCCCTAACATATAACCATATTACCATATAACAATTACAGCACGGACACAGGCCATCTCGGCCCTTCTAGTCCGTGCCGAACATTTACTCTCACCTAGTCCCGTCTACCTGCACTCAGACCATAACCCTCCATCCCTTTCCCGTCTATATACCTATCCAATTTATTTTTAAATCCTTTATTTTTAAATTGCCTTCTCCCTGGAATCTTTGACACACAAAAGGGCAGCAAGATGGCGCAGCAGTAGAGTTGCTCTCACAAGCGCCAGAGACCCAGGTTCGATCCCGACTGCGGGTGCTGTCTATACGGAGTTTGTACGTTCTCCCCGTGATCTTTGGTTCCCTCCCACACTCCAAAGACGTGCAGGCTTGTAACTTAACTGGCTTGGTATAAATGTACAATTGTAAAATTGTCCCTAGCGCGTGTAGGATGGTGTTAATGTGCAGGGATCGCTGGTCGGTGCGGCCTTGATGGGCCGAAGGGCCTAATTCCACGCTGTATCTCTAAACTGAACCGGGATTCTATTCCCCGACAGTGAAAAACAAGCACAAGGCCAGGCAGTCAGTCACCTGGGAAGAAAATACCCCTGAGAGACTTTGACGGCGTGTGTGTGTGTGTCTGGTCCTGTTGTGCAGGAAGTGAGCATTAGTCGGGTGAGAGGATGGTCAATTAACTGTGAATCTGAGCATATGTTCAGCTAAGGCACGGGGTCCCTTAACGCAACGTTATTTAAAACAGGGGCAGCCAACGTTCAAGGAAAGAAAATGGACCCGAGGATGTGACTATCGAACTTGGTTGCAACGTGACAAGTGCACAGGCCTAGCAAAATTGGCATCGCCATAGTAACAGGACCACAAATCCCATTTTGAAGGAATTTTGAAAAGCCTTTCAATTAATGGGTTGTTCACCTGAGTTTGACAGGCCCCGTACAGAACTGTGAGCGCTTATAGCAGCGGGGATAGTTCAAAATATTTAACAGTCCATCAATTTACCCTTAATGTAAATAAAGTGTTCATCAAAATCGCAAGGAGCGATAACTAAATAATTATACTTCTTGTTTTGCATGGGTCAGAAAGAATAACGCCAGAGGGAAGGATGATTTAGTTTAGTTTAGAGATACAGCGTGGAAACAGGCCCTTCGGCCCACCGAGTCCGCGATCCCAGCACACTAACGGGCCTGTCCCACTTGCGAGACTTTTTCGGCCACTGCCGGCACCCGTCATAGGTCGTTGCAGGTCGCTGAAAATGTTCAACATGTTGAAAATCCAGCGGCGACCAGAACAAGGTACGACTCTTTGGGCGACTACTCACGACCGTACGGGCTTCACCCCGCGACATGTCGCCTGTATGGTCGTGAGTCGTCTCCTCAGTCGCCCAAAGAGTCGTAGCATCTTAGAAACATAGAAACATAGAAAATAGGTGCAGGAGTAGGCCATTTGGCCCTTCGAGCCTGCACCGCCATTCAATATGATCATGGCTGATCATCCAACTCAGTATCCCATCCCTGCCTTCTCTCCATACCCCCCGATCCCTTTAGCCACAAGGGCCACATCTAACTCCCTCTTAAATATAGCCAATGAACTGGCCACAACTACCTTCTGTGGCAGAGAATTCCAGAGATTCACCACCCTCTGTGTGAAAAATGTTTTTCTCATCTCGGTCCTAAAGGGGTTTCCCCTCTATCCTCAAACTGTGTGACCCCTTGTTCTGGACTTCCCCAACATCGGGAACAATCTTCCTGCATCTAGCCTGTCCAGCCCCTTAAGAATTTTGTAAGTTTCTATAAGATCCCCCCTCAATCTCCTAAATTCTAGCGAGTACAAGCCGAGTCTATCCAGTCTTTCTTCATATGAAAGTCCTGACATCCAAGGAATCAGTTTTTCTGATCGCCGCTGGATTTTCAACACATTGAAACTTTTCACGGGCCTGAAATGACCTATGACGGGTGCCGGCAGTCACCGAAAAAGTCGCGTAAGTGGGACAGGCCCTTAACACTATTCTACACACACTAAGGACAAATTCTACATTTATACCAAGCCAATTAACCTACAAACCTGTACGTATTTCTCAAGGAAAAGGCCAGGCAGGTCACGGGGAGAATGTACAAAGTCCATCCAGACAACGCCCGTGGCCAGGATCGAACCCGGGACTTTAGCGCTGTGCGAGCTGTACGCTGCGCTACCGTGCCGCCCTAGATGTGATAACAATAAACCGAAACCCAAACAAAATGATGGTACTTGCTATTTAATGAGTGCCCCAGGTTCTGCAGGGTACTGGCAAATGGCAGATTGGCAATGTTGCTTGATGGAGCAAGATTAAAGTATATCATGTTATGACTCAGACAATAACAGTAGTGGATACAGAGTAATTGAAAGCGCAGAGGCCATTAAATGCTTCTGCAGCATATTTCAAAACCACGTCGACTAATGGCCATCTGCTTATTTAAAAAAATCTAAAGCACCCCACACCATCGACTCCATCTACACTTCACGCTGCCTCGGGAAAGCAGCCAACATAATCAAAGACTTGTCCCTGGCCCAACCCACTTCTTCTCCCTGCTCCCGTCCGGCAGAAGGTACAGAAGCTTGAAAGCGCGCACCACCAGACTCAGGAACAGCTTCTTCCCCTCTGCTATCAGGCTTCTGAACGGTCCTTCTATAAGCTAGGGTGCTGTCCGATTCACCTCTACCCCATTGCGGACATTGGACTTTGGAACTGGTGCGCTAATTGTCTCAATTCACAAAAACATGCGGGTTTGTAGGTTAATTGGCCCTGTGTAAATTGCCCCTTGGTACATGTGACAATAAACTAAACTAAACTAGTATACAAGGAGTGGGAGAGAAATTGGGACAACACAAAACTAGTGTGGACGGGATATTAATGGTCGGCATAAACTTGGAGGGTCAATCAATCGATCGATCAATCGTTCAATCAATCGACCAATCAATCGACCAATCGATCAATCAATTGACCAATCAATCGCTCAATCGATCAAAAAAATCAACACTTTTGTGTTTTTCTTGTCTTTCTTTTCTGGGGTCTATTTCTTAACCCTTTTCCCTAACTAATGGGGGTTTTTTTTTTATTGATCACTCGTTTACACTAACAGAACTTTCTCTACTTTCTTTATTTCTATCTTTCCTTAAAGCTTAAAAAATGAAGGGGTACAATAAATGTAATAAGATATATCTGGCTTGTACTACTGTAATTTATTGTACTTCTAATAAATAAAAATATATTTTTTAAAAATCAAAAAAAAAAATCAACCAATCAATCAATCAGTCAATCAATCAATCAGTCAATCACTCAATCAATCGATCAGTCAATTGATTAGTCAATCGATCGATCGATCAATCACTCAATCCCACCATGTAGAGTTGGGGCTTATATTCTAGTCGTAAGGATTGCTTCATGACATCACCAGATTTACACTTTAGACTTCAGAGATACAGTACGGGAACAGGCCCTTCAGCCCATCCAGTCCACCCCGTACACCAACACTATCCGACACACACTAGGGGCAATTTGCAATTTTACCAAAGCCAATCAACCTACAAAACCCACAGGTCTTTGGAGTGTGGGAGGAAACCGGAGCACCCGGGGAAATCCACGGGGGTCACGGAGAGAACGTGCAAACTCCGTACAGACAGCACTCGTAGTCGGGATTGAACCCGTGTCTCTGGCGCCGTGGGGCAGCAGCTCTACCGCTGTGCCACCCGGTCTCTAGAACCCAAGAGAGGAAAAGTAGATATCAGGTTAGAATGTACGTAGCTGTATAATCTTAATACATTCAAGAAAAACGGATGCCTGGCGCCACATTTAGACAGAAGCCCAATTTCAGAAGATGTTAATAGCGAGAACAAGATGATTATCAAGGTATTAATTAAATCTTACACAATTCTTTAAACATTGCATGGTGAACATTTTTAACATTCAGTGTTAAAGATTTGTATACGTGTGAAAATATAGATGGGGACGTCTTACTCTTAATACTTCTTGAAACTGATTATAGACGGCAATCTAATCAGGGGTTTATAACTATCTAGATTAGATTACTACCTGTAATCACACGTACACCATGATGGGATGGTTTTGTTGAACTTAGCTCTCTCTCTCTCTCTCATGGAGCAGTGATTGTTACCCATCGTAAATCCACTGTTAAAGCTTTAGACAGCAGACAATAGGTGCAGGAGTCGGCCATTCGGCCCTTCGAGCCAGCACCGCCATTCACTGTGATCATGGCTGATCATCCCCAATCAGTACCCCGTCCCTGCCTTCTCCCCATATCCCCTGACTCCGCTATCTTTAAGAGCCCTATCTAGCTCTCTCTTGAAAGTTTCAAGAGAACCAGAATCCACTTGATGCAGAGAATTCCACAGACTCACAACTCTCTGTGGGAAAAAGTGTTTCCTCATCACCATTCTTAAATGGCTTACCCCTTATTCTTAAACTGTGGCCCCAGGTTCTGGACTCCCCCAACATCGGGAAAATGGTTCCTGCCTCTAGCGTGTTCAAACCCGTAACAATCTTATATGTTTGTCATATAGTTAGAACATAGAACAGCACGGAATTCTGGAGTGACCATGGGTCTGGCAGCATCATTCGGGTCGAGACACTTCTTCAAACTGCGAGTCAGGGGAGAGGTGAACATTTTTTCTCATTCCCACACTGACCTTTCTGTCCTGGGGCTCCTCTACTGTCAGAGATAGGCCCAGCACAAATTAGAAACACAGATGCTGCCTGACCCGCTGAGTTACTCCAGCACTCTGTGAAACGTCACCTATCCATTTCTCCACAGATGCTGCCTGACCCGCTGAGTTACTCCAGCACTCTGTGAAACGTCACCTATCCATGTTCTCCACAGGCAACGTTTCGGGCCTGCCTGACCCGCTAAGTTACTCCAGCATTCTGTAAAAAGACACCTATCCACTTAGCTCCATAGATGCTGCCCGAACCGCTGAGTTACTCCAGCACTCTGTGAAACGTCACCTATCCATGTTCTCCACAGATGCTGCCTGACCCGCTGAGTTATGGTCCAGCAGCATCTCTGTGAGCGAAGGACCTATCCATGTTCTCCACCGAAATGCTTCTGGACCCGCTGAGTTTCTCCAGCAACCTGTGAAATGTTTCACCTATCCATGTTCTTAGCTCCAGATGCTGCCTGACCCCCTGAGTTACTCCAGCACTCTGTGAAACGTCACCTATCCATGTTCTCCACAGATGCTGCCTGACCCGCTGAGTTACTCCAGCACTCTGTGAAACGTCACCTATCCATGTTCTCCACAAATGCTGCCTGACCCGCTGAGTTACTCCAGCACTCTGCGCCTTTTTGTTTGTAAACGAGTATCTGTAGTTCCTTGTTTCAGCATAGCGTAAGAGTTGAAAATGTTTCCTGTTAAGTTATCTGCACAATTCAATAAATGTTTGTTCCGCCAGAAATATGATTCCTGATCTCATTTTTTACCAGCTTGCGTTTTATTTGTGGAGTTCTGGTATTAAAGAAGCAAATTTCAGTCCCTGTATTGGCAGAGAAACTATTGCTATTTACTGCAAAACAAAATTGTGGCCTGACCAGAGCTTTGTAGATGACTTCCCAACACTTACACTTAATGTCTCAGCTGGATAGACTTGGTTTATACTCTCTAGAATTTAGGAGATTGAGAGGGGATCTTATAGAAACTTACAAAATTCTTAAGGGGTTGGACAGGCTAGATGCAGGAAGATTGTTCCCGATGTTGGGGAAGTCCAGGACAAGGGGTCACAGGTTAAGGATAAGGGGGAAATCCTTTAAAACCGAGATGAGAAGAACTTTTTTCTGAGTTCCAGAGAGTGGTGAATCTCTGGAACTCTCTGCCACAGAGGGCACGTTGAGGCCAGTTCATTGGCTATATTTAAGAGGGAGTTAGATGTGGCCCTTGTGGCTAAGGGGATCAGAGGGGTATGGAGAGAAGGCAGGTACGGGATACTGAGTTGGATGATCAGCCATGATCATATTGAATGGCGGTGCAGGCTCGAAGGGCCGAATGGCCTATTCCTGCACCTAATTTCTATGTTTCTATGAAACATGTTTCTATGTTTCTGTGTTTCTGTGTGCAAGCATGTCGAACACCTTCTGTGACCACTAATAATAATAATAATAAATGGGATTTATATAGCTCCTTTCTAGATATTCAAGGCGCTTTACATCGCATTATTCATTCACTCCTCAGTCACACTCGGTGGTGGTGAGCTACTTCTGTAGCCACAGCTGCCCTGGGGCAGACTGACGGAAGCGTGGCTGCTAATCTGCGCCTACGGCCCCTCCGACCACCACCAGTCACTCACACACATTCACACACAGGCAAAGGTGGGCGAAGTGTCTTGCCCAAGGACACAACGACAGTATGCACTCCAAGCGGGATTCGAACTGGCTACCTTCCGGTCGCCAGCCGAACACTTAGCCCATTGATCCATCTGTCGCCCTGCCCACAGCCCAGTCTATCGCCGGCTCTGACCTCCCCACCATCGAAGGGATCTATCGTAGTCGCTGCCTCAAAAAGGCTGCCAACATCATCAAGGACCCACACCATCCTGGCCACACACTCATCTCACCACTGCCATCAGGGAGAAGGTACAGGAGCCTGAAGACTGTAACGTCCAGGTTCAGGAACAGCTACTTCTCCACAGCCATCAGGCTATTAAACACAACAGCAAATAAACTCTGAGCTCTGAACTGCAAAAGACTATGTTATTTCTGCACTGTATTTGTTATTTATTGAAGTTTTTTTCTCCTCTCCCCGTTATTTATTATGTTCACATATTGTGTTGTGCTGCAGCAAGCAAGAATTTCATTGTCCCATCCGGGACACCTGACAATAAAACACTCTTAACTCTTCATTAAAGATGGACATGAAAATAGCTTCAGCTCCTTGCCAGGCCAACATGAGATGGACCCACAAAGTTCTGGAGTAACTCAGCGGGTCAGGCAGCATCTCCGGAGAGAAGGAATGGGTGACGTTTCGGGTTGTAACGTTGAAGAAGGGTCTCGACCCGAAACGTCAGCCATTCCTTCTCTCCAGAGATGCTGCCTGTCCTGCCGAGTTACTCCAGCATTTTGTGTCTGTATTCACTCTTTGTTCAGTTTAGTTTATTGTCACGTGTACCGAGGTACAGAGAAAAGCTTTTGTTGCGTTCTATCCAGTCAGCAGAAAGACAATACACGATTACAATCGAGCCATTTACAGTGTACAGATACAGGATAAAGGGAATAACGTTTAGTGCAAGGTGAAGCCCGTTCGAAGATTGTCCCATAGTCTCCAATGTTAAAGTGAGAAATGTGTGGGAAGGAACTGCAGATGGTGGTTTAATACTGAAGATAGACACAAAATGCTGGAGTTACTCAGCGGGACAGGCAGCATCTCTGGAGAGAAGGAATGGGTGACATTTCGGGTCGAGATCCTTCATCAGAAGTAAGAAATGTTGCTGTAGATTTAAGAGTGTGGAGCGATTGTAATATGCGAATGTCGATCTGCTTCTGTGGCCAGCGTGCAAATAGTCGCTTGGGACGGGCGCCATCTTGGGAAGCAGAAAGGTGCGATGATCATAGATGTGTAGGTAGGAACTGCAGATGCTGGTTTGAAATCGAAAATAAGACTCAAAATGCTGGAGTAACTCAGCGGGGCAGGCAGCACCTCTGGAGAGAAGGAAAGGTGACGTTTCGGGTCGAGTCCCTTCGTCTGACAATTCTCGAACCAAAACATCGCCCATTCCTTCTCTCTCCAGAGATACTGCCTGTCCCGCTGAGTAACCCCAGCATTTTGTGTCTATGATCATAGACCTTGCAGGTTCAAAGAGAATGGAACCACAGTTATTCTGGTCAAGCAGTCAACCACTCTGTTTAAGAGGGAACTGCAGATGCTGGAGAATCGAAGGTTACACAAAAAAGCTGGAGAAACTCAGCGGGTGCAGCAGCATCTATGGAGCAAAGGAAATAGGCAACGTTTCGGGCCGAAACCCGGAAGGGTTTCGGCCCGAAACGTTGCCTATTTCCATAAGGATTTCGGCCCCGAAACGTTGCCTATTTCCTTCGCTCCATAGATGCTGCTGCACCCGCTGAGTTTCTCCAGCTTTTTTGTGTAACAGTCAACCACTCTGTTGGTTTGAGAGTGTCACTGTCAGAAGCTACTAATTGACGCAACAGAGGCGATTGCAGAAGGTGTCTCAGTGGATGTGAGAATCTATAAATAACCACCAAGGTGACGGTGTCAGGTACAAGGTGACAGGAAACCACAGACCTGAAAATTAACTTTGCATTGAAATAGGCCAATGTTGGCAGAATAATATACTGTGGATCCAGCAGTTCGGTGTAACGCAAGGGAAAGAATCTTTACTCAAAGTGAACGATACATTCTAGCTGATGATAGGCACAAAAAGCTGGAGTAACTCAGCGGGACAGGCAGCACCTCTGTAGAGAAGGAATGGGTGGCGGCTGGGGTCGAGACCCTTCTTCAACCCGACCTGAAACATCAACCGTCCCTTCCCCCCAGAGATGCTGCCCGTCCCGCTGAGTTACTCCAGCTTTTTGTGTCTATCTTCGGTTTAAACCAGCACCTGCAGTTCCTTCCTCAAGATTCAAGAGATCCAAGATTGAAGAGAATTTATTGCCATGTGTCCCAGATAGGACAATGAAATTCTTGCTTTGCTTCAGCACAAACAGAATATAGTAGGCATGAATACAGAACAGATCAGCGTGTCCGTATACCATTGAATATATATATATCCACACACACATCCTGTACAATAGATTGTAACTGGCTCTCTCTGATAGTTGTCAGACAAGGATAGGTTGGCACGGGGGCACAGCGGGAGAGTTGCTGCCTTGCAGTGTCAGAGACGAGGGTTCGATCCCGACTACGGGCGCTGTCTGTACGGAGTTTGTACGTTCTCCCCGTGACCTGCGTGGGTTTTCTCCGGGTGCTCCGGTTTCCACCCACACTCCAAAGACGTAAAGGTTTGCAGGCTAATTGGCTCGGTATAATTGTAATTTGTCTCGAGTGTGTGTAGGATTGTGCTAGTGTGCGGGGCAATCGCTGGTCGGCACGGACTCGGTGGGCCGAAGGGCCTGTTTCTGTGCTGTATCCTTAAAGACTAAAGTGTCTAATAATAATTTGATTATCTTTTGTTTCCAAACTGGGGAAAGAAAAAATATATAGCACATGGTATCGCAACACACAGGTGAAGTTAGACACAAGGAACTGCAGATGCTGTTTTGGCATCTGTGGAGAACATGGATAGGTGACGTTTCACAGAGTGCTGGAGTAACTCAGCGGGTCAGGCAGCATCTGTGGAGAACATGGATAGGTGACGTTTCACAGAGTGCTGGAGTAACTCAGCGGGTCAGGCAGCATCTGTGGAGAACATGGATAGGTGACGTTTCACAGAGTGCTGGAGTAACTCAGCGGGTCAGGCAGCATCTGTGGAGAACATGGATAGGTGACGTTTCACAGAGTGCTGGAGTAACTCAGCGGGTCAGGCAGCATCTGTGGAGAACATAGATAGGTGACGTTTCACAGAGTGCTGGAGTAACTCAGCGGGTCAGGCAGCATCTGTGGAGAACATGGATAGGTGACGTTTCACAGAGTGCTGGAGTAACTCAGCGGGTCAGGAGCATCTGTGGAGAACATGGATAGGTGACGTTTCACAGAGTGCTGGAGTAACTCAGCGGGTCAGGCAGCATCTGTGGAGAACATGGATAGGTGACGTTTCACAGAGTGCTGGAGTAACTCAGCGGGTCAGGCAGCATCTATGGAGCTAAGGAAATAGGCAACGTTTCGGGCCGAAACCCAGAAGGGTTTCGGCCTGAAACGTTGCCTATTTCCATAAGGATTTTGGCCCCGAAACGTTGCCCATTTCCTTCGCTCCATAGATGCTGCTGCACCATAACTCAGCGGGTCAGGCAGTATCTGTGGAGAACATGGATAGGTGACGTTTCAAGTTGGGACCCTTCTTCCAATTCATAACAATGCCTATCTATGGTCTCCAGAGATGCTGCCTGATCAACTCACAGGCACTTTTTAAGCGCACATTTTGATTACTTTCCATTCTACCATAGAGATGTATATAGTCTACAATAGACTATAATTATATTTCTATGATGCTACAGACCTTGGCTGGGAACCTGGGGCTCATCAAAATTGTTCCCAATTGGGCCCCGCACCTCCTAAGGCCGGCCCTGCTTCCAGCCCCCCCCCACCCTCACACAGTCTTCGGAAGGGTCTCGACCCGAAACGTTGCCTATTTCCTTCACTCCATAGATGCTGCCTCACCCGCTGAGTTTCTCCAGCATTTTTGTCCACCTTTGAAACAAAGCACGTCGTGTCCCATTTGTAAGCATTCCAGCTCTTGTTGACTCTAAGGTAAATGAAATGGATTGTTTATGTACAGGTTGAGGCATTAAATCAGCAAATCAATGGATTTGGATTTTTCTTTTCACTCTTCAAGTAGTCCACAGCGGTGGTTGCAGCGGGTGGAGCTGCTGCCCGAGAAGCCAGTGGGGGGGGGGGGGGGGGAGAACCCAACGTGGTCACAGGGAGAACGTGCAAACTCCACACAATCAGACACACACAGACAGGATGCAACCCGGGGCTCCAGCGCTATGAGGCAGCAACTCTACCGCTGCACCACTGGTTTGATGACAACATTCAGGGAAAGACTAATATTAAAACATGTTCAAAGTACTTGTTTGATCAGACTTAATTACAGTTGGTGATATCAGACTATCAATGTTAAACACATCTTAATGATATTTCTCTGCTATTATTTTCACACAGATGTTAATATAATTGATTTTAAGTGGGTGATGTAATGTGATTTGAACATGTTCCCTTTAATGAGGGCCAGAAGTCAGCTGTTTCTCTGCCTGCTGGTATCTTTCTTTAGACTTTGGAGATACAGCGCGGAAACAGGCCCTTCAGTCCACCGTGTCTGCACCAAGCAGCGTTCCCCGTACACTAACACACACACACCCACACACACACACACACACACACACACACACACACACACACACACACACACACACACACACACACACACACACACACACACACACAACAATTTACATTTATTGTAACATAAGCCAATTAACCTACAAAACTGGTACAGACTGAAGAAGGGTCCCGACCCGAAACGTCACCTATCCATGTTCTCCACAGATGCTGCCCTGGCCCGCTGAGTTATGGTGCAGCAGCATCTATGGAGCGAAGGAAATAGGCAACGTTTCGGGCCGAAACCCTTCTGGAAATAGGCAACGTTTCGGGCCGAAACCCGGAAGGGTTTCGACCCGAAACGTTGCCTATTTCCTTAGCTCCATAGATGCTGCCTGACCCGCTGAGCTTACTCCAGCACTCTGTGAAACGTCACCTATCCATGTTCTCCACAGATGCTGCCTGACCCGCTGAGTTACTCCAGCACTCTGTGAAACGTCACCTATCCATGTTCTCCACAGATGCTGCTGACCCTCTGAGTTACTCCAGCACTCTGTGAAACGTCACCTATCCATGTTCTCCACAGATGCTGCCTGACCCTCTGAGTTACTCCAGCACTCTGTGAAACATCACCTATCCATGTTCTCCACAGATGCTGCCTGACCCGCTGAGTTACTCCAGCACTCTGTGTCCATCTCCTCCTCATGTTGGCCTGGCAAGGAGCTGAAGTCATTTTCCATTCACATGTCTGCTCCTCACCTTATGACCCGTTTGCTCACCTGACCAAAAAGACTAACATCATATACACTCAATGTTGCTGACATATTATCACAGTGTGCTTCAATTAATGGCAGACTTAATTAACCATAAACTGGCTCACTGAATCGGGAACAAATATTATGTCTGCCTCAGTACAAAAGTAAGTGTAGAATGATGCAGCTGCAAAAGATTTAGGACAAAGAATATTCCCTGTAGATTTATGAGCCCATTTCCCCGTTGGGACATTCTACATAAAGAATCACGCTCCATTGAATAGGCATTAGCCCACATCACCATGTTCCTTCCGCATTGCTGGCCATTAAACATCGCGTCAAGGGACATGTTTTGTTTTGTTTTCAGTTTAGAGATGCAGCGTGGAAACAGGCCCTTCGACCCACCGTGTCCGCACCCACCAGCGATCCCCCGCACACTAGCACTATCCTGCACATACACACGAGCGACAATTGACAACTTTGCCGAAGCCAGATAACCTACAAACCTGTACAGCACGTCTTTGGAGTGTGGGAGGAAAGCGGAGCGCCCGCGGAGAAAACCCACGCAGGTCACGGGGAGAACGTGCAAACCCCACACGGCAATGATGGTCCAATTCTACACGGCCATCGTAGAGTCTGTCCTCACCTTCTCCATCATGGTCTGGTTTGGCTCAGCCATCAAGCACGACACCTGGAGGCTGCAGCGAATCGTCTGATCAGCAGAGAAGAATATTGGCTGCAACCTTCCCTCCATTGATGAACTGTACACTGCAAGGGCCAGGAAGCGAGCGGGCAAGATCATCTCTGACCCCTCTCACCCTGGTCACAAACTCTTTCAATCACTTCCCTCTGGAAGGCGACTCCGGACTGTCAAAGCTGCCACAGCCAGACATAAAAACATTACTATCTACCTCATTGGAGACCATCGGACTATCCTCGATCGGACTTTGCTGGCTTTACCTTGCACTAAACGTTATTCCCGTTATCATGTATGTGTACACTGTAACTGGTCCGATTGTAATCATGTATTGTCTTTCCGCTGACTGGTTAGCACGCAACAAAAGCTTTTCAACTGAACTAAACTCTCTACCGAGTTCGGACAACAGACAAGATCTCGGACGTCCTGGTATAGAACACCTCATCTTGGACGCAGATGCAGCGTAGACGGAAGATTTGTGAGTAGGGGGATAGAGTCTTGGCTGTAGGCAGTGTCGGTAAAGGGGCGAGCATCTGGCTCGGGCAAAGCACTCTGACTGGCGGTTGGCCAGCTTGGCCAGGCCTAGGAACAACCCAACTTGGACAGTTTTGGTCCCCTAATTTGAGGAAGGACATTCTTGCTATTGAGGGAGTGCAGCGTAGGTTTACAAGGTTAAATCCTGGGATGGCGGGACTGTCATATGCTGAGAGAATGGAGTGGCTGGGCTTGTACACTCTGGAGTTTAGAAGGATGAGAGGAGATCTCATTGAAACATACAAGATTGTTAAGGGCTTGGACACGCTAGAGGCAGGAAACATGTTCCCGATGTTCGGGGAGTCCAGAACCAGGGGCCACAGTTTAAGAATAAGGGGTAAGACATTTAGAACGGGGACGAGGAAACACTTTTTTTCCCCCACAGAGAGTGGTGAGTCTGTGGAATTCTCTGCCTCAGAGGGCGGTGGAGGCCGGTTCTCTGGATACTTTCAAGAGAGAGAGCTAGATTGGGCTCTTAAAGATAGCAGAGTGAGGGGGGTATGGGGAGAAGGCAGGAACGGGGTACTGATTGGGGATGATCAGCCATGATCATATTGAATGGCGGTGCTGGCTTGAAGGGCCGAATGGCCTACTCCTGCACCTATTGTCTATTGACATCTTCGGCCCTGCACCCCTCCCTAGATCCTATCACCAGTCATCCTCCCACTACGGGCCCCAATGAAAGAACGTTGGCTGTAACTGCGGGGGTTGATGTACATTTTACATAGAACATAGAAATTAGGTGCAGGAGTAGGCCATTCGGCCCTTCGAACCTGCACCGCCATTCAATATGATCATGGCTGACCATCCAACTCAGTATCCCGTACCTGCCTTCTCTCCATACCCCCTGATCCCCTTTAGCCACAAGGGCCACATCTAACTCCCTCTTAAATATAGCCAATGAACTGTGGCCTCAACTACCCTCTGCGGCACAGAGTTCCAGAGATTCACCACTCTCTGTGTGAAAAAAGTTCTTCTCATCTCGGTTTTAAAGGATTTCCCCCTTATCCTTAAGCTGTGACCCCTTGTCCTGGACTTCCCCAACATCGGGAGCAATCTTCCTGCATCTAGCCTGTCCAACCCCTTAAGAATTTTGTAAGTTTCTATAAGATCCCCTCCTCAATCTCCTAAATTCTAGAGAGTATAAACCAAGTCTATCCAGTCTTTCTTCATAAGACAGTCCTGACATCCCAGGAATCAGTCTGGTGAACCTTCTCTCTGCACTCCCTCTATGGCAATAATGTCCTTCCTCAGATTTGGAGACCAAAACTGTACGCACTACTCCAGGTGTGGTCTCACCAAGACCCTGTACAACTGCAGTATAACCTCCCTGCTCCTATACTCAAATCCTTTTGCTATGAAATATTTTGCAACGTGATTATTCATCGTTGCTCCAGCCACACTTTGTCCTGACGTGTGTACCTGCTCCATCTGTTTGTGCCTCTGTAGGAAAGTAAATGAGTATTCAGACAGCAACCTGGCTCTGGGCTTCCTTGATGAGACTGCAAGCAGTGCAGCTAAGCAAAGAGCCTGCACCTGCCGCTCATTAACACAGTCTCCCCACGCCCCCCCCCCTCACCCTCAGTGCTGTTCCACCAAGAACTCTACCTTGAACAGGTGTTCAAGTACCTTACATGAAGCAATGCTGATAAAGCACATGCTTCAAGATCCACCCAGCAGTGTCAGCATCGTGAATGAAATAGACTCCGCCATCTAGGACCAGAAGCCTGGTTTAAGGCGGCACGGTGGCGCAGCGGTAGAGTTGCTGCCTCACAGCGCCGGAGACCCAGGTTCGATCCCGACTACGGGTGCTGTCCGTACGGAGTCTGCACGTTCTCACAGTGACCCGCGTGGGTTTTCTCCGAGATCTTCGGTTTCCCCCCACACACTCCAAAGACGTGCAGGTTTGCAGGTTATAATTGGCTTGGTGCAAAATGTAAAAATTGTCCCTAGTGGGTGTAGGATAGTGTTAGTGTGCGGGGATCGCTGGTCACCACGGACTCAGTGGGCCGAAAGGGCCTGTTTCCGCGCTGTATCTATAAACTAAACTACACAACCCACAGCCTCAGAATAAAAGGACGTATCTTTAGGAAGGAGATAAGGAGGAATTGCTTTCGTCAGAGGGTGGTGAATCTGAGTCCTACTCCATCATTCAATAAGACTCATCATCTCGCCATCTGAAGGATCCTGAACCTAAGTTTCACCTGTCCTATAAAACTGGGCCAAATACAAGCAGGTGGGACTGGAGTTGATGGGGCATCTTAGTCGGCATGGATAAGTTGGGCCGAAAGGCCTGTTCCACACACTCCATGACTCCAACTGGTGGGAAGGAGTTGCAGATGCTGGTTTATACCAAAGATAGACAATAGACAGTAGGTGCAGGAGTAGGCCATTCGGCCCTTCAAGCCAGCACCGCCATTCAATGTGATTATGGCTGATCATCCACAATCAGTACCCCATTCCCGCCTTCTCCCCATATCCCTTGACTCCGCTATCTTTCAGAGCCCTATCTAACTCTCTCTTGAAAGTACCCAGAGAACCGGCCTCCACCGCCCTCCGAGGCAGAGAATTCCACAGATTCACAACACTATGTATGAAAAAGTGTTTCCTCATCTCCGTTCTAAATGGCTTATCCCTTATTCTTAAACAGTAGCCCCTGGTTCTGGACTCCACTGCCTCTAGTCCAAACCCTTAATAATCTTATATGTTACAATAAGATGCCCTCTCATCCTTCTAAACTCCAGAGTGTACAAGCCCAGCCGCTCCCTTCTTTCAGCATATGACAGTCCCGCCATCCCGGGAATTAACCTGGTAAACCTACGCTGCACTCCCTCAATAGCAAGAATGTCCTTCCTCAAGCTTATACCAAAGATAGTCACAAAATTCTGATGTAACTCAGCGGGTCAGACAGCATCTCTGGAAAATATGTATAGGTGACATTTCGGGTTGAGACCCTTCTTCATACTGAAGTAGTGTAAATTGTTCCTACTGTTGAGGATAGTGCTGGTATCACAAGCAGGCATGGACTCGGTGGGCTGAAGGGCCTGTTTCCAGGCTGTATCTCTAAAGACACCCAAGTGTGGCCTCACAAGTGTGAATCTTTTTTTAGCCCTCGAGGACTCGAACATATTACGTAAGAAGGAATCTCTATAGAATTTTGACTTTATCTCACTTACTGATTTGAGAAGCTTTGACGTTTCCTATCTTTAGGAAGGAGATGAGGAGGAATTTCTTTATAGCCAGAGGGTGGCGAATCTGTGGAATTCATTGCTACAGACAGCTGTGGAGGCCAAGTCAGTGAATATATTTAAGGCAGAGATACATAGATTCTTGATTAGTACAGGTGTCAATAGACAATAGATGCAGGAGTAGGACATTTGGCCCTTCGAGCTAGCACCGCCATTTACTGTGATCACGGCTGATCATCCCCAATCAGTACCCCGTTCCTGCCTTCTCCCCATATCCCCTGAATCCGCAATCTTGAAGAGCCCCATCTAGCTCTCTCTTGAAAACATCCAGAGAACCGGCCTCCGCCGCCCTCTGAGGCAGAGTCAGGGGTTATGGGGAGAAGGCAGGAGAATGGGGTTAGGAGGGAGAGTTAGATCAGCCATGATTGAATGGCAGAGTGGGCTTGATGGGCCGAATTCTGCTCCCAAAACTTATGAGCTTATGGGAGCTGCTTCTTCTGAAGAGTTAACAGAAAATATCTTCCGCCAGCAGAGACTATAATCTGCATTGCTGCATTACATGAACATCAATGTCAGCACTTGCCGCATCTGCTCAATAGTCCGTACAGAGTGCATTGCTCTGGTAAAATGCAGTAATGCCTCAGGTATTAATGTACATCAGACACGTTCCCAGTTGCCGTTACACCTGGTGCTCATCAATTCTGCAACTTCTTGGACATTGCATCATCCCGCAATCATCCTGAACCCAGAGCCGGCAGATCCCTTCCCATCGACGACTTCTGATGCATGCTATGCTGGATGATATCTCAACCCCAGCCCCCCCCTGTCCCCCTCTCCTATCCCTCACCACCCCCCCACCCCACCCCCCCACCCCGTTCTGCTTTAGTGCAAATCCCACAGCGACAGAGTCAAGTCAAGTCAAGTTTATTCATCACATACACATACAAGATGTGCCGGGAAATGAAAAGTGGCAATGCTCGCGGACTTTGTGCAAAACACAAACAAACAAACAAACTACAGAGGGAGGGAGGGTAGGGGTGGGGTGGTTGGGGGATGGGGGGCGTGGGGGGGTTGGGGGGGGGGGGGGGGGGGATAATCTTTGTGCGTTCCAGGATCTATAATCAAGGACTCTGGCTGCCTTTTTCAGGCAGTGACTCCTGTGGGTCCCTTCGATGGCGGGCAGGTGAAGGTTAGTGGAGGCAGCGCAGTGTGCTAATGTTACATTAGAAATCTCTTCATAATCATACTTTATTAGTCAAGTATGTTTGCAACATACGAGGAAGTTGATTTGCCATACACCATTCCTGCCTTCTCCCCATATCCCCTGACTCCGCTATCTTTAAGAACCCTATCTAGCTCTCTCTTTAAAGTATCCAGAGAACCGGCCTCCACCGCCCTCTGAGGCAGAGAATTCCACAGACTCACAACAATCTGTGAGAAAAAGTGTTTCCTCATCTCCGTTCTAAATGGCTTACCCCTTATTCTTAAACTGTGGCCCCCTGGTTCTGGACTCCCCCAACATCGGGAACATGCTTCCTGCCTCTAGTTTGTCCAAACCCTTAACAATCTTATATGTTTCAATAAGATACCCTCTCATCCTTCTAAATTCCAGAGTGTACAAGCCCAGCCGCTCCATTCTCTCAGCATATGACAGTCCCGCCATCCCAGGAATTAACCTGGTAAACCTACGCTGCGCTCTCCCAATAGCAAGAAAGTTCTTCCTCAAATTTGGAGACATAATACTCCAGGTGTGGTCTCACTAGGGCTCTGTACAACTGCAGAAGGACCTCTTTGCTCCTAAACTCAACTCCTCTTGTTATGAAGGCCAACATGCCATTTGCTTTCTTCACTGCCTGCTGTACCTGCATGCTTACTTTCAGTATACAGTGAAACTATCACCTAGTCTACGCCTGGTCTTGTCGATGTAAAGGAGGCCACATCGGGAACAAGGGATGCACCAGTAATAATGATCACAGCATAAATGTTTCATGATGCAGTGCCCAGTAGCAATTTATTTAAAAACAGAAGCTTATCTTTTCTAGTTCCCAAGAGTAACTCAGTGTATAGATCAAAATCAATACAGCAACCTTTAGAACAATCCCAATCTGTGTTATAATTTTTTCATAATATTTATAACATTTAGTCTAAGAAAGATCTGCAGATACTGGAAAAATCGAAGGTGGATAAAAATGCTGGAGAAACTCAGCGGGTGAGGCAGCATCTGTGGAGCGAAGGAATAGGCAACGTTTAGGGTCGAGACCCTTCGAAGGAGTAGGTGACGTTTCGGGTTCGAAGAAGGGTCTCGTCCCGAAACGTCACCTATTCCTTCGAAGAAGGGTCTCGTCCCGAAACGTCACCTATTCCTTCGAAGAAGGGTCTCGATACGAAACGTCACCCATTCCTTCGTTCCATAGATGCTGCCTCACCCTCTGAGTTTCTCCAGAACTTTTATCTACCTATAACTTTTAGTCGCTGGTTTGCAAACCAGATTGAGAAATATCTCCTGATGAAGTCCATGATGAAATCTGATCATCTCCATCATGGATAGCAGCTTGGCTGGATGGCAGAAGGCAAAGAGTGGCAATAAAGGGGGGCTATTCCTGGTGGGCTGCCAGTGACTAGTGGTGTTCCGCAGGGCTCGGTGCTGGGGCCGCTAATCTTCACGATGTATATTAATGATTTGGACGAGGGGATTGAAGACTTTGTGACCAAGTTTGCGGATGATACGAAAATCGATGGAGGGGCAGGAAGTGTAGAGAAAGCAGGGACTCTGCAGAAGGACTTGGACAGGCTGGGAGAGTGGGCAGGAGAGTGGCAGATGGAATACAGCACAGCAAAGTGCGTAGTCGTGCATTTTGATTGTAGGAATAAAGGCGTAGACTATTTTCTAAATGGGGAAACATATAAGATTGTTAAGGGTTTGGACACGCTAGAGGCAGGGAACATGTTCCCGATGTTGGGGGAGTCCAGAACCAGGGGCCACACAGTTTAAGAATAAGGAGTAATCCATTTAGAATGGAGACGAGGAAACACTTTTTCTCACAGAGAGTGGTGAGTCTGTGGAATTCTCTGCCTCGGAGGGTGGTGGAGGCCAGTTCTCTGGATGCTTTCAAGAGAGAACTAGATAGGGCTCTTAAAAATAGCGGAGTCAGGGGATATGGGGAGAAGGCAGGAACGGGGTACTGATTGGAGATGATCATCCATGATCACATTGAATGGCGGTGCTGGCTCGAAGGGCCGAATGGCCTACTCCTGCACCTATTGTATATTGTCTATAATGCTGGCATTTATTTCAAGAGGGCTCGTGCACAAAAACAAAATCGACAAACCTGCACGTCTTTGGAGTGTGGGGGGAAACCGGAGCACCCGGATAAAACCCACGCAGTCTCAGGGAGAACGTACAAACTCAGTACAGACGGCACCCGTAGTCAGGATCGAACCCAACTCTCTGGCGCGTTGAGGCATCAACTCTACCTCCTCGCCACCGTGCCGCCCTAAAGTTAGTCCGTTCGGGCAAATTTGCGCCCATGTTTCTGCACTGTGTTTTGCCCTTTTCATATTATTTATAACAGCACAAATCACACTTTGAATTACAGGCACCAAGTAAGCTGCAGTCTCAGGACCAGCTATAATGAAATCCCAGAAAATGGTATTCAAAGCTACCTGTCTGTATAAATCATCTAAAACTGATCCCAGGGGCATCTATTAAATTCACAGAGACAAGATTATGTTGCAAACGGTGTTTCTTTGAAAACTGCATCGGCAAAGAACCAAACACTATCTGCATGCATTATCACTCCAAAGCCATTTCCTAGTGAAGTACAAGACTTCTCATCAGTATTTTTTGGCAGTAGGTTTATTTTTCTCTCCCCGTCTGCTTTGATGCCTATAATGTATGAGATAAGGTGGTACAGATTGTAATTATAACATCGTGTGTTTAGTTTAGTTTAGTTTAGAGATACAGAGCGGAAACAGGACCTTCGGCCACCGAACCTGCGCTGACCAGTGATCCCCGCATGTTAACACTATCCTACACACACTGTTGTACGTTCTCCCTGTGACCACGTGGGTTTTCTCCGGGTGCTCCGGTTTCCTCCAACACTCCAAAGACGTACAGGTTTGCAGGTTAATTGGCTTGTTATACATTGTAAATTGTCCCGAGTGTGTGTAGGATAGTGTTAGTGTGCGGGGATCGCTGGTCGGCACGGACTCGGTGGGCCGAAGGGCCTGTTTCTGCGCTGAATCTCTGAACTGAACTAAAGATAGACACAAAATGCTGGAGTAAGAGGCAAGCCATTTCGAACAGAGACGAGGAAACACTTCTTCACACAGAGAGTTGTGAGTCTGTGGAATTATTTGCCTTGGAGACCGGTTCTCTGGATACTTTCAAGAGATAGGGCTCTTAAAGATAGCAGAGTCAGGGGATATGGGGAGAAGGCAGGAACGGGGTACTGATAGGGGATGATCAGCCATGATCACATTGAATGACGGAGCTGGCTCGAAGGGCCGAATGGCCTACTCCTGCATCTATTGTCTATTGTAGCTCAGCAGGACAGGCACCATCTCTGGAGTGGAGGAATGGGTGACGTTTCGGGTCGAGAACCTTCTTCAGTCTAAACCAAACGTATTGAACTAGGACCCACAGTTAGGATGGGCGGGAGTTTTCACAATAAAGTGTGCCCGAAAATTGATGCCTGAAATTTGACCCGATGGCAGATGATTCTAATATTCATTCTGTTTTTCACTCTAAGCTTTATTTACATTATGCTAATTATTTTGCCAGGGTTGCCATGGCAAAGCTTTGTACCTGTAACTTTGCAACATCGGCAAAGAATGAATCGATAGTACCGCAGAAAAAAATAAGTTCATGCATCGATAAGTGATAGGAGCAGAATTAGGCCATTCGGCCCATCAAGCCCACTCTGCCATTCAATCATGGCTGATCTAACTCTCCCGCCTAACCCCATTCTCCTGCCTTCTTCCCGTAACCCCTGACACCCGCGCCAATCAAGAATGTGTCAATCTCCACCTTGAAAATATCCATTGACTTGGCCTCCACAGCCGTCTGTGGCAAAGAATTCCACAGTTAATAGGAATCTTAGGGGCAATCTATTTTTACACAATGTTTGGCTTGTAAGAACTAGCAGCCCGAGGATGTATCGAGGCAGGTACTATCAGGACGTTTAAGAAAAGATTTAGAGGGATATGGGCCAAATTCAGGCAGGTGGGACTAGTGTAGATGGGATATGTTGGTCGGTAGGGGCAAGTTGGGCCGAAGGGCCTGTTTCTACTCTGTGACTCTGTACACCTTAACAGGAGAAAGGACCCAGAAATTGTTACGTATTCTTTCACTTGTTAAATTCTCACAAGGAAGCTTTTACAACCTGAATCCAATCAGTTCATGTAGTGTGAAAAATATGCATCTTCCAGATGTACTGGGACACATCCTCAGTGATGTGACCTGGGGTCATCGGGTGTTTCGGGTCTCACAACATCAGCCACCCTCCCCCAGGCGACCCAACCGAGGGTTGATCAGGCCCCTGGCTTGTGTCCGTCAAAACCGCCCACGGATCAGCCATCTTAGTAACCACTCTGCAGGGGTTGGGAGACTCTAGTGCGTGGAGGGACTGGGCTCTGTGGGGGGCTCCTCCTGCGTCTCACCAGGTTCAAGGCCTGTGAGTATGCGCTGCACCTCTTTCTCCGAGCATTTCATTCTTTTCTTTTTTAAGAAGTACAATACTGTGTTACCTTTTTTTCAGGTGCCAAATATATGTTGGCATGTTACATTCTATGTACAGCTTCATTTTTTATTTTATTTTTTAAATGGGAGAGGGAAAAAGAAACTAGATAATAGACTAGAAAAATGTGTAGTGTGAGAAAAGGAAAAAAAAACGCAAAGAGAGAGAGTGAGGGAGAAAAATAAATAAGAAAAAAGAGAAAGTAGAAAATCTATTCCTTAACTATGGTTTGATAATAGCAAAAAAATTAATACTTAAATTTTGGAAGGGTACATCAATACCAACGCTTAAAATGTGGATTGCAAGTATGTTGGACACCGCTCATCTTGAGGAAATGCGATTCCTCCTAATGGATAAATCAGACCAATTCATAACGAGTTGGTCTCCATTTGTCGTTTTTTTGGAATCATATGGTGCAACAACAATTGTAAAAAATAACTGTTTCACAGGGTTGGTCGAATTAAAATAATGCATTGCATTTATCGTTTTCTTTCTTCTTCACACACTATATTTCATCTTTCTATCCTTTATACTTCTTTTTCTTACAATTAAAACAAAAAAAAAAGTTGTACATAAAATGTATTATGAAAATATATTAGGCACTTATAAAAACATTACTTCTATAAAATTATATATAAAAAAAAAAAAAAAATGATAATAATAATAGACAAGGGCAACATACATAAAAAATGTTTGCAAAAATCCAGAAATTAATAAAAATCTTAGTATGATCAATCATAATTTATATATTAAAAAAAACCAAAACAACGAGACCAGTGTCTCCGCAGCTGGGATTCATAGCGTGTAGTGCTAACCCTTATGTTTGACAAGGCCACAATAAGCACATTTTTAGAGTCATTTATCCTGCAAATGAATTTATACATGTGGTGTCTTAGGATAGCTTCTAAAGTACTGACTACTGCAGCCACAAACATGTTACTGCCACTACACCATCTAGGTTTCTAGATGAGTATTTATATTCTTGACCATCTTTCACCCAGACCTGAAACAGTTGGTTTTTTACGATTCTGTTGCACCACATGTATCCAAGAAGTCACAACATTCTGGACAAAAAACCTGGTGAAACTCAGCGGGTGCAGCAGCATCTATGGAGCGAAGGAAATAGGCAACGTTTCGGGCCGAAACCCTTCTTCAGACTTCAGACTTTCTACCTTTGATTTTCCAGCATCTGCAGTTCCTTCTTAAACAATAAATGAGACCAACTCATTAAGAATTGATCCGATTTATCTATTAGGAGTAATCGCATTTCATTATTAATTACCAATGTAATCACTTTTGTTGCACTTTGAGACACAAGATCTTTCGGCTGCCTTGCTACTCCTCTGTGCAACACTGAAAAATGACCAACACTACAATAAAATGATACAAACATCGACTTTAAAAATAGTAAACACACATCCTTGGCTTATTGGCCACCCACTGCTTGGCATTAAAATTCAACTTTCTGAAACAGGAGTTACTTAGTCTAAATGCTGGTCTCATTTTCAATGTTTACAATTAGAAAGGGAATAGAGGAAACTGGAGCACTCAGAGAAAACCCACACAGGTCACGGGGAGAACATTCAAACTCCGTATAGACAGCACCTGTAGTCAGGATGGAACCCGGGTCTCTGACGCTGTGAGGCAGCAACTCTACCGCTGCACCACCTCTGCGTATTTAACTCAATTAGGAAAAACCATTGTTTAGCTTATACTATATTAATTAGTTTATAGTTTTAGTTTAGAGATACAGTGCAGTCAGGCCCTTCGGCCCACCTAGTCTGCACCGACTAGCGATACCCGTATGCTAACACTACCCTACACACACTGGGGCCAATTTTACATTTACACCAAGCCAATTGACAATAGACAATAAACAATGGGTGCAGGAGTGGAATGAGCTTCCAGTGGAAGTGGTGGAGGCAGGTTCGTTGGTATCATTTAAAAATAAATTGGATAGGCATATGGATAAGAAGGGAATGGAGGGTTATGGTATGAGTGCAGGCAGGTGGGACTAAGGGAAAAAAGTTGTTCGGCACGGACTTGTAGTGCCGAGATGGCCTGTTTCCGTGCTGTACTTGTTATATGGTTGTATGGTAATAGGAGTAGGCCATTCGGCCCTTCGAGCCAGCACTGCCATTCAATGTGATCATGGCTGATCATCCCACAATCAGTACCCCGTTCCTGCCCTCTCCCCATATCCCCTGACTCCGCTATCTTTAAGAGCCCTATCTAGCTCTCTCTTGAAAGCATCCAGAGATTCGGCCTCCACAGCCCTCTGAGGCAGAGAATTCCACAGACTCACAACTCTCTGTGTGAAAACCTGTGTGATAACCTACTAACCTGTACGTCTTTGGAGTGTGGGAGGAAACCGAAGATCTCGGAGAAAGTCCACGTGGTCACGAGGAGAGTGTACAAACTCCGTACAGACAGCGCCCGTTGTCAGGATTGATCCCGGGTCTCCAGTGCTGCAAGCGTGGTAAGGTAGTAACTCTGCTGCTGTGCCACCCTTCAGTAAACTAAGACCTTATTTCTGTTTTTCCCCCAAGCATTATCAAAGTGAAGATAGACAAAAATGTTGGAGAAACTCAGCGGGTGAGGCAGCATCTATGGAGCAAAGGAATTGGTGATGTTTTGGGTCTCGACCCTTCTTCAGACTTAAAAATATCCATTGACTTGGCCTCCACAGCCTTCTGTGGCAACGAATTCCACAGATTCACCACCATCTGACTAAAGATATTCCTCCTCATCTCCTTCCTAAAGGAACATCCTTAAATTCTAAGGCTGTGCCCTCTGGTCCTGGGCTCTCCCACTAGTGGAAACATCCTCTCCACATCCACTCTATCCAGGCATTACTGTCAAGTGGATGCAGCTGTGAAGAGTGTTTACATCAAGGCTGTCTTAATCAGCCATTCAGGCAAAGGATGGATTTGTGCAGAATTTCAATTTTATTTAATTTCAGTGAACTCATAAAGCATACAGAGCATACTGATTGTAGTGTCATGAAGTTAGAGTCATACAACGTGTAAACAGGCCCTTCGGCCCAACTTGCCCACACTGGCCAACATGTCTACACTAGTCCCACCTGCCCATATCCCTCTAAATCTGTCCCATCCATGTACCTGTCTAAATTAAACCCTATCCACCAGTGACGCAACTTTCAAGGAACCATGCACCTGCACTCCTAGATCCCTCTGCCCTCCGACACTCCCCTGAGACCTGCCACTCGCTGCATAGGTTCTGCCCCATGTTAGTGCTCCCAAAAAATGCAACAACTCACATTTCTCAGTAATACATTCCATCAACCATCGACTCAGTCCACCCGCCCAACCGATCAAGATCCTGCGTGTAGATACTGTAGCAGTTGAGGACTGCTCTCTAGTTGTGGTGGGATAGTACGGCGCAGTTGGGCCGAAGGGCCTGTTTCCGTGCTGTATGACCCGATGACTACCATTCATAAGGGTCAAAAGGAATAGGATTGAATTGGGCCATTCGGCCCGTCAAGTCTACTCCGCCATGCAATCATGGCTGATCTATCTCTCCCTCCTAAAGGGCCTGTCCCACTTGGACAACCTAATCCACGAGTTTAGAAGAACTCTAGACGTGTTGAAAAAAATGTAAAGGTCGTCTAGACTTGTCGAAGTCTACGACCTCCTACGACTATGTCTACGACGTCCTATGACTCCCCTCGACCTCAGTCTTCCACACCTAAGACCAACTACGACTAGCTACGAGTGGAAAATGATCGCATGATAAAATGATGTCATGTTTGCTTTTTTTCTCGGGCCAGTTACCGATCTACGACCCACCACGACCTACCTACGAGTAAAAAGTATCCATTTTTTCCATGCCAATCTTTTTCTTATTCAGCGGGTGAGGCAGCATCTATGGAGAACATGGATAGGTTTTTTATCAGGCTGGAAAAAACGCCGCGACCTACTTGAGGCCACGAGTACGCGGAGACCACTCACGGGCGCGAGGAAGAGTTACGAAGACCTCCTACGACCTCATGGCGACCATGCTGCCAGTATCAGCCATTATCATATTGAATGGCGGTGCAGGCTCGAAGGGCCGAATGGCCTACTCCTGCACCTAATTTCTATGTTTCTATGTTTCTATGAGTCAAGGGCAAATTCGGCAGAGGTCGCCAATTGGGTCATGAAGGTGGGACAGGGGTTTGACTCCATTCTCCTGCCTTCTCCCCTTACCCTCTGACACCCGTACATTGGAAGCATGCACTGTGGCTGTCTTCATTTCACCTTGATCTTCCAGCAGATGACTGCTTTGTTTCAGAATGATGCAAAAGGCTGCCTGCCCGCTGAATATTCAGTACGTTTTAACTCGAGGAGGTTGAAAGGTCCGTCAAAATCAGTGAAGATATCCAAGACACATGATGTGGCCGTTGCGTTGTTCCCCGTGTTATCTCTCTCATCGTGATCGGAATTGTCACCCGTGTTTGTGCTTGTAGACAAATCCATCAGTGCCCGCACGGATAAACATGTCTGCTGCAACAGTGGGAAATAATATTCTGTTACTGATGTTTTCATCATTGTTGTTTACCTTAGTTTAGAGATACAGCGTGGAAACATGCCCTGCGGCCCACCGAGTCCGCGCCGACCAGCGATCCCCGCGCACTGAAGGGCCTGTCCCACTTACGCGCTTTTTTTCGGTGACTTGCCGGCACCCGTCATAGTCGCAGCAGGTCGCTGAAAATTTTAAACGAGTTGAAAATCCAGTGGTGACCAGAAATGGTATAACTCTTTGGGCGACTACTCACGAGAACGTCACCTATCCATGTTCTCCACAGATGCTGCCTGACCCGCTGAGTTACTCCAGCACTCTGTGAAACGTCACCTATCCATGTTCTCCACAGATGCTGCCTGACCCGCTGAGTTACTCCAGCACTCTGTGAAACTTCACCTATCCATGTTCTCCACAGATGCTGCCTGACCTGCTGAGTTATGGTGCAGCAGCATCTATGGAGCGAAGGAAATAGGCAACGTTTCGGGCCAAAACCCTTCTGGAAATAGGCAACGTTTCGGGCCGAAACCCGGAAGGGTTTCGACCTGAAACGTTGCCTATTTCCTTAGTTCCGTAGATGCTGCTGCACCCGCTGAGTTACTCCAGCACTCTGTGAAACGTCACCTATCCATGTTCTGCCACAGAAGGTAGTTGAGGCTATATTTAAGAGGGAGTTAGATGTGGCCCTTGTGGCTAAAGGTATGGAGAGAAGGCAGGTACAGGATACTGAGTTGGATGATCAGCCATGATCATATTGAATGGCGGTGCGGGCTCGAAGGGCTGAATGGCCTACTCCTGCACCTAATTTCTATGTTTCTATGTTCTCCACAGATGCTGCCTGACCCGCTGAGTTACTCCAGCACTCTGTGCCTTTTGAAGGAATCAAAACTCCTATTGTGATTAATAGTTTAAGTTTATTACAACCAGAGAGCAGTCCTGAACTACTATCTACCTCATTGGTGACCCTCGGACTATCTTTGATCGGACTTTGCTGGCTTTACCTTGTTCCCATATCATGTATCTATGCACTGTCAATGACTCGATTGTAATCATGTGTTGTCTGAGTTTCCGCTGACTGGTTAGCGCGCAACAAAAGCTTTTCACTGTACCTCGGTACACATGACAATAAACTACACTGAAACTGAACTGAAACTGAATGAACCCACAAACCTGCACGTCTTTGGAGTGTGGGAGGAAACCGGAGTGCCCGGAGAAAACCCACGCAGGTCACGGGGAGAACGTGCAAACTCCGTACAGACAGCGCCCGGGGTCAGGATCGAACCCAGTTCTCTGGCGTGGTGAGGCAGCAATTCTACTTTGTTAAAGTCAAGTGAGATTGTGAATGGGTTTACAAGTCAGAGGAGGTGCCACCTGCTGCCTTCAATCAAGTACCGTGGCAACGAGCTCTTCATCAATTGTCCATTGAGTTGCTGATTTTGTGACATCTTTCATAACCTGGCGGATTTGCAGTGATCTGTCTGAAGAGTGCTTGACTACAATCAGTCCAAATGCTCTTCAAATGCTGAAGCGAAGATCACACCCTCCACTTTAGCCCAGGGTGGGAAGGAACTGCAGATGCTGGTTGAAATCGAAGATGGACACAAACAGCTGGAGTAACTCAGCGGGTCAGGCAGCATCTCTGGAGAGAAGGAATGGGCGACATTTCAGGTCGAGACCCCTTCATCAGAAACTGGTTGGGTAGCGTACACAACCTGCACGTCTTTGTGGAGTGTGGGAGGAAACCGGAGCACCCGGAGGAAACCCACCCGGTCACGGGGAGAACACACACTCACATAGAAACATAGAAAATAGGTGGCAGGTGGAGGCCATTCGGCCCTTCGAGCCAGCACCGCCATTCATTGTGATCATGGCTGATCGATCCCAATCAATAACCCGTGCCTGCCTTCTCCCCATATCCCTTGATTCTATTAGCCCCTAGAGTTCTATCTAACTCTCTCTTAAATCCATCCAGTGACCTCCACTGCCCTCTGCGGCAGGGAATTCCACAAATTCACAACTCTCTGGGTGAAAAAGTTTTTTCTCACCTCAGTCTTAAATGGCCTCCCCTTTATTCTAAGACTGTGTGTGGCCCCTGGTTCTGGACTCGCCCAACATTGGGAACATTTTTCCTGCATCTAGCTTGTGATCATGTATTGTCTTTTGTATTGTCATTTGCACAGACCACCAGATGCCAGGATTGAACTGGAGACTCTGGCACTACGGGGACTGCTGCCTGTCCCGCTGAGTTACTCTACCCCCCCCCCCCCACAGGATCAAGAAAGGTGACATTAAATTAAAATATCTGATGGGTAAACGTAAAAATGCTCTTCACATCACTCGCCTATAAAACTATCAAAGCTGCCATTTACATTTAATTGCTTTGAGCGTTGAAATTAAATCCTTTGCAAACTGCATAATCAATCCTCTCTGCCTATCCACTTTTTTTTCTCTGTGTGTGTGTGAAATGGACAATAAATTTACATTTTTAAATATAAACTAGTACTTCCTGCATGCACAAGGATTTTCGCATCTCAGGCTTTGAGTGATGGTGGTTCTGTACTTCATACCAGCAGCTTTCATCAAGGACCAGTCTCACCCCGGCCACTCCCTCTTCTCCCCTCTCCCATCGGGCAAGAGGTACAGAATGAACGCACACCTCCAGATTCAGGGACAGTTTCTTCCCGGCTGTTATCAGGCAATTGAACCATCCCACCACCAACTAGAGACCAGTCCTGACCTCCCATCCACCTCATTGGAGACCCTCAGACTATCTTTAATCAGAATTTATTCCACTTTATCTTGCATTAAACGTTATTCCCTTTATCCTGTATCTGTACACTGTGGACGGCTCGATTGTAATCGTGTATTGTCTTTCCGCTGACTGGTTAGCGCACACACACGTGACATTAAACTAAACCAAACCAAACTAAACTAAACTAATCTAATACTGAGCACTTTGACCACTATCCAATGGGGAAGATTTAAGAAGGAACTGCAGATGCTGGAAAAATCGAAGGTAGACAAAAAAGCTGGAGTAACTCAGCGGGGTGCAGCAGCATCTATGGAGAACATGGATAGGTGACGTTTCACAGAGTGCTAGAGTAACTCAGCGGGTCAGGCAGCATCTGTGGAGAACATGGATAGGTGACGTTTCACAGAGTGCTGCAGTAACTCAGCGGGTCAGGCAGCATCTGTGGAGAACATGGATAGGTGACGTTTCACAGAGTGCTGGAGTAACTCAGCGGGTGCAGCAGCATCTGTGGAGAACATGGATAGGTGACGTTTCACAGAGTGCTGCAGTAACTCAGCGGGTCAGGCAGCATCCCGAAACGTTGCCTATTTCCTTCGCTCCATAGATGCTGCCTCAACCCGCTGAGTTTCTCCAGCTTTTTTGTCTACCTGTCCTTTAAATGGAATGGTTTAAGGATTTTGAAGGTGAAACTTATGTTGTAAATGGATTCACCAGTAGAGGGCGGACTACTAACTAAAGGCAGTGGAACAGCCCCTTTCAATGCCCTCAACTCGTTCAATGGAAAGAACATCAGCGGCTCACAGCGTCAGAGACCCCTGTTCGATCCTGACCACGGGCGCTGTCTGTATGGAGTTTGCACGTTCTCCCCGTGACCTGCGTGGGTTTTCTCCGGGTGGTCCGGTTTCCTCCCACACTCCAAAGACGTACAGGTTTGTAGGTTAATTGGCCCTCTGTAAATTGTATCTAATGCATAGGATAGAACTAGTGTACGGGGCGATCGCTGGTGGGCACGGACACAGCGGGCCGAAGGGCCTTTTTCCATGCTGTGTCGCTACATTAATAAACAGAATTGTTAACTCAGTATCTAAGATAACATTATGAAACCCATAACAACTCACTAAAGCAAACGATAAACTAGCGATTACAATATTTGCACTCATATTGGTTTTTTTTTAACTTAATTGAACTTTCTTTTGTTCATTATGTTATCTGTGGGCATTGTGTTTACAGAATCTTTTACACTGCTGCAAGTAAGAATTTCAATGTGTAGGAAGAAATTGCAGGTGCTGGTTTAAACCGAAGACAGACACAAAATGCCGGAGTAACTCAGCGGGACAGGCAGCATCTCTGGAGAGAAGGAATGGGTGACGTTTCGGGTCTGAAGAAGGGTCTCGACCCG
The DNA here is from genome assembly GCF_028641065.1 of Leucoraja erinaceus. Taxonomy (NCBI): domain Eukaryota; kingdom Metazoa; phylum Chordata; class Chondrichthyes; order Rajiformes; family Rajidae; genus Leucoraja; species Leucoraja erinaceus. Next base: position 34,899,045 of record NC_073398.1, on the reverse strand, counting down.
AAACGTCACCTATTTCCTTCTCTCCAGAAGGGCCTGTCCCACTGTACGAGCTAATTCAAGAGTTCTCCCGAGTTTCCCCTGATTCGTACTCAGAGATTTACGGTAATGGCCGCTCGTAAATGCTCGGGGCTCTCGTGGACATTTGTCAACATGTTGAAAAATCTTCACGAGTCTTCCCGAGCTTACTTGCGTTAGCGAGTCTTCCCGAGTACCTGCCGTTAGCGCTACGAGCCGCTAAGAGACGTCCCCGAGCTCCGGCGTACATTCTACGGGCTTACCACGAGTTTGATTTTTTTTTAAACTCGGGTGAGCTCTTGGGTGAACTCGTACCATGGGACAGGGCCATTACTCCAGCTTTTTGCATCTGTCTTCGGTTTAAACCAGCACCTGCAGTTTACTCCTGCATATTTTGTTGGCATTTGTAAATCACACTTTAGATTGTTAGTTCAATCAATATCAGCATTAAAGTCAAGAGAAACTCAAATCTCACCTAACTGTCAAAAAATGTATTTCCGTACTTTACTGAGGTTTAAGTTTTCAATAAAGGTCACGAGTTAAGTCATTTACAATTATACCTCTGGGTCTCCTGCTGTTCAATTGAATTTATTCGCTGATTCCAAGCACTCCAGAATCTAACTGGAGTTAGTAGCAAAATAGACACAAAAAGCTGGTGTAACTCAGCGGGACAGGCATCATCTCCGGAGAGAAGGAATGGGTGACGTTTCGGGTTGAGACCCTTCTTCAGACACAAACTTGCTTACATTAATGAGTTCAATTAGCAAGAGGGAAGATGGTTGTCCAGGTAAATGTAGAACGAGGCTGGGGAATTCATAACTTCATAAGTGATTGGAGCAGAATTAGGCCATTCGGCCCATTAAGTGCAATTTGTAAATCACACTTTAGACTGTCAGTTCAATCAATTCCAGCATTAAAGTCAAGAGAAATTTCAGATCTCACCTAACTGTCCAAAAATCTCCGCTTTCCTCCCACACTCCAAAGCCGTGGATTAATTGGTTTGGAATAATAATCCATTGCCCCTCGTGTGTGTGGGATAGTGTTAGTGTGCGGGGATCGCTGGGCGGAGGTCCAGTTTCCGCGCTGTATCTCTGAAACTAAACTAAACTGACTAGACTCAGATTCAGATTCAGATTCAATTTTAATTGTCATTGTCAGTGTACAGTACAGAGACACCGAAATGTATTTAGCATCTCCCTGGAAGAGCGACATAGCAAATGATTTGAATAAATAATAATAAGTGTCCGGGGGGGGGGTGATTGGCAGTCACCGAGGTACGTTGTTGAGTAGAGTGACAGCCGCCGGGAAGAAGCTGTTCCTCGACCTGCTAGTTCGGCAACGGAGAGACCTGTAGCACCTCCCGGATGATAGGAGGGTAAACAGTCCATGGTTGGGGTGAGAGCAATCCTTGGCATAGAGGTAAACGTAAACAAAATAATAAATAATCACGTGTTTAAGAAGGAACTGCAGATGCTGGAAAATCGAAAGTAGACAAAAGTGCTGGAGAAACTCAGCGGGTGCAGCAGCATCTATGGAGCGAAGGAAATAGGCAACTTTGCCTATTTCCAGAAGGGTTTTGTCCCAATACGTTGCCTATTTCCTTCGTCCATAGATGCTGCTGCACCCGCTGAGTTTCTCCAGCACTTTTGTCTACAATAAATAATCACTGTCGTCTAAGGATTTGAGTATAGGAGCAGGGACGTTCTACTGCAGTAGTACAGGGTCTTGGTGAGACCACACCTGGAGTATTGTGTATAGTTTTGGTCTCCTAATCTGAGGAAGGACATTCTTGCCATAGAGGGAGTACAGAGAAGGTTCACCAGACTGATTCCTGGGACGTCAGGACTTTCATATGAAGAAAGACTGGATAGACTCGGCTTGTACTCGCTGGATTTTAGAAGATTGAGGGGGGATCTTATAGAAACGTACAAAATTCTTAAGGGGTTGGACAGGCTAGATGCAGGAAGATTGTTCCCGGTGTTGGGGAAGTCCAGAACAAGGGGTCACAGTTTAAGGAAAAGGGGGCAATCTCTTAGGACCGAGATGAGAAAAACATTTTTCACACAGAGAGTGGTGAATCTGTGGAATTCTCTACCACAGAAGGTAGTTGAGGCCACAGTTCATTGGCTGTATTTAAGAGGGAGTTAGATGTGGCCCTTGTGGCTAAAGGGATCAGGGGATATGGAGAGAAGGCAGGGATGGGATATTGAGTTGGATGATCAGCCATGATCGTATTGAATGGCGGTGCAGGCTCGAAGGGCCGAATGACCTCTACTCCTGCTCCTATTGTCTATGTTTCTATGTCTACTTTCTTCATTATAGAAAATCAAAGGCTTGCGTGGATTTATATTGACATTTATTTTGTGGCGTGATTTTTCATTACAAAAATAAGCTGCATCGAGGGTTCCTGAAGTCAACTTATTTTGATACATCCATTGCACAATTATGCAAAGCGATGGTTTTAGAACGGAGTTGCTTAGCAACAGCAGTGTCCCTGATGAATTGCCTTTATTTGGCATGAATCTTCAAATCTTCTTCCTGAACAGCCACCTTTCAACACCCGTCTTTGATTCTGTCTGTGCGGAGTTTGCACGTTCCCTCCCCGTGACCGCCCGGGCTATCTCCGGGTGCTCCTGCTTTCTCCCACATCCCAAAGACGTGCGGGTTTATAGGTTCAAAGAACTGCAGATGCTGGTTTGTGCCAAAGATAGGCACAGAGTGCTGGAGTAACTCAGCGGGTCAGGCAGCATCTGTGGAGAACATGGATAGGTGACGTTTCACAGAGTGCTGGAGTAACTCAGCGGGTCAGGCAGCATCTGTGGAGAAACGTGGATAGGTGACGTTTCACAGAGTGCTGGAGTAACTCAGCGGGTGCAGCAGCATCTATGGAGCTAAGGAAATAGGCAACGTTTCGGGTCGAAACCCGGAAGGGTTTCGGCCCGAAACTTTGCCTATTTCCATAAGGATTTCGGCCCCGAAACGTTGCCTATTTCCTTCGCTCCATAGATGCTGCTGCACCATAACTCAGCGGGTCAGGCAGCATCTGTGGAGAACATGGATAGGTGACGTTTCACAGAGTGCTGGAGTAACTCAGCGGGTCAGGCAGCATCTGTGGAGGTAGACAAAAATGCTGGAGAAACTCAGCGGGTGAGGCAGTATCTATTGAGCGAAGGAAATAGGCAACGTTTCGGGCCGAAAACCTTCTTCAGAGAAGCATCTCTGGAGAGCAGAATTAGGTGACGTTTCGGGTCGAGACCCTTCTTCAGGCTGAGAGTCAGTTTGGGAGGAAACTGGAGCACCCGGAGAAAACCCACGTGGTCACAGGAAGAACATGTAAACTCCACACAGACAGTACCCGGGCCTCTGGCGCTGTGAGGCAGCAACTCTACCGCTGTGCCACCGTGCCAGCCTAAATCATATTATTTTTCTTCAGTACTGAAAGGTTTTTCTTTGCTCTTTCAATTCCCATAGTCTACTTTAACCTAATGTTTATTAGATCATTTGAAAATTCTTGGTATTAAAACATATTTAATTATAAATTATAAATGTATTTTGAACAGATTCAAAAATCCATCTGTAAAGTAACATTTTAAGTGGATGCAAGATGCTAAATTTTTAAATGTGCAGATTAGGATAATCTTGAGGAAGTTGAGGAAAACCGAAACATAGTGTTTTAATGTTGAAGAAAGAACTGCAGATGCTGGAAAAATCGAAGGTGGACAAAAATGCTGGAGTAACTCAGCGGGTGAGGGAAGTTTTTAAATATTATTCTACGATCTTAATGAAAGCATCGCTAGGGAATGTAATTTGCAAACTATTAATTGGTGCTCTCGTAAATATCACAGCTACTTCCAGCTGCAGATTGGATTTATGTATCAGGTTCAAGAGATATGCCTCATTAATTTATGCAATAGAATGATCTTTAACTTTTGCGGTGGGTGCATGCAACGAGTTGCCGGAGGAGGTAGTTGAGGCAGGTACTATGGGCCTGACCCCACGAGCATGCGACCTGCATGCGGCAAGCGTGACCAAACCGGAAGCGGGGGCCACGCGGATGTCGAGTGAGTAACGTGAAGTTCGAGCGAAGTCCGCGGGAAGTCCACGCGTAATGTACGGCATCAAGACCGTTGCCGGCAGGCCGTTGCGGCGCGGAATTTTTGAACACAGTCAGTTTTTCGGAGCCTCGCACGATGTCGGGACCAGCTCCTCACAACTCCATACGGCTCCCGGCGATCGAAGTGGGACCGGCCCCGCGAGGCCGTACGGCTCAAGCGACCTCGTTAGGTCGCGCTTGCCGCATGGAGTCGCATGCTCGTGGGACTGGCCCTTTAAACACCATTTTGACAGATACTGTACATAGATAGGAAAGGTTTAATGAAAGGCCTAGAGATAAGGGCCTGTCTCACTTTGCGATTTTTTTTCGGCGACTGCGAATGTCAGCGCCTGGCGGCCTAAAGACCGTCAAGTTGCACGACGCTCCTCGCCACCGACACGTCAAGCTATGACACTCTGCGTCACCCACCTTCACAACGCAAGAAGGTGACACCAAAGTATAATAATCACATATGAAACGGAACTTATCCACAATAAATCGAATAACTGTTTAACGGATGAGTCGACGTTTTATATACCCGCGTCACTGGGCGTCACCCGCAGAACAGCGTACATCAGCGTGTGACAGGGCGCACGACATGATGTGACACCCAGATGTCAGTCAATCAATCAATCAATCAATCAATCAATCAATCAATCAATCAATCAATCAGTCAATCAACCTTCATTGTCATCTTGCAAAGCAACAGTTGTACAGTGCAAAATGAGAAGACGTTTCCCAGGGAATACCGGAGCATCGCACATGAAAACTTAAACATTTAACACATAATAACAGTAAAAACAATCCAGTCCCTGATGAAACAGTTTAAAACGTTAAAAGCAGGTAAAACAGCAACATTAAAATACAGTAAAACCAGTCATTAAAATGTCCAGGGCAGCTGATTTGAGTGGCCAGTGCCAGAGTTATTAAAATGTCAGTGCCAAGCCGCAGAATCAGGTGACTGTGAGTACAGAGTGACTGTTTAGCAGCCTCACAGCCTGTGGCAGGAAGCTGTTTAGCAGTCTTGTAGTCCGGGCTTTGATGCTACGGTACCTCTTGCCTGATTGCAGGAGATCCAGGTGTATGTGGAGGGGGTGCAGTTTGTCCCCTTAGCTATTCTCAGAGCTTTTTTCAGACAGCGGCTCTGGAACAGTTCTTGTACCGAGGGTAGGGAGACGCCAATGATCCTCTCTGCTCCCCTCACGACCCTCTGCAGAGACTTCCTGCCCGAGCAGTTGCAGGTGGAGTACCACATGTTTACACCTGAAGATTTTGAACATTCCAAACTCCAGGGGCGGGAGGGAGACACCGCGCGTCACCACATGCGTCACCCTGTGTCACGCCCCGACCACGCCACGTCACGCTACGACCACGCCATGTCACGCCCCGACCACACCACGTCACGCTCCGACCACACCACGTCACGCCCCGACCCCCGACCACGCCACGTCACGCCCCGACCACGCCATGGCACGCCCCGACCACGCCACGTCACGCCCCGACCACGCCACGTCACGCCCCGACCACGCCACGTCACGCCCCGACCACACCACGTCACGCCCCGACCACGAAACGTCACGCCCCGACCACGCCACGTCACGCCCCGACCACGCCACGTCACGCCCCGACCACGCCATGTCACGCCTCGACCACGCCGCGCCAACTTCTTTTCAGGCTGTTGCCGAAAATGTCGCCCAAGTAGGGCAGGCCTTGTAATGTGGACAATGAAAGTCACTCTGAACTAAACTAAACTAAACTAAATCCTTTCCACGCCCACTCCTATCTAGGCCTTTCATTAAATCTTTCCTATCCATGTATCTCTAAACTAAACGGAAAAAAAACGTTCTAAATGTTCTGGTAGGGAATTGAAGAATACAGTTGAACAGAGGGATCTGGGAATAACAGTGCATAGTTCCTTGAAGGTGGAATCTCATATAGATAGGGTGGTAAAGAAAGCTTTTGGTATGCTGGCCTTTATAAATCAGAGCATTGAGTATAGAAGCCGGGATGTGGTGTTAAAATTGTACAAGGCATTGGTGAGACCAAATCTGGAGTATGGTGTCCAATTTTGGTCGCCCAATTATAGGAAGGATGTCAACAAAATAGAGAGAGTACAGAGGAGATTTACTAGAATGTTGCCTGGGTTTCAACAACTAAGTTACAGAGATAGGTTGAATAAGTTAGGTCTTTATTCTCTGGAGCGCAGAAGGTTAAGGGGGGACTTGATAGAGGTCTTTAAAATGATGAGAGGGATAGACAGAGTTGATGTGGATAAGCTTTTCCCTTTGAGAATAGGGAAGATTCAAACAAGAGGAAATGACTTGAGAATTAAGGGACAGAAGTTTAGGGGTACATATGAGGGGGAACTTCTTTACTCAGAGAGTGGTAGCGGTGTGGAATGAGCTTCCAGTGGAAGTGGTGGAGGCAGGTTCGTTGGTATCATTTAAAAATAAATTGGATAGGCATATGGATGAGAAGGGAATGGAGGGTTATGGTATGAGTGCAGGCAGGTGGGACTAAGGAAAAAAAAAGTTGTGTCGGCACAGACTTGTAGGGCCGAGATGGCCTGTTTCCGTGCTGTAATTGTTATATGTTATATGTTTATATGGTTAATGATGGTCGACAATGCTCCCTGGGAAGGGATGCAGACCGCAGTAATTAAAGCACAATCATGTCATGTTGTTGATCTCTTTGAAAGCATTTAAAGGATATCTGATGCACCTCTTTAATCTGTACATCATTAGAGGTCTATTGGTTGACTGAATGGAATCAATTATTAAATTGGCCTCGAATTTTTAAAAGGCAGAAAATTAAATAATCAATTGAGTTGCCACTCAGCCAGCCGGTAAACTTCTGATATGATGAGCAGTTGACATTTGATCCATACATGCTTCTCCGAACATTTTGATAACCGCATTAGAAAAAAACCCAAACATTGATGTTACAGTCATTAGTGTGGCTCAGAAACTTGTTATCTTTCTGACGTGTCATATTCAATAGATCATTACAGCAACTAACATGTCATTTAAGTCCCAAAATAGTTAGTTAAATAGATCTTGAATGGAACCAGTGTTTAACATGGCATTGCTTGTAGCTGAAGATATGATGAGTGTTTGACAACACTGGGCCTGTACTCGCTGGGGTTTAGAAGGATAGGGTGGGGGGGACATTGAAAAATACCAAATAGTTTAGTTTATGTTGAAGAGGGAACTGCAGATGCTGGAAAAATCGAAGTTAGATAAAAATGCTGGAGAAACTCAGCGGGCGAGGCAGCCTCTATGGAGCGAAGGAATAGGCGACGTTTCGGGTCGAGACCCTTCTTCAGACTAAATAGTTTAGATTGGTTTGGTTTAGTTTAGAGATACAGTGGGGAAACAGGCCCTTCGGCCCTCTGAGTCCGTGCCAACCAGCGATCCCCGCACACTAACTCTGTCCTACACACACTAGGGACAATGTTTACATTTACACCAAGCCAATTAAACCTACAAACCTGCACGTCTTTGGAGAGTGGGAGAAAACCAACGATCTCGGAAAAAACCCACGTGGGTCGCGGGGAGAACGTACAAACTCCGTACAGACAGCGCCCGTAGTCGGGATCGAACCCGGGTCTCCGGCGCTACATTCGCTGTAAGGCAGCAACTCTACCGCTGCGCCTCTGTCGAAGATGATAGATGAGCCATGATTGAATGGCGGAAACTTAATGGGATGGATGAATGGTGTCATTTTGCTGGTATAATTTTTTTTTTTATTTTTTTTTAATTTTATTTTTATTAGAAGTACGGTAAATTACAATACTACACAACACATATATCTTAATACATTTTTTGTACCGCTTCATTTTTTTTGTTGGTATAATTTAAGAACTTATGAGCAAATGAACAAAGATCTCTCCCTACAGTCCTAATTTTGTGTACTTCCCCCTCCCCCAATCCAAGGGAATCAAACCCAGCCCATGACGTAGAGACATAGAAACATAGAAACATAGAAAATAGGTGCAGGAGTAGGCCTTTCGGCCCTTCGAGCCTGCACCGCCATTCAATGGAGGGGGAGGGATTAGAGTTAACCGAAAACGTCACCAATTCCTTCGCTCCATAGACGCTGCCTGTCCTGCTGAGTTTCTCCAGCATTTTGTGTCTACCTTCAATCAATAAGATGTCAGTTTACAATTGCATTTGTTTGCTCTTCCTTTTCGGCTGAAGATAGCATCAAGGTATTGGTATTTTCCTTTTCCACCACAGATCAATCACCCCCCCCAAATCCAAAGCAAACATGGGCACTCTGTACCCCTGGGGTACCCATGTGGGTGGAGAATGGCAGATTTTACTCTGCACGCAGCCCAGACCATCACACAAACCAATCTCCCTTCCATCGACTCCATCTCCACCTCACGCTGCCTCGGCAAGGCCAGCAGCATCATCAAGGACCAGTCTCACCCCCGGCCACTCCCTCTTCCCCCCTCTCCCATCAGGCAATAGGCAATAGACAATAGACAATAGGAGCAGGAGTAGGCCACTCGGCCCTTCGAGCCAGCACCGCCATTCAATGTGATCATGGCCGATCATCCCCAATCAGTACCCCGTTCCTGCCTTCTCCCCATATCCCCTGACTCCGCTATCTTCAAGAGCCCTATCTAGCTCTCTCTTGAAAGCATCCAGAGAATCTACCTCCACCGCCCTCTGAGGCAGAGAATCCCACAGACTCACCACTCTCTGTGAGAAAAAGTGTTTCCTCGTCTCCGTTCTAAATGGCCGACCCCTTATTCTTAAACTGTGGCCCCTGGTTCTGGACTCCCCCAACATCGGGAACATGTTGCATCTGCAGTCCGTTCCCACACAGTATGAGGTACAGAAGTGTGAAAACGAACACCTCCAGATTCAGGGACAGTTTCTTCTCAGCTGTTATCAGGCAACTGAACCATCCTACCACAACTAGAGAGCGGTCCTGAACTACTATCTACCTCATTGGTGACCCTCGGAATACCTTTGATTGGAATTTGCTGGCTTTACCTTGCACTAAACGTTATTCCCTAATCATGGGTCGACATAAATTGCTGGAGTAACTCAGCGGGACAGTCAGCATCTATGGAGCGAAGGAAATAGGCGACGTTTCGGGCCGAAAACCCTTCTTCAGATTCCGAGTGCTGACGGTGAGCTGAGAAGGGGAGGAGACAGCAGGGACTACCTGAAATTGGAGAAGTCAATGTTCATACCGCTGGGGTGTAAACTACCCAAGCGAAATATGAGGTGCTGCTCCTCCAATTTGCGGTGGGACTCACTCTGGCCATGGAGGAGGCCCAGGACAGAAAGGTCGGATTGGGAATGGGAGGGGGAGTTGAAGTGCTGAGCCACCGGGAGATCAGGTTGGTTATTGCGGACCGAGCGGAGGTGTTGGGCGAAGCGATCGCCAAGCCTGCGCTTGGTCTCACCGATGTAGAGCAGCTGACACCTGGAGCAGCGGATACAGCAGATGAGGTTGGAGGAGGTGCAGGTGAACCTCTGCCTCACCTGGAACGACAACTTGGGTCCTTGGATGGGGTCGAGGGGGGGGTAAAGCGACAAGTGTAGCATCTCTTGTGGTACAGTCAGAATTCACAGAGAGTGGTGAATCTCTGGAACTCTCTGCCACAGAGGGTAGTTGAGGCCAGTTCATTGGCTATATTTAAGAGGGAGTTAGATGTGGCCCTTGTGGCTAAGGGGATCAGAGGGTATGGAGAGAAGGCAGGTACTGCAGTTGGATGATCAGCCATGATCATATTGAATGGCGGTGCAGGCTCAAAGGGCCGAATGGCCTACTCCTGCACCTAATTTCTATGTTTCTATGTTTCTAATCTCTGGAGATAAGGAATGGGCGACGTTTCGGGATGAGACCCATCTTGAGCTTACCTGTACACTGTAAGTGCCTCGATTGTAATCATGTATTGTCTTTCTGCTGACTGGATAGCATGCAAATTAAAAGCATTTCACTGCACCAAACTAGACTAAGACTGCGAAAACTGTTGGGTCAGATTTTAATGGCGTATTTAACACTGCGGTTTTAAAAACAATTCCCATCATTAAATATGAGGCGTGGTGAATCCACAAGCAGTCTGCCAGGGCCTGTTGCCAAGAAAAGCAGAGACGACTGTTACACCAATTTAATTACTTCACCATCAGCAGGAATAGAAAATGCCGATGAAAGTTAATTAGTGGAAAGCACAAATAAAATAGTGATTAGCTTGCAAACGACATATTACGAAAGACACAAAATGCTGGAGTAACTCAGCGGGACAGGCAGCATCTCTGGAGAGAAGGAATGGGAGACCCCTCTTCAGACTGAGAATCGTGTTCACCTAGCTCACAGCTAACAGTGGCCTGTTCAGTTGGTCATTGGTGCTTTTTTGCATGTCTTTTATTTCTTTGTTCTATAATCTCTCTATATTGCCGTCTATATCTCACCCCTGTCCTTCACCCCTGACTCTCAGTCTGTAGAAGGGTCTCGATCTGAAACGCCACCCGTTCCTTCTCTCCAGAGGTGCTGCCTGTCCTGCTGAGTTACTCCGGCACTCGGTACAAACCAGCATCTGCAGTTCACTCCCACACAGAACTCATTCAGTCACTTCATTTATTCCAGCACTCTGTGAAACTTACACTATCCATGCTCAACAAATGCTGCTGACCCGCTGAGTTACTCCAGCACTCTGTGAAACGTCACCTATCCATGTTCTCCACAGATGCTGCCTGACCCGCTGAGTTACTCCAGCACTCTGTGAAACGTCACCTATCCATGTTCTCCACAGATGCTGCCTGACCCGCTGAGTTATGGTGCAGCAGCATCTATGGAGCGAAGGAAATAGGCAACCTTTCGGGCCGATACCCTTCTGGAAATAGGCAACGTTTCGGGCCGAAACCCGGAAGGGTTTCGACCCGAAACGTTGCCTATTTCCTTAGCTCCATAGATGCTGCTGCACCCGCTGAGTTACTCCAGCACTCTGTGAAACGTCACCTATCCATGTTCCCCACAGATGCTGCCTGACCCGCTGAGTTACTCCAGCACTCTGTGAAACGTCACCTATCCATGTTCTCCACAGATGCTGCCTGGCCTGCTGAGTTACTCCAGCATTTTGTGCCTATCTTCAGTACACACTTTGAGCCGTGTGAGATTGACTAAATAATAAAATTATGACAAATTTATCCAGCATAATTTAAAAAAAAATAAGTATGATGAGATCGGCAAAATGTAGGCAATGAAAAAACAGGGAGGAGTTAAAATGGCTGTGGAGCAGTTCCCCTGCAACCAGAATGCAACTCATTACTATTTGATTTGGGAGAATGGATTGTTTCTTGAATATTTAATCTACAAAAGATTTTTTTTTAAACGAAGGGAGCATCACGGGTAATGAAAAATTAATGTTGTGTGTTTTCAATGTTCAAACATCGGTGCATAAACTTACATGATTCATGCCTGAGGCATGTGAAAGGGCATGTGTAATCCAAGCCTGAAATATGTGACAAGGAACTGCAGATGCTGGTTTAAATCAGAGATAGACACAAAAAAGCTGGAGTAACTCAGCGGGTCAGGCAGCATCTCTGGAGATAGAATGGTGACATTTCGGGGTCATAGAAACATAGAAAATAGGTGCAGGAGTAGAGGCCATTCAGCCCTTCGAGCCTGCACCGCCATTCAATATGATCATGGCTGATCATCCAACTCAGTATCCCGTACCTGCCTTCTCTCCATACCCCCTGATCCCTTTAGCCACAAGGGCCACATCTAACTCCCTCTTAAATATAGCCAATGAACTGGCCTCAACTACCCTCTGTGGCAGAGAATTCCACAGATTCACCACTCTCTGTGTGAAAAAAGTTTTTCTCATCTCGGTTTTAAAAGATTTCCCCCTTATCCTTAAACTGCGTGACCCCTTGTTCTGGACTTCCCCAACATTGGGAACAATCTTCCTGCATCTAGCCTGTCCAACCCCTTAAGAATGTTGTAAGTTTCTATAAGATCCCCCTCAATCTTCTAAATTCTAACAAGAACAAGCCGAGTCTATCCAGTTTTCTTCATATGAAAGTCCTGACATCCCAGGAATCAGTCTGGTGAACCTTCTCTGTACTCCCTCTACGGCAAGAATGTCTTTCCTCAGATTAGGAGAGCAAAACTGTATGCAATACAGGGGGAAGGCAGGAGAATGGGGTTGAGAGGGAGAGATAGATCAGCCAAAAAAAAAAATAAAAAAAATAAAAATAAAAATAAATAAAAGAACCCTTCTTCAGACTGGTTGTGGGACAAGGGAAACGAGAGATATAGACGGTGATGTGAAGAGGTGAAGAACAATGAATGAAAAGATGTGCAAAAAAAGTCTAATGGGCCTGTCCCACTTAGGGGACTTTTCAGGTGAGTGCAGGCGACTCTGCGCTCGTCACATGGTCACCACATGTTCGCTGGTGGTCTCTGGTGAGCCTCCTTCATGGTCGTGAGGAGTTCCCGCGTTCTGGGAACTAGTCACGGCCTCAGTGTGGTGGCCGCAAATTTTTCCACATGTTGAAAAAGTTTCTGCGAGATTGGTCGCCCTGGGGATAATCGATAACCCTGTAGTCGTGGGTGCAGTTGTAGTGGGGTCGCCATGTAGTTATGCGTAGTCGATGTGGTTTTAGTTAAATCGCCTTTGCCGACCCGTCATTTTCATTGGCTCATTGGGAGAAAACAAACATAAGCACGAGTTTTCAGAACCAAGGGTAACCGACCGGTAATGATAAATGCCCGCTGAAATTCACAGCTGTGTATCTCTGGCTTATTAAAAGAGTCCCCCCCACTTCTCTCCCCCCCTCCCCCTTCTCCTCCCCTCCCTTCTCCTTTTCCCACCGCTTCTCCCTCTCCCCCGCTTCTCTTCCCCACCTTCGCTCCCCCCCACCTCTGTCCCCCCCACCTCTCCTCTCCCCCCCTCTCTCTACCCCCCTTGTTCTCCCCCCCCCCCCTTTCTAAATGTACATACTTTTATTCTGAGGCTCTGCCCTCTGATCCTAGGACGGGTTTAGAGGGATGTGGGCCAAACGCAGGCAGGTGATACTTGGGACACGTTGGCCAGTATAGGCACGTTAGGCCAAAGGGCCTGTTTCCATGCTGTATCACACTATAGCTGTGACTAATGGAAACATCCTCTCCACATCCACTCTATCCAGGACTTTCACTATTCTGTAAGTTTCAATGAGGTCCTCCCCTCATCCTTCTAAACTCCAGCGAGTACAGGGCCAGTGCCGTCAAACCCTCGCCATAGGTTAACCCACTCATTCCTGGGAACATTCTGGTAAACCTCTCCAGAGCCCGTACATCCTTCCTCATGCTCCTTGCTCGCTATACGTCTGAAGAAGGGTCTCGACCCGAAACGTCGCCCATTCCTTTTCCCCAGGGATGTTGCCTGACCCGCTGAGTTACTCCAGCACTCTGTGAAACGTCACCTATCCATGTTCTCCACAGATGCTGCCTGACCCGCTGAGTTATTCCAGCACTCTGTGAAATGTCACCTATCCATGTTCTCCACAGATGCTGCCTGACCCGCTGAGTTATGGTGCAGCAGCATCTATGGAGTGAAGGAAATAGGCAACGTTTCGGGGCCGAAATCCTTATGGAAATAGGCAACGTTTCGGGCCGAAACCCGGAAGGGTTTCGGCCCGAAACGTTGCCTATTTCCTTAGTTCCATAGATGCTGCCTGACCGGCTGAGTTACTCCAGCACTCTGTGAAACGTCACCTACCCATGTTCTCCACAGATGCTGCCTGACCCGCTGAGTTACTCCAGCATTTTGTGTCACATTTGAATTATTACTTGTTTGTCCAGAAAATAATTGATTTATGATTTATTACTTTGCGTATTAATTAGAGATGTATTTCACAATTTATAACACTGTATATACATTTTAAATTATGTTTAAGTTATAATCTGTTTACAGCTGCTGCATTATAATTTACTGTGGTATGCCTGCATAATGTTTTAATCTAATATTTAATATAATGGATTATGCTCTATTTCAAAGGTTTGTTTATTGCCACATGTACTAATCAAGGCGCAGTAAAACTTGAATTACTTGTATTATAAATAATGCAATAAGGATTCACTTTAACTTAATTCAATGCACCTTACATGTCTGCATTGCTTTCCTAGTTTAATTTTGTGTATTGCTTCAACAATTTCTGCCATCATTCTGTGAGATATATTAAGGGGTTTGACAGGCTAGATGCAGGAAGATTGCTCCCGATGTTGGGGAAGTCCAGGACAAGGGGTCACAGCTTAAGGATAAGGGGGAAATCCTTTAAAACCGAGATGAGAAGAACTTTTTTCACAGAGAGAGTGGTGAATCTCTGGAACTCTCTGCCACAGAGGGTAGTCGAGGCCAGTTCATTGGCTATATTTAAGAGGGAGTTAGATGTGGCCCTTGTGGCTAAGGGGATCAGAGGGTATGGAGAGAAGGCAGGTACGGGATACTGAGTTGGATGATCAGCCATGATCATATTGAATGGCGGTGCTGGCTCGAAGTGCCGAATGGCCTACTCCTGCACCTATTTTCTATGTTTCTATGTTTTTGTAAACTGCTTGCACCCATTGAAGTTTATGTTGCCTGTTGATTCCTCCCTGTCCAAATTTGGGGTGATACACCTCGCTATCAGTGGATCTGATATTATTAGACTTTACACTTTAGAGATACAGCGCTGAAAGAGGCTCTTCAGCCCACCGTGTCCACAACGACCAGCGATCTCCCCATACACCAGCTCTACCCTACAGTTGACAATTTTTACAGAAGCCAATTAACCTACAAACCTGCACGTCTTTGGGATGTGGTGGGAAACGGGAGCACCCGGAGAAAACCCACACAGGTCATGGGGAGAATGTACAAACTCCGCACAGACAGCACCCGTAGTCAGGATCGAACCGGGGACTCTGGCGGCGTGAGGCAGCAACTCGAATGTTCCTGTTAGTTGCTGCGCCAACTTCATTTAAAAAAGTTTCACAGGAACCCCCCTCCCCTCACTTCTCATTGAGATAATTCACCACACACATTAATTTACATTATTTTAGAGGTGGCACAGTGGTGAAGCTGCAGAGTTGCCGACTTACGGCGCCAGAGACCCGGGTTCCATCCTGACCACAAGTGCTGTGTATGTGGAGTTTGCACGTTCTCCCCGTGACCTGCATGGGTTTTCTCCGGGTGCTCCGGTTTCCCCCCACATCCCGAAGACGTACAGGTAAAATTGTAAATTGTTCCTAGCGTGTGTGTAGGATAGGGCTAGTGTACGGGGTGATCACAGGTCGGCATGGACTCAGTGGGCTGAAGGGCCTGTTTCCAGACAGCATTCCTAAACTAAAGCCTAAAGGGCCTGTCGTACTTGGGCGTCATTTGCGGGTCACGCAGGTGCCAATAGACAATAGACAATAGTTGCAGGAGTAGGCCATTCGGCCCTTCGAGCCAGCACCGCCATTCACTCTCATCATGGCTGATCATCCCCAATCAGTACCCCGTTCCGGCCTTCTCCCCATATCCCCTGACCCCGTATTTTTAAGAGCCCTATCTAGCTTTCTCTTGAAAGCGGAAAGATTTTGTACAGCGCAAAATCCTGGGGCACGATCGCGCGTCACTGCCTACGTCACCTCGCACCGTGCGCGCGTTGTGCGTCATGATACGTGAATGAAGTCGCGTAAATGACACGCAAATGACACCCAAGTGGGACAGGCCCTTCAATAATTCACAAATTCATTTCTGTAAACTAAATCTACTCGTTGAAGTGTATATTGCTTGTTAATTATTTACTGTCCTCATTTGTAGTGACGCACCGGGTTAATCTTAGCTTTTAGCGGGTCCGATATCTCCCTAATATTCCTCTGAGTTGCTGCTCCAACTTAATTTTTGAAAGTTTCATTGAAACCCCAGCGATTGATTCTCAAGGGGATAAATCACCGCGTACATTATTTTACAAAACACCCCTGTTTATGTAAATCAGAATTGTATTTCACCATCTGCAGATAAAAGTATTAGAATAAACTCAAGGTTTGCTTGTTTTAAATTGCAATTGGCCGAGTGCAGTGTATCCACATCGCTGCATTAACAGCTGAATATCAACAGCAAGAAGATTAAATTCTGCTTTGAGGTAATTTTTCATCTCTAGAGCTGTTCCTGATCTCTGCAAGCTAATTTATCATTCCGAAGCAGCAGATGACAGATATCTGTGGAAGATTTTTAGTAACATCTGCAGGGAATGTTTAGAATATTAAATCCATATTTGATTAGACTTTGCTGCCTCTTCTATAGATGGTTTCTACCCACAAGGTGGGTGCCAGGGGTTATGGGGAGAAGGCAGGAGAATGGGGTTGAGAGGGAGAGATAGATCAGTCATGATTGAATGATGGGCCGAATGGCCTAATTCTGCTCGTGGAACTTGTGAACTGACCCATCACGAAGGGTTTGAGGCGCAGGGGGCAATGTATAAGACCTATACAAATCATGAGAGGAATAGATGGTGTGAATGCAAAGAGTCTTTTACCCAGAGTAAAATCATCGAGTCATACAGGCCCTCTAGCCCAACTTGCCCAAACAAGAAAAAGTTCAGTATATATAGATACACACACACACGCAACGCACACGCACACACACATATACACACACACACACACACACACACACACATACACACACGCACGCACGCACAAACACATGCATACACACGCACATATATATATATATATATATACACACCAACATATATATACACACACACATACACACACACACACACACGCACACACACGCAAACTCATGCACACATACGCACATATATATATATATACACACCAACATATATATACAGTCACACATATATTTACCCATATATACATATATACTGAACTGTTTTCACAGAGTGCTATGTTTCCATGTTTTTTTACAGCACTGTTTGTATATATGGTCAAGGCATTGCACATCTCATTCAATGTATACTTGATAATCAATAGATATTTAAATGTAAAGTATGTAACAAAGTGTTTTTTTTAATTTCAGGAAAGTGGAAAAATGGACATGACGAATGGAACAGTGCATTGTAAACGTCATGTTTTGCTAATGGGGACTATATTAAATACTGTTATCATTCTGAAGGATAATCCTTCGCTTTGTTTGTCGATCCAGCCTGTATTCATTTTGTACGTTGGTTCGTAGGTTCCAGCAGCAGAATTGGGCCGTTCGGCCCATCAAGTCTACTCCGCCATTCAATCATAGCTGATCTATCTTTCCCTCTCAACCCCATTCTCCTGCCTTCTCCCCGTAACCCCTGACACCCCTACTAATCATAGAAACATAGAAAATAGGTGCAGGAGTAGTGGCCATTCGGCCCTTCGAGCCTGCACCGCCATTCAATATGATCATGGCTGATCATCCAACTCAGTATCCCGTACCTGCCTTCTCTCCATACCCCCTGATCCCCTTAGCCACAAGGGTAACATCTAACTCCCTCTTAAATATAGCCAATGAACTGGCCTCAACTACCCTCTGTGGCAGAGAGTTCCAGAGATTCACCACTCTCTGTGTGAAAAAAGTTCTTCTCATCTCGGTTTTAAAGGATTTCCCCCTTATCCTTAAGCTGTGACCCCTTGTCCTGGACTTCCCCAACATCGGGAGCAATCTTCCTGCATCTAGCCTGTCAAACCCCTTAAGAATGTTGTAAGTTTCTATAAGATCCCCCCTCAATCTTTTAAATTCTAACAAGAACAAGCCGAGTCTATCCAGTGTTTCTTCATATGAAAGTCCTGACACCCCAGGAATCAGTCTGGTGAACTCTCTGTACTCCCTCTATGGCAAGAATGTCTTTCCTCAGATTAGGAGACCAAAACTGTACGCAATACAGGGAGAAGGCAGGAAAATGGGGTTGAGAGGGAGAGATAGATCAGCTATGATTGAATGGCAGAATAGACTTGATTGGCCGAATGGTCTAATTTTTCTCCTATCCCTTATGACCTTAAGTGGAGTAGCAATCACCGTCAACCAGGAATGGTGAAATAAAGAATACAATATTAGAATAGAAACTCAGAAAGCCTGAGTCTCGAATGGCCTACTCCTGCACCTAATTTCTATGTTTCTAACCCCTGACACCCGTACTAATCAAGAATCTATCTATCTCTGCCTTAAAAATATCTATTGACTTGGCCTCCACAGCCTTGTGTGGCAATAAATCCCACAGATTCACCACCCTCTGACTAAAGAACGGATGTGATGCCCTGTGATGCCCTTGACAGCAATTAACGCCAGAATGAAGGCAACAAAATTGGCGTCTCCTTGAGGAGAAGATTATATCAAGATCAGCAGAAAAGCCAAGGGCAAAACCCAATCAATTTTCAAATGAACATCACTTCACAATGCTGTTCCTGCCTGCTGTTACATGTAAGAGTAATGTGTTAATGACTTGTGGAATAGTTATTGACACATCATGATCAACTCACTGAATTAAGGTCTAGCGAGGGTTGAGAGGGAGAGATAACTCAGCCATCATTGAATGTCGGATTGGACTTGATGGGCCGAATGGCCCTTTTCTGCTCCTAGAACTTATGAGCTATCCCTATATCTCCTCCCTCATCTCCATCCAGGGACCTACGCAGTCCTTCCAGGTGAGACACAAGTTCACAGACACCTGCTCTAACCTCATCTGGTGAATACGCTGGTGTGACCACCTGCAAGCAAGCATTGACTCAGCCACCATTTCCTCAGCTTTACCTAATCCAATGATCACAACCACATTTAGTTTAGAGATACAGCACGGAAACAGGCCCTTCGGCCCACCGGGTCTGCACCGACCAACAATCCCCGCACGCTAACACTATCCTACACACACTAGGGATGATACACATTAACACAAAGCCAACAAACCTACCAACCTGCGCGTCTTTGGAGTGTGGGAGGAAACCGGAACACCCGGAGAAAACCCACGAAGGTCACGGGAAGAACGTGCAAACTCCCTAAAGACAGCAGGATAGGGTTAACGTGCGGTGATCGCTGGTCGGCGCGGACTCGTGGGCCGAAGGTCCTGTTTCCGCGCTGTTTCTCTAAACGAAACAAAACTAAACCAATCAAAGTCTGAAGAAGGGTCTCGACCCGAAACGTTGCCTATTTCCTTCGCTCCATAGATGCTGCTGCACCCGCTGAGTTTCTCCAGCACTTTTGTCTACCTTCAATTTTCCAGCATCTGCACAGTTCCTTCTTAAACTAAACAAAGTCCGCACAGACAAGAGTCAAGAATGTTTTATTGTTATATGTCCCAGATAGAACAATGAAATTCCTACTTGCTGCAGTCAGGATTGAACCCGGGTCTCTGGCGCTGTGAGGCAGCAACTCTACCGCTGCGCCACCGTGCCGCGCACATATCGGAAGGCTCAAGGCCCCGGCATAAGGCATGAAACCACAAGCAAATCCTCCCAACTCCCACCGATTCACACGTCAATCAGAAAAAAATCCAAATACTACATTTTCAAAATTCCAAATCTAAATCCAAAAATCTAAATACTCCATTTTCTGATTGTTTCAGCGATTTATTAATGATTTAAATTTCTGCCGGTGCCTCGTTGGAGGACAACTCACTCCGGCCGAACGATTCGATTTGTATAAAGAACATTTTTACAAGGAATCACTTTACCAATAACATGTTTAAGGAAGAAGTGCAGATGCTGGAAAAATCGAAGGTAGACAAAAATGTTGGAGGAACTCAGCGGGTGAGGCAGCATCTATGGAGCGGAGGAACAGGTGACCACTAACATGGTCAGTTTAACCCCTGCTAAGCCATCCTTGGAGAGAGAAGCCAAGATTGCAGCGTTTTAGAGAGAATCACGGCTGTTCTATTCTCACACGTCCCACATATTACATTGACATTCTTGCTCACCCAATAGATATTTAAACACAGTATTCTGTAACCAATATAATGAATGAGAAAAACAGTTCAGTCCATATATACAGCATAATATTATTTTCTACAGTTTATATAAACATAGTACTCTATAAACAATATAATAAATAAAAAAGTTACATTTACATATACTGTATATGATGTGTGTATAATGTGGATATTTGTGTATATACAATGTATATAATATCAATTACACCTTATATCCACATTATATATGGTGTTCTATATATATGTGTGTGTGTGCGTGTGTGTTCTATACTCACATCTGTATGTGTATGTGTGTATACATCATATACACCATGTACAATGTGTACAATATAGATATATATATATATTACATACATTGTATATGAGGAAGGCAAGGAGGAATTTCTGTCTGAACAGACACCTGAGGTATAAAATTCCACAGGCTCCACAGATTCACCATATATTCCAGCTCATCTATACAGAAATTCCTCCTCATCTATACATAAATATGCATATATATGTATAGATGAGGAGGAATTTCTTTAGTCAGAGGGTGGTGAATCTGTGGAACCTGTGGAATATATATATATATACACACACACACATATATATATATATATAAACAGTACATATATAGTCTGTGCAATACATTGCCACTGCCGGCTGCTCAGACAGAAAGCCCTCCTCGTCTCCTTCCTAAAGGAACGTCCTTTAATTCTGAGTCTGTGGCCTCTGGTCCTAGACTCTCCCACTAGTGGAAACATCCTCTCCACATCCACTCTATCCAGGCCTTTCACTATTCGGTAAGTTTCAAGTCTATTTATGTATTATGTATCTTGACCTTATTGTACTTATGCACGGTATTGCGTGCGATATTGTGGTGTGTTCATGTACGGTGTTCCTGTAGAGCAGTGTCTGATCAGTTTCGATCGCATGCAAAAACAAAGCTTTTCATTGTACCTCGACACTAATAAACCTGGACGTAAACCTCATCTAATCCATGTCAGGACTTGCTGAGCTGTGTTCAGCTCCTGCATACCTGTTAATCTCTGACATACATCACTCTGTGGAAGTTTGGAGTGTTTTCAGGTGCAATTTTGTTAAAATCGTTTTTTTTCCCCCCCCAATTTGAATCGGTCTTGAAATGACGAAAATCACTTTGCTCCAAATGCAGTGGGTACAGGGTGAAGTGTTGTTCTCTGTTTTGTTACTTATCGTGTCAAAGATGTAACTTCAGTTTTAATTAGAAAGAATATAATCACACAATATGTCAAAAATGCTGTCGGAATTTTCATCGCTGCCCTTACCTACAAGTTGCTTTTGTGATAGGAAAGGTTCTGAATTTTCATTCTAATTGATTAATTAAAATAATTCAATTCCACTGTGACAACTTCTGACACTGATTGTGATTCAAAGCAAAGCCTCTTTGGTTTTCAAACTTGCTTGGCTTCTGGCAAAATGCATATAAATATTCATTATTAGTTTAAGAGCGTGCGAGCAATGTGGATGGAGTGGGTTTAGGGCCACTGATTGTACAGGGTGATGGTGTGGCTCGTGTTGAATGAAGCTGCCTCCATGCCGGGTAGGATGGCCACGCTAATGTTTAAGAAGGAACAGCAGATGCTGGAAAATCGAAGGCAGACAAAAATGCTGCAGAAACTCAGCGGGTGCGGCAGCATCTATGGAGCGAAGGAAATAGGCAACGTTTCGGGCCAAAACCCTTCTATGCTAATCTAACTTTAGTTCTTTAGAGATATCCAAGTGATAAACCTACATCGACACAAATTATTTTAATTGTGCTTGTTATAGCAAGGAACTGCAGATGCTGGTTTAAACCAAAGATGGACACAAAATGCTGGAGTAACTCAGCGGGAGCGGCAGCATCTCTGGAGAGAAGGAATGGGTGATGTTTCCTGCCAGAGATGCTGCCTGTCCCGCTGAGCTACTCCAGCATTTTGTGTTTATGTGTTTGTTAACAAGTAGGTAACTTATTATTGCACACACACATATTATATATATACATATAAATACACACATATATATTATTCATAGAAACATAGAAATTAGGTGCAGGAGTAGGCCATTCGGCCCTTCGAGCTTGCACCGCCATTCAATATGATCATGGCTGAGCATCCAACTCAGTATCCCTAATATCATTTGCATATTATATATATATATATATGAAAAGGTTCATATATACATGTTATATACAGTATATATATTGTGTGTTCACACATGCACACATATATTATATATATAATACACACATGTATATTATTTCTGTGCATATTTTATATATATGAAAAGGTTCATATATACATGTTATACACAGTATATATATATATATTATGTGTACACACACACACACATATATACTATACTGTGTGCATATATATCCATGAGCTTGACACACACACGTGTGCGTGTATTTATATGTTAATATTCATGTGTATGAATATTGATTTATTTAACTTCAAGTAACCTTTGCATCCCTTTCTCTCCATCCCTCCCCCACCCAAGTCGTACTAGCTTCAGTCATCTTGTTGAGTCTTCTTCTTGCGAATGGCGTGCACAGCCTAAAGTTGTAGGACAACTTGTTCTATTTGATCTTATTTGATTGTGCACGCTGGGTTGATTGCATTCGTCTAATCATGGCGGACCACGTGTAGGTTGCAATCTCCCACGCCTTGTTGAGTCTCATTGTCTGTGACTTGTTTTCACCTAGAACACAGCTAACAATGGCCTGTATCATCGTTACTTTTTTGCATATTTTTCATTCATTTGTTCTATATCTCTCTGCATCACCGGCCATATCTCTCGTATCCCTTTCTCCTGACTCTCAGTCTGAAGAAGGGTCTCGACCCGAACTGTCACCTATTCCTTCTCTCCAGAGACGCTGCCTGACCTGCCAAGTTACTCCAGCAATTGTGTCTATACAAATGGTACTGTGCGTTCATAGCAAAGAAAAACAGAAAAAAATAATTCAATTACTCCATGGCACACATTGCATATCAGAACTGTTAGTCATTCTAAGAGGTGAAATTTAACTTTAACCTTTTAAATTTGGTACAGCATGAAAACAGGCTTATGGGCCCACCTTGCCCACACCAGCCAACATGTCCCAGCTGCACTAGTCCCACCTGCCTGCATTTGGCCCATATCGCTCCAAACCTGTCCTAGTGGTATTTTGTTGGTTCACATGCTTGATCAATGGTGTTTCATCATTAATGTCTTATTATTATTAATGTTTAGTGTTTTTCGAGTCATTCGTAACTTTCACTGTATGTCATGTTGTTACTTGTGGGCGGAGCACCAAGGCAAATTCCTTGTATGGGAATACTTGGCCAATAAACGTACTTACCTACTATCCACGTACCTGTCTAAATGTTTCTTAGACATTGCGATAGTCCCAGGGTCAACTACCCCCTCCGGCAGCTCGTTCTATACACCCACCAGCCTTTGTGTGGAAAAAAATGCTCCTTGCCTTCCTATTAAATAATTCCCCCTTCACCTTAAACCTCCGCTTCTCGATTCCCCTTCTCTGGGCAAGAGATACTGTTCGTCCATTCCTGTCAGATTCGGCTACATGTCTGTAAGGTAGCAGCACAATGTAAGCGTGCTCAATTATTCTTGTTATATCAGGCAAGAAAAAATCCTGTGGAGTTTAAGTATTTTTGCTGAAGCACCATTTCAACAGATCTTCGAGTGTTGACAATGGATTAATTCTTCCTGTGTATTTTGCCTTGGCATAGTGGTGTTCCTTTAAACCAATATCTGCTGACATTAGCTGACTATAATTCAGCGGGTGTTGGAGTGGACGTGGAGATTGTTCGGCACAGGCAAGGGGCGGCACGGTGGCGCAGCGGGTAGAGCTGCTGCCTCACAGCGCCAGAGACCCGGGTTTCATCCTGACTCTGGGCGCTGTCTGTACGGAGTTTGCACGTTCTCCACGTGACCCGCGTGGGTTTTCTCCACGAGCTCCAGTTTCCTCCCACGCTCCAAAGACGTGCAGGTTTGTAGGTTAATTGGCTTTGGTATAAATGTAAAATTGTCCGTAGTCCGTGTAGGATAGTGCTAGTGTGCGGGGATTGCAGGTCGGCATGAACTCAGTGGGCAGAAGGGCCTGCTATCATGCTGTATCTCTAAACTAAACTAAACATTGTGGGCTGAAGGGCCTGTTTTTGCGCTGTATAGTTAAATTAAAAAAAGACAAAGTGCTGGAGTAACTCAGTGGGTCAGGCAGCATCTGTGGAGAACATGGATAGGTGACGTTACACAGAGTGCTGGAGTAACTCAGCGGGTGCAGCAGCATCTGTGGAGAACAGGAAATAGGTGACGTTTTGGGCCGAAACCCTGCTGGAGTAACGGCCCAAAACGGTGCAGCCAGCAGGGTTTGGAGCTAAACGTTGCCTATTTCCTTCGCTCCATAGATGCGGCTGCACCAAACTCAGCGGGTTTCGGCCCGAAATCTTGCCTATTTCCATGGAAGGGACGTTTCGAGTGCTGGAGTAACTCAGTGGGTTAGGCAGCATCTGTGGAGAACATGGATAGGTGACGTTTCACAGAGTGCTGGAGTAACTCAGCGGGTCAGGCAGCATCTGTGGAGAACATGGATAGGTGACATTTCACAGAGTGCTGGAGTAACTCAGCGGGTCAGGCAGCATCTGTGCAGAACATGGATAGGTGACGTTTCACAGAGTGCTGGAGTAACTCAGCGGGTCAGGCAGCATCTGTGGAGAACATGGATAGGTGACGTTTCACAGAGTGCTGGAGACTCCTGAGTACTGCCGATGTAAAGACCGCAGGCCGTGGTTGGAGCGATCCCAGGCAAGGGATCGACTCCGATGCAAGTCCATGCCCCGAGGTGGGGCCCAAGGTCAGTCCGACGAGACCTCCAGCTCCATCGATGGTAGGCTGCAGAGCGACCGCAGAATGCGATCTGAAAATGATTAAAAACTTTCCCCCTCCCCCTCCCCCTCCCCCAGGCAGGAGAACATTTATACAAACTTGTGGAGAAAAATGGAAATAGGTGACGTTTCAAACAGACTGTTGGCAGGGCTGTAAATGACGGCGCCCCCCCTGGTGGACAATTTAGGCAGCATATACAGTAAACACCCTCGTGGAAACATGGATAACGGGAGTTTCACAGGTGGGGGATTGTCTGCCATAACCGAGGAAGGGATTCGCTACAATCACCTCCGTGAAGCAACGGGCTGAATTCAAATACAAAGTTTATTTCTATTTTTGTTACCGCAAGCTAAAAAAACAAAATGGTGTTTATTACATTGTTTCATGGAGTTATGTGTCGATCTAAGGGACTGATTGTCAATTCCAATGCCTTGTCAATGTCAATGGCTTGACAATTCCAATGCCTTGTCAATGTCAATGGCTTGACAATTCCAATGCCTTGGCAATTCCAATGCCTTGTCAATTCCAGTGCCTTGACAATGTCAGTGGCCTGAGCAGTGTAACCAGCACCCTGTGATTTAAAGAGAATTCACTCCAACCGAAATCCGTTCTGAAGAGGTCTGTAACGACGAGGCTTTACTGCATTTCCACTCTCGGCTAACTCATTGTCTCTGGCTTTTTACTATGGTAACGTCTTAGAGGTGCACAGTAGAGAGCATGCTGACTGGCTGCATCGTGGCTTGGTTCGGCAACCTCAGGGTCCAGGAGCGGAAAAGGATGCAGAAAGTTGTGCTCTGACCTCCCCACCATCGAAGGGATCTATCGCAGTCGCTGCCTCAAAAAGGCAGCCAACATCATCAAGGATCCACACCATCCTGGCCACACACACTCATCTCTCCGTTGCCATCAGGAAGAAGGTTCAGGAGCCTGAAATCTGTTACATCCAGGTTCAGGAACAGCTACTTCCCCACAGCCATCAGGTTATTAAACTCACCAACAAACAGACTCTGAACTGTAACAGCCTATTGCACTTTATCTGCTTATTTATGTGTATATTGAACTGAACTGTTCTGTATTAATGCTTACATTCTCTGTTGTGCTGCAGCAAGCGAGAATTTCATTGTCCTATCTGGGACACATGACAATAAACTCTCTTGACTTGACTTGGTGCATAATTTCGGCACGTATTAGGAGGTTTTCAATAGACAATAGACAATAGGTGCAGGAGTAGGCCATTCGGCCCTTCGAGCCAGCACCGCCATTCAATGTGATCATGGCTGATCATCCCCAATCAGTACCCCGTTCCTGCCTTCTCCCCATATCCCCTGACTCCACTATCTTTAAGAGCTCTATCTAGCTCTCTCTTGAAAGCATCCAGAGAACCGGCCTCCACCGCCCTCCGAGGCAGAGAATTCCACAGACTCACCACACTCTGTAAGAAAAAGTGTTTCCTCGTCTCCGTTCTAAATGGCTTATCCCTTACTCGTAATGGCTTACCCCTTATTCGGAAACTGTGTGGCCCCTGGTTCTGGACTCCCCCAACATCGGAATCATGTTTCCTGCCTCTAGCGTGTCCAAGCCCTTAACAATCTTATATGTTTCAATGAGATACCCTCTCATCGTTCTAAACTCCACAGAGTGTACAAGCCCAGCCACTCCATTCTCTCAGCATATGACAGTCCCGCCATCCCGGGAATTAACCTTGTAAACCTACGCTGCACTCCCTCAATAGCAAGAATGTGCTATTGGTCCCTGGTTCTGGACTCCCCCAACATCAGGAACATATTGCTATTATGTTAATTATGGAACATTAATTTTCAGAAGAGAATTCTGGAATAAATAAATGAACAACATTAATGCAATATTATTTTTTTTATTATTAGGTGGGACAGGATTGCACATAATATTAAATGACCTCAGTTTCAATCTTTGCACGTGATCTGCATTTGATAAGCATGTTTGCCAACAGGACAGCACAAAAGACTCAAAATTAATGAAAATGACAAAATAAGTCGTCTGCGTTTTTTTCCATTGACGGGACTTTTGGTTTAAGAATTACATTTCAAAGCTTGCACTCCCGAACGATTCGAACATTTGAAACGCAGTTTTACTCTAGAAATAACAATCGAACACCAGGACGAAGAATGGTTTAAGAAAGAACTGCAGATGCTGGAAAAAATCAAAGGTAGACAAAAATGCTGGAGGGAGTACAGAGAAGGTTCACCAGACCGATTCCTGGGATGTCAGGACTTTCATATGAAGAAAGACTGGATAGACTCGGCTTGTACTCGCTAGAAGTTAGAAGATTGAGGGGGGGATCTTATAGAAACTTACAAAATTCTTAAGGGGTTGGACAGGCTAGAGGCAGGAAGATTGTTCCTGATGTTGGGGAAGTCCAGAACAAGGGGTCACAGTTTAAGGATAAGGGGGAAATCTTTTAGGACCGAGATGAGAAAACCATTTTTCACACAGACAGTGGTGAATCTGTGGAATTCTCTGCCACAGAAGGTAGTTGAGGCCATTCATTGGCTATATTTAAGATGGAGTAAGATGTGGCCCTTGTGGCTAAAGGGATCAGGGGGTATGGAGAGAAGGCAGGTACGGGATACTGAGTTGGATGATCAGCCATGATCATGTTGAATGGCGGTGCAGGCTCGAAGGGCTGAATGGCCTCTACTCCTGCACCTATTGTCTATGTTTCTAGGAACTCAGAGGGTGAGGCAGCGTCTATGGAGCGAAGGAATAGGTGACGTTTCGGGTCGAGACGTCACCTATTCCTTCGCTCCATAGAAGCTGCCTCACCCGCTGAGTTCCTCCAGCATTCTCCGTCTACCTATGAAGAAGAATGGGATACTCAAAGGGCTCTGATTTGGTGCTTTATTTGTTCCCGGTTTTCTTAAACTGCAGAACATTTTGCATATCGATTTGCTTCGCGCAGAGCTAGACAGGAAAAGCCACAACTTGCGGCGAGTTTAGTTCAATTTGTCGAGGCACAGCGCGGAAACAGGCCCTTCGGCCCAGCGAGTCCGCGCCGACCAGCGATCCCCGCGCATCAACTCAATCCTACGCCCACTCGTTACAAATTTACAATGAGAACCTTCAAACCTGCACGTCTTTGGAGTGTGGGAGGAAACCGGAGGAATCCCGCGCAGGTCGCGGGGAGAACGCACAAACTCCGTACAGACAGCACCCGTGGTCAGGATCGAACCCACGACTCAGCCGCCTTACATGTGGAAACACAGGGTTATCCATCTACAATAAGTGGTTCAATAGCTGTGCATCAGCCTTATGAGTCTCTGGCTTTAAAATTAACCAGCAACCTTACTATACAGATTCTAGGCCAAAGCAACAAACGCATTCTCTGAATGCATACAAATATCATGTGCATCCACACCAAAGATTTATCTGTAATATCTAACAAGTTTGATTGTTGTGTAACGTTTAGGGGAACACATATAGTTAAGATGTAGACCTGAGCCCTTTACAATCTATGTGTGGTCCAAGGATTGAAGATACACTGTAGAAACAAGCCCTTCAGCCCATCGAGTCAATGCTGACCATCCATTTAAGCACGTGTCCCATAGTCAAATGCCAGTGAGCCCACTACCCAAGGAAGTTTAAGAGATGTAGGTTGGAATCAGGCCCTTCGGCCCTTCGAGTCCATGCCGACCATCGATCACCCGTTCACACTGGTTCTGTGCTATCAACCTTTCTCGTCCACTCAGGGGGCAATTTACAGAGGGGCCGATGAATCCGACAAACCCTTTGGGATTGTGGGAGGAAACCCACGCGGTCACAGGGAGATCGTGCAAACTCCACACAGACAGACAGCAGCAGCCGAGGTCAGGATCGGACCCCGGACCCCGGCGCTGTGAGGCAGCAGAACTACCCGCTGCTCCACCGCGACACGCCCCAAGTGACAGAAAACACTGCAGCTATTAAACATTTTGTGGGTGCAGACATTTTGGAGCGTTAAATCCTTGTGGAATTGCAAAAAAAAAAGTGCGGTGAACACATTCCCCGTCGTTACTGAATTATTATTTTAAAAAATAAACATTTTCTCACCAAATATCGTGGCAACGAAGTGATTAACATGAGTGCGTTAATTTGAAGAATAGGTTTGATACGTAAAATATATTACAATTTAATTCTAACACTAAATTTTGAATTAATTGCAGTTAAAAGTTTTTTTAATTTTAGTTTTAGTCTCAGAGTTCTTTGCTTTTATTTTTTCGCGAGACTCAAAAATGGAACTTCAGCTCAGTTTTAGTCGAGAGATACAGCGCGGAAAATGGCGAGTCCCCGCTGACTAGCGATCCCCGCACACTTCCCAACACACACACACACCCGGGGGACAATTTACATTCATATCGAAGCCGGGTGACCTACAAACCTGCGCATCTCGGAGAAAAACCCGCGCAAGTCACAGTAAGAACGTAGAAACTCCGTGCAGACAGCACCCGTAGCCGGGATCGAACCTGGGTCTCTGGAGCTGTGAGGTGGCCACTCTACCACTGTGACGCCCTGAGTGTTCCAACCATTTACGAAGTCACCATGCTCCAAACAGCTAGGCAGTGTGTGAAGCACTGGTATTTTTTGTCAATGCGCAATGGATCAAGATAACCGCCTGATAGTTTAATCTGCCTG
Source organism: Leucoraja erinaceus (assembly GCF_028641065.1). Lineage (NCBI taxonomy): Eukaryota > Metazoa > Chordata > Chondrichthyes > Rajiformes > Rajidae > Leucoraja > Leucoraja erinaceus. The sequence continues at coordinate 34,869,507 of NC_073398.1, read as the reverse complement.
AGATGATTTGAATCTCTACATTCTAGGGGACTTTCGTTAAACCCTGTGGTTCCATTTATAATAAGACTATGAAATAAAAAGTTTGACATGCGAGTTCTTTGCGTTATTGTTTCGCTGACTGAAAAACGTAATTTTAGCTCAGTTGTAGTTTGGAGGCACAGCATGGAAACAGGCCCTTCGGCCCGACGAGTCCGTGCCGACCAGCGATCACACTAGTTCTACATTATCAAACCGTCCCATCCACTCTCTGCACACTCGGGGGGGAGGGGGGAAAGTAACCCACAAACCCGCGTGCTTTTGGGACGTGGGAGGAAACCGTAGCACCCGCAGGAAACCCAGGGGGCCAGAGGGGAGAACGTGCAAACTCCACACAGGCAGTCCCCGAGGTCGGGATAGAATCTGGGACTCTGGCGCTGTGAGGCAGCGGCTTTACCCGCTGAGCCATCGTGCCGGCCGTTATATGACAACAAGACATTTATTTCCCACCGGAGCGTAGCTTCAATCGATTGCTTTGGAATCGCTGTAATGGACATGTTGGCATGGGAATCTCTCAAAGGGGCAGCAGGCACGGTGGCGCAGCGGTAGAGTTGCTGCCTCACAAGCACCAGAGACCCGGGTTCGATCCCGACCACGGGTGCTGCCTGTACGGAGTTTGCACGTTCTCCCCGTGACCCGCGCGGGTTTTCCCCGGGTTCCTCCCACACTCCAAAGACGTGCAGGCTTGGAGGTTAATTGGCTTGGTGTGACTGTCTTAGAATAAAGGGGAGGCCATTTAAGACTGAGGTGAGGAAAAACTTTTTCACCCAGAGAGTTGTGAACTTGTGGAATTCCCTGCCGCAGAGGGCAGTGGAGGCCAAGTCACTGGATGGATTTAAGAGAGAGTTAGATAGAGCTCTAGGGGCTAGTGGAGTCGAGGGATATGGGGAGAAGGCAGGCACGGGTTATTGATAGGGGACGATCAGCCGTGATCACAATGAATGGCGGTGCTGGCTCGAAGGGCCGAATGGCATTCTTCTGCACGTATTTTCTTTGTTTCTATGTTTCTAAGTGTAAAATGTCCCTAGTGAGTGTGGGATAGTGTCAGTGTGTGGGGATCGCTGGTCGGCGCGGACTCGGCGGGCCGAAGTGCCGGTTTCTGCGCTGTTTCTCTGAATAAAAAATATTATACGCACTTTTTTTTGCAGGTCCTTACTCTGAGTACACATTGCAAATATCCGCTCAATTGCAGCAACTCATCTCAACCCCCACAACAGGTTCGGTGCTGTCTTCTTGGCTACTTGGTCTTCATACATGTCTAATACGGGCGGCACAGTGTTTACCTCCGTAAACAATTCCATGCTCACAGCCTACAAAAGTGTGCCCTTACAAATTATTGAACATCCAAGTCGAATTATCACGGTAGATAACATTTTCTTCTTTCGAGAAATGATAAAGTAAAAACCAAAATATACACCTTATATTGTCCCAGTGTCAGCAAAAGTTTTTAGACATTAATTATTCTCACATTTTACTGCAGAGATATTTCACATATTCATACATAGGTTGCGATATCCACTCGAGTTTATGACACAGAGCTGTCATTAACCAGCTGTTCAAACTCAATTAAATTGAGTTCCATTCAATTTGGGTGACCTTAAGATGGATTTTTTTTTTTTGGCTGCTATGTACTAAGCATAGGCTTCTTTAAAAAAGTGTCTTAATATGGAAATGCGACCAAACAGCTTTCTGGTCTTGGTTCGAAACAAGCTGCGTTGAGAGGTCAGGATTCTCCTTGCAACTCAAGTTGTTCGATCTCCCAGAAAGCACATCGCAACCAAATCAAGATGGGCAGAAGCGTGGCATGGAAAAGATTGTTCAATTGGCAAGCAGAGCAGATGGGTGGACTGGGTGCTTCCAGGTCCAGAATGGGGTTAGGAGGAGGAGAGGCCGATCAGCCGTGACTTGATGGGCCAAATGGCCTGATACTGCTCCGATCGCTAACGAAGGTCTGGTTTGTTGTCTCTGCGCTGGTTCTTAACCTGTGCTCTTTCCACCGTATATTTGTCTCCTAAAGTAACGGGGGTTTGAAGTGTGAAGGCACGGCAGGCCAACGACCCCACCCGACCTGCCGAGTAGCGGCTCCTCATCTACACCTCTGCCGTTATTCATTGCAGTCCGAGACCGAAGAATATCCTCCCACTTCCATGCAAAGCTCCAAAGTAGTTCACAATCGATCGATCAATCGATCTGCCGCAAACACGTTGCAGGCGACACATACTTCTTGCAGAGGTCGCCCTTTCACAGTTACGAAACTGTTCTTCATTTTGATCCAATTATTTCGTTCAGCAGCAAATGAAAGGAATAAAACGGCCACCAGGTCTGGCAATTGATCAGCCTGCCGTTTTATCGGTCTGCCGCTGTCCGAGGGGAACCCTACTGGTCCCGCTGTTCATTGTCGGGCAAGTCAGGAATGAGTGGGAGGAATGGTGGAGGGTGCGGTCAGTCAGCATACTGCGCATAGAAGGCAATTTTCACCCGCTCGATGTGGTGACATAATTTGATGGCGGGCCCCAGCTTCAACTCCATACATTCCTGGACAGTCGGCAGGGTCAGCAGTAACAAGGCCTGGCCATCGATGTCCTGTGGGTGGGTTAAACATAAGTGTGTCAATTATTCAGGGTGGCATCGAGAGGTTGTGGGGAAGGGGGGGGGGGGACAAAAGAGGACCTGGCGTGGGACACTTTGTAAATTTGCCAGTGCCCTTTATGTGGCGGATCTTTGCATACCCTTGGTATCCAAAACAAAGAATATCACTCTGTCACATGTGATAATAAAGTCTCTCTCTCTCTCTATCTCTCTCGTTATTTCTTTCTCTCTCTCTATCTCTCTCGTTATTTCTTTTCTTTCTTTCTTTCTTTCTTTCTTTCTTTCTTTTCTTTCTTTCTTTCTTTCTTTTCTTTCTTTTCTTTCTTTCTTTCTTTCCTTCTTTCTTTCCTTCCTTCCTTCCTTCCTTCCTTTCTTCCTTTCTTTCTTTCTTTCTTTCTTTCCTTCTTTCTTTTCTTTCTTTCTTTCTTTCTTTCTTTCTTCCTTTCTTCCTTCCTTCCTTCCTTCTTTCTTTCTGTACAATTTCATCTTTGTACACTGGACGTGTGCACTCTACAGGAAAATCTTCCCTTTACTCTGCATGTGTGCACTGTGTGTGTGTCACGAGTGTAACCATGTATATAGTCCTTCCGTGGACTGGTGAGCAGCAAACTAAAGAAAGCTTTTCACTGTACCTCGGTACACGTGACAATAAACTGAACTGAGTTAAACTGAAAATAAAAATAAAAGTAGTCTGCAACTGGGCTTATCCACACACTACTTGATGACATTCTTGAAATCTTATCGTCATAAAATTGTATAAATACATGTTTCAATGAAGGATTATATTAGCATAAGACAGACACAACATGCTGGAGTAAATCAGCGGGACAGGCATCATCTCTGGAGAGAAGGAATGGGTGATGTTTTGGGTCGAGACCCTTCTCTACTGTCTATTTGGTTTAATCTAGCAGCTGAAGAAGGGTCTCGACACGAAGAGTCACACATTCCCTCTCCATAGATGCTGCCTGACCTCTGAGTTACTCCTGCATTGTGTGTGTCTGCAGTCCCTTCCTACACTATATTAGCATACCTTTCTGCATTGACGACTTACTGCAGGTAATTTCAGTAATTTGGAAGTAATTTGACTGGTTCTATGGATATTACATTACGATTCACACTTGCAACCCCACAGGTCCGCCCTGAAGATTCTGCTCAGCCACAAAGTTATTCAGACTAACACCAAAATTATTCAAACAAAATGAGCCACAACCAACGATTCTATAACAGTAGAGACATTATAACTCTGATCTTTGGGCCCGTAATTTGAGGAAGGACATTCTTGCTATTGAGGGAGTGCAGCGTAGGTTTACAAGGTTAATTCCCGGGATGGCAGGACAGTCATACGCTGAGAGAATGGAGCGGCTGGGCTTGTGCACTCTGGAGTTTAGAAGGATGAGAGGGAATCTTATTGAAAAATGTAAGATTATTAAGAGTTTGGACACGCTAGAGGCAGGAAACATGTTCCCAATGTTGGGGGAGTCCAGAACCAGGGGCCACAGTTTAAGAATAAGGGGTAAGCCATTTAGAACAGAGATGAGGAAACACTTTATCACACAGAGAGTTGTGAGTCTGTGGAATTCTCTGCCTCAGACAGCGGTGGATGCCGGTTCTCTGGATGCTTTCAAGAGAGAGCTAGATAGGGCTCTTAAAGATAGTGGAGTCAGGGGATATGAAGAGAGGCGGGAACGGGGTACTGATTGGGGATGATCAGCCATGATCACATTGAATGGCGGTGCAGGATTGAAGGGCCGAATGGCCTACTCCTGCACCTATTTTCTATGTTCTATCACATTGAATGGTGGTGCAGGCTTGAAGGGCCGAATGGCCTACTCCTGCACCTATTGTCTATGGTCATCCATAAAGTAATATGGTTCACATTTAACAAACAGTGACGTTCTCCCCTTAATGGTTATTGGAAGTATCGGTGATCACGGTGGCGCAGCGGTACAGTTGCTGCCTTACAGCGCTTGCAACGTCGGAGACCCGGGTTCGATCCCGACTACGGGTGCTGTCTGTACGGAGTTTGCACGTTCTCCCCGTGACCTGAGTGGATTTTCTCCAAGATATTCGGTTTCCTCCCACACTCCAAAGACGTGCAGGTTTGCAGGTTAATCGGTTTGATATAAATGTAAATTGTTCCTAGTGTGCGTGTAGGATAGGGTTAGTATGTGGGGGTCGCTGGGCGGTGCGGACTCGGTGGGCCGATGGGCCTGTTTCTGTGCAGTGCCTCTCAAGTAAACAAAATGTTTCCGTGCTGTATCGCTAAACTAAACTAAGGTATTAATTTGATTTTTCGTAGGTCAATCCGAATAATATAACTGCCTGCTAGAGAGCGGTCCTGAGCTAATATCTACTCATTGGAGACCCTCGGACAATCTTTGATCGGACTTTACAGGCTTTACCTTGCACTAAATGTTATTGGATAGACTTGGTTTACTGGAAAGACTGGATAGACTTGGTTTATACTCGCTAGAATTTAGGAGATTGAGAGGGGATTTTATAGAAACTTACAAAATTCTTAAGGGGTTGGACAGGCTAGATGCAGGAAGATTGCTCCCGATGTTGGGGAAGTCCAGGACAAGGGGTCACAGCTTAAGGATAAGGGGGAAATCCTTTAAAACCGAGATGAGAAGAACTTTTTTCACGCAGAGAGTGGTGAATCTCTGGAACTCTCTGCCACAGAGGGTAGTCGAGGCTAGTTCATTGGCTATATTTAAGAGGGAGTTAGATGTGGTCCTTGTGGCTAAGGGGATTAGAGGGTATGGAGAGAAGGCAGGTACGGGATACTGAGTTGGATGATCAGCCATGATCATATTGAATGGCGGTGCAGGCTCGAAAACTGCACACAATACTCCAGATGTGGTCCCACCAGGGCCCTGTACAACTGCAGAAGTTCCTCTTTGCTCCTATAATCAACTCCTCTCGTTATGAAGGCCAGTTAGCTTTATTTCACTGCCTGTTGTACCTGCATGCTTACTTTCAATGACTGATAGCCCTCCAAACTTGTCCTATCCATGTACCCATCTGTTTCTTAAACGTTGGTATAGTCCCAGCCTCAACTACCTCCTCTGGCGGCTCGTTCCATACACCCACCACCCTCTGTGTGAAAAAAGTTATCTCTCAGATTCCTATTAAATCTTTTCCCCTTCACCTTGAACCCGTGTCCTCTGGTCCTCGATTCCCCTACTCTGGGCAAGAGACTCTGCACATCTACCCGATCTATTCCTCTCATGGTATTATCCACCTCTATAAGATCACCCCTCACCCCTCATCCTCCTGCGCTCCAAGGAATAGAGACCCAGCATCTACCCGATGTGGTCTCCACTGCCATCTTGGGTTTGAGTGGCATGTCAGTGGGACATCTTCCGGGTAATATGATCTTTTTGCATCAGCTTAGAAACTGTACATGAATTAATGAAAAAGCACCACTTTTGACTTTTCTCCAAATTTACTGAGCAAATTTATGCAATGATAGAAACATAGAAACATAGAAATTAGGTGCAGGAGTAGGCCAATCGGCCCTTCGAGCCTGCACCGCCATTCAATATGATCATGGCTTATCATCCAACTCAGTATCCCGTACCTGCCTTCTCTCCATACCCTCTGATCCCCTTAGCCACAAGGGCCACATCTAACTCCCTCTTAAATATAGCCAATGAACTGGCCTCGACTACCCTCTGCGGCAGAGAGTTCCAGAGATTCACCACTCTCTGTGTGAAAAAAGTTCTTCTCATCTCGGTTTTAATTAAAGGATTTCCCCCTTATCCTTGAGCTGTGACCCCTTGTCCTGGACTTCCCCAACATTGGGAGCAATCTTCCTGCATCTAGCCTGTCCAACCCCTTAAGAATTGTGTAAGTTTCTATAAGATCCCCTCTCAATCTCCTAAATTCTAGAGAGTATAAACCAAGTCTATCCAGTCTTTCTTCATAAGACAGTCCTGACATCCCAGGATTCAGTCTGGTGAACCTTCTCTGCACTCCCTCTATGGCAATAATGTCCTTCCTCAGATTTGGAGACCAAAACTGTACGCAATACTCCAGGTGTGGTCTCACCAAGACCCTGTACAACTGCAGTAGCACCTCCCTGCTCCTATACTCAAATCCTTTTGCTATGAAAGCTACACACATTCATTACACAGAGTAACATTGTTCACTCTAGCAATGAAAAGAACATATATTTCCCTGCTTGATAATTAAGATATTAAAATCAGTGGTTAATTATGTCTCTTCACCATTGATTCATATAAATGTTTACATAAAGGAATTAATTTCACCACGAAAATATTTTATTTTTTGGTAAATGTTCTCACCAATCCCACACCCTTTTTCAATCAATTTTCACATTGTGGATAGAATCTGTCACAATTCCTTTGTGTAACGAGTTATATTATTAGAAATCAACATTGGCCTCTTGAACACACACACAGAAATATAATCCTATCCCTATTCTTTCTTTGTGGTTCTAAAGAAAATCGCAAACTTTTCCGATCTTTGTCATCTGCAGATACGGCAGGGCCATGGTTAAGATCTTCAGTGTTATTCCTCAATGAATTTCTGCTTTTTTTTGACTTTCCCCACAAGAGTCCACTTTCCATCTGCGGTTTTCTCAACTAAATTGTGGAACCGAGCGTGTGTGTGTGGTTATGCTTCATCAGGCATGTGCTTACTTAATTCATACACGCGTGAGCACACACACCGCCAGAGAGACAGACACACGCAGACAGGCACACGCAGAAACTCACATGCAGACACATACACACGTAGATACACGAAGGCACACAGGCAGACACACACATGCAGAAACACAGACACGCACACACACCCACACTCAATAACACACATAAATACACACACACTCCCTGACACTCACACACACACAGGCATAAATACACACACACTCACTGACACACACACACGAAGACACACACACGCAGACAGACACACAAAGCCACATACAGACAGACACATGCACACACAGACTCAGTAACACATGCAGACACAAATACACACGCACACACATATAAATGACTATCTGGTATTTCCTGTTGCATTCGATTGATTACAGATCTATTTAGTTTCCACCACCATTGTACTTGTTCTTTCTCCAGAGCCTTCTCCAGGGCAGCTCCCAGTCTCTGGAACTCCCTCCCCCAACTGATCCGCAATTCCGTGTCCCTCACCATCTTCCAGTCCCGCCTCAAGACCCATCTCTTCACCTCTGCCTATCCTCAGCCTCACGTCCCCCTCCCTTTTCATCTGTGCATTAATTGCCTCATATTGTGTTTTGAATTGAATTCTGTCTTTACTTTGTGTACTAGTAATGTCTCTACTATTTATTTCATTCCCCTTACATGTTTTTCCTCTACCTGCTAAAGTTTTGTAAGGTGTCCTTGAGACTCTTGAAAGGTGCCCATAAATAACATTTATTATTATTATTAGGATTATTAGGGAACATTTCGGCAATTCTGCCGGCAGGAATTTGCAACAAGATGCCTTTTCTCTCCAGAAGCCGTCAAAATGGACCATTTGTCCTACAGTCACTGTGGAATGAGTAATAGGTTTCATTATGGAGACTCGCCCTTCAATATTTTTGCGGAGATTTCGAGATTCCTTAGTGAATTTTTTCAGTGGAGACTTTAATCAAAAACGGGGCAACAGTAGAACCGAAGATTTGGTAAGACTGTTTGATTAAACATTAAACAGGAGGCACGGTGGCGCAGCGGTAGAGTTGCTGCCTCACAGCGCCAGAGACCTGGGTTCGATCCCGACTATGGGCGCTGTCTGTACGGCGTTTGTAAGTTCTCCCCGTGACCTGCGTGGGATTTCTCTGGGAGCTCCGGTTTCCTCCCACACTCCAAAGACGTACAAGTTGTACTCGCTAGAATTTAGAAGATTGAGGGGGGATCTTACAGAAACTTACAAAATTCTTAAGGGGTTGGACAGGCGAGATGCAGGGAGATTGTTCCCGATGTTGGGGAAGTCCAGAACAAGGGGTCACAGTTTAAGGATAAGGGGGAAATCTTTTAGGACCGAGATGAGGAAAACATTTTTCACAAAGAGAGTGGTGAATCTCTGGAATTCTCTGCCACAGAAGGTAGTTGAGGCCAGTTCATTGGCTATATTTAAGAGGGAGTTAGATGTGGCCCTTGTGGCTAAAGGAATCAGTGGGTATGGAGAAAAGGCAGGTACAGGATACTGAGTTGGATGATCAACCATGATCATATTGAATGGCGGTGCAGGCTCGAAGGGCCGAATGGCCTACTCCTGCACCTATTTTCTATGTTTCTAGGTTAATTGGCTTGGAGTAAATGTAAAATTGTCCCCAGTGTGTGTTAGTGTGTGGGTTTCTCCGGGTGCTCCGGTTTCCTCCCACACACCAAAGACGTGCAGATTTGTAGGTTAATTGGCTTCGGTAAAAATTGTAAATTGTCCCTAGTGTGTGTGTGTGTGTGTGTGTGTGTGTGTGTGTGTGTGTGTGTGTGTGTGTGTGTGTGTGTGTGTGTGTGTGTGTGTGTGTGTGTGTGTGTGTGTGTTAGTGTGCGGGGGATCGCTGGTCGGTGCGGTCTCGGTGGGCCGAAGGGCCTGTTTCCGCGCTGTATCTCTAAACAAAACGAAAGTAAACTAAATAAGTTAAGGGCCTGTCCCACTTACGCGACTTTTTCGGAGACTGCCGGCACCCGTCATAGGTCCTTGCAGGTCGCCGAAAATGTCCAACATGTTGAAAATCCAGCGGCGACCAGAACAAGGTACGACTCTTTGGGCGACTACTCACGACCATACAGGCTTCACCCCGTGACATGTCGCCTGTACGGTCGTGAGTCGTCTCCTCAGTCGCCCAAAGAGTCGTGGCGTCTTTCTGGTCGCCGCTGGATTTTCAACAAAGTTTGCCGAAAAAGTCACGTAAGTGGGACAGGCTCATTAGTAAGACAGAATTAGATACGCTCAATATTTTAAAGGCATCTTTTTGTGACATTACCTGCTCCTGGAATATCTTTGCCAGAGGGGCGCAGTCCGTCGATTTAATAAATCTGACAACTTCACACACGGACCATTCCAACGGGTTACTCTGCAGAACCAGCTTCTCTTCCTCATGTTGCCTGATTTCCTACATGGACACAAAACAGCATGTCCAGTAGTTATCACACCATGTTAGAACTAATATATTTTAGACAATAGACAATAGGTGCAGCCATAGTCAATTCGAAGTTCACTTCTGACACCATGTGTAAAGTACTATTGACACCGTCATCAAAATTCATAAGTACTTTAATCAGAATACATACAGAGACCACAGCAATAGTTACTGTAGGCTCGAAGACTTAGGTAAAACTAAAACAGTATGGCTGCTCGTATTCCACACGATACCAATGGACAATAGACAATAGGTGCAGGAGGAGGCCATTTGGCCCTTCGAGCCAGCACCGCCATTGAAAGTGATCATGGCTGATCAGCCACAATCAGTACCCCATTCCTGCCTTCTCCCCATATCCCCTGACTCCGCTATCTTTAAGAGCCCTATCTAGCTCTCTCTTGAAAGTATCCAGAGAACCGGCCTCCACCGCCCTCTGAGGCAGAGAATTCCACAGACTCACAACTCTCTGCGAGAAAAAAGCATTTCCTCGTCTCCATTCTAAATGGCTTACCCCTTATTTTTTTTTAATGGTGTATTGTCTTTCCAAATCATGTCTAATCAATTTAATTTACCACTGGTGGACTCCAATCAAGTTGTAGAAACGTCTCAAGGATAAACAATGGGAACAAGATGAACCTAAGCTGAATTTTGAGTGTCATACTCATGTAAATGTGATGTTTCAGTTATTTCTTTTTAATTACTTTGCAAACATTTCTAAACACCTTTTTTCACTACTTCATTCTGGGGTATTGTGTGTAGATTGATGGTAAAAAAAATGAATGTAATCCTTTTTAAAATAAGGCTGTAATGTAACAAAATGTGGGAAAAAGTTGAAGGGGTCTGAATACTTTCTGAATGCACTGTATAGTCTTTCCACTGACTGGTTAGCATGCAACAAAAGCTTTTCATTGTACCTCGGTACACGTGACTATAAACTAGACTGTACTTCACCGCACTTTCTGCAAATATTTAGGAACTATTTATTTCTTTAAAAATTGCTTTTGTCTTTTAGAGATCTTGAGTTTCGTTTAGACAAAAGTAGACAAAAATACTGGAGAAACTCAATGGGTGAGGCAGCATCTGTGGAGCGAAGGAATAGGTGAAGTTTCGGGTCGAGATCCTTCTTCAGACTGATGGGGGGGGCGGGAAGAAGAAAGGAAGAGGCGGAGACAGTGGGCTGAGGGAGAGCTGGGAAGGTGTGGAGAAAGCAGGGACTACCTGAAATTAGAGAAGTCAATGTTCATACCGCTGGGGTGTAAACCGCCCTGGCGAAATATGAGGTGCTGCTCCTCCAATTTACGGTGGGACTCACTCTGGCCATGGAGGAGGCTCAGGACAGAAAGGTCGGATTTGGAATGGGAGGGGGAGTTGAAGCGCTGGTTTGAAGATCGGGTAGACGCACGGAATCTCTTGCCCAGCGTTGGGGAATCGAGGACCAGAGGACATAGGTTCAAGGTGAAGGGGGAAAAGATTTAATAGGAACCCGAAGGGTAACTTTATCACACAAAGGGTGGTGGGTGTATGGAACGAGCTGCCAGAGGAGGTAGTTGAGGCTGGGACTATCCCAACGTTTAAGATACAGTTAAACAGGCACATGGATAGGACAGGTTTGGAGGGATACGGGCCAAGCGCAGGCAGGTGGGACTAGTGTAGATGGGACATGTTGGGCCGAAGGGCCTGTTTCCGCACTGTATCACTCCATGACTCGATGACAGACATTCACTATCTGGGTCACATTCGATGAGCAAATTAACGAGCTAATTGATGCCTGAGGAACAACACACCATCGTGAGTTAATGCCTTGTGAGAGGAAGGGAATAACGTGGTAATGCCAACCACATCTTCATGTCAGCCCATATTTGTACGCAATCTGTGGCAATATTATCCAATTATTGCACAATATATTAATATAGAGAACCCAATTACCAGTTTTGATTAGCAGTAATTTAATTTCCTTTGCTCTCTTTTGTGAAAAAGTCTAAATGAAAGAATTGTCTTAATTTTATCATGTGGAAATGGAATTCTCATCAAAGATAATACGGAATTACAAGACTCTATTCCTTGGAGCTCAGGAGGCTGAGGGGTGATCTTATATAGGCGTATAAAATCATGAGGGGAATAGATCGGGTGAATGCGGGTGGTCTTTTACTCAGGGTAGGGGAATTAAAAACAGGGGGACATAGGTTTAGGATGAGTGGGGCACGATTTAGTACAAAACTGAGGGGGGCATTTTTTAAAAACAGGTGAAAAGACAAAAGGTATTTCATGTTTCATGTATATTAAACATAGAAAATAGGTGCAGGAGTAGGCCATTCGGCCCTTCGAGCCTGCACCGCCATTCAATATGATCATGGCTGATCATCCAACTCAGTATCCTGTACCTGCCTTCTCTCCATACTCCCTGATCCCTTTAGCCACAAGGGCCACATCTAACTCCCTCGTAAATATAGCCAATGAACTGTGGCCTCAACTATCTTCTGTGGCAGAGAGTTCTACAGATTCACCACTCTGTGTGTGTTTTTTTCTGACAGTTGGCAGATCAATTTCACCATGGGCGGTCAAGGTGGCGCAGCGGTAGAGCTACCGCCTTACAGCGAATGCAGCGCCGGAGACCCGGGTTCGATCCCGACTACGGGTGCTGCCGGTACGGAGTTTGCACGTTCTCCCCGTGAACCGCGTGGGTTTTCTCCGGGTGCTCCGGTTTCCTCCCACACTCCAAAGACGTGCAGGTTTGTAGGTTAATTGGCTTCGGTATAAGTGTAAATTGTCCCTTCGTGTGTGTAGGATGGTGTTAGTATGCGGGGATCGCTGGTCGGCGCGGACCCGGTGGGCCGAAGGGCCTGTTTCGCCGCTGTATCTCTAAACTAAAACTAAATTTCACTCCTGGGATGAACAAAGTTCTATCAGATCGTATGAGGTTAGAAGGCGCTCGAAATGTGAAGCCAGAGGAAGGAATACTGGTGGAAGGGAATAGGAGAAATCGATGTTCGTAACGCAAGCTATCCTAGCGAAATACGAGGTGCTGTTCTCCATAGTAATAGAGTGATACAGCGTGAAAACAGGTGCTTCAGCCCACCTTGACCAACATGTACCATCTACACTAGTCCCACCTGCCTGTGTTTGGTCCATATCCCTCCAAACCTGTCCTATCCATGTACCTGTCTAACTGTTTCTTAAATGTTGGGATAGTCCCAGCCTCAACTACCTCCTCCGGCAGCTCGTTCCATACACCCACCACCCTTTGTGTGAAAAAGCTACCCCTCAGATTCCTATTAAATCTTTTCCCCTTCACATTGAACCTGTGTCCTCTGGTCCTCGATTCCCCTACTCTGGGCAAGAGACTCTGTGCGTCTACCCGATCTATTCCTCTCATGATTTTGTACACCTCTATAAGACCTCTCTTTATCCTCCTGCGCCCCAAGGAATAGAGACCCAGCCTGCTCAACCTCACTGTGGCAATGGAGGTGGCCCAGGACAGTGAGGTCCATATGGAAAAGCACACATTATGGATAGGTGACGTTTCACAGAGTGTTGGAGTAACTCAGCGGGTGCAGCAGCATCTATGGAGCTAAGGAAATAGGCAACGTTTCGGGTCGAAACCCTTCCGGGTTTCGGCCCGAAACGTTGCCTATTTCCAGAAGGGTTTCGGCCCGAAACGTTGCCTATTTCCTTCGCTCCATAGATGGTGCTGCACCATAACTCAGCGGGTCAGGCAGCATCTGTGGAGAACATGGATAGGTGACGTTTCACAGAGTGCTGGAGTAACTCAGCGGGTCAGGCAGCATCTGTGGAGAACATGGATAGGTGACGTTTCACAGAGTGCTGGAGTAACTCAGTGGGTTAGGCAGCATCTGTGGAGAACATGGATAGGTGATCAGTCTGAAGAAGGATCTTGACCCGAAACATCACCTATCCATGTTCTCCAGAGATGCTGCCTGACCCGCTGAGTTACTCCAGCACACTGTGTGTGTTATTTCTCCACTCATGTTTTGTGAGCATGTTGCAGGGTCATTAAATTCACTGCCCACCGGGTCCGCGCCGACCAGCGATCCCCGCACACTAACACTATCCTACACACACTAGGGATAATTTACAATTCATGCCGAGCCAAGTAAACCTGAGGTGGACACAAACTCAGCAGGTCAGGCAGCATCTCCAGAGGGAAGGAACCTGCACATCTTTGGATATGTTCCACGGGGAAACCCCCCGGCAACGGAAACGGCCATTGGCCGCGGTTGGCTGCGCGCCTCGTGCCATTTACCTTTGGCGCCGAGCATTTGAGGGAATCGTACTTGTCGTCCTCAGACAGCGAGAAGGTCCGAGCCCTCCTCTTCCGCCGCGCGCTGTCCACGATGTACGGCCGCGGCTGTTCTGACGACGATCGCAACCGTGCTTGGGGCTTGGGTTTGATGTCAGGAATTTCAGACGACGTGTCTGTTTGATCATCGCGCTGTTCCGAGCTGGATCCATCACTCGCGCTATCATCATCGCCCGCCTCAAGACTATCCTCCTTGTCATCACCATTTTCCTACAGTACCAGGTAAATATAAAACATTACACGAGTAAACAAGTTGGGAGGTCACGTTGCAGTTATAGACAATAGACAATAGGTGCAACAGGTGCAGGAGTAGGCCATTTGGCCCTTCCAGCCAGCACCGCCATTCAATGTGATCATGGCTGATCATCCCCAATCAGTACCCCATTCCTGCCTTCTCCCCGTATCCCCTGACTCCGCTATTTTTAAGAGCCCTAATCTAGCTCTTTCTTGAAACTGGTAGACTCCAATCAAGTTGTAGAAACGTCTCAAGCTATCTTTAAGAACCCTATCTAGCTCTTCCTTGAAAGTATCCAGTGGCTGGGCTTGTACACTCTGGAGTTTAGAAGGATGAGAGGATATCTTATCCTAACATATAAGATTATTAAAGGTTTGGACACGCTAGAGGCAGGAAACATGTTCCCGATGTTGGGGGAGTCCAAAACCAGGGGCCACACAGTTTAAGAATAAGGGGTAAGCCATTTAGAACGGAGACGAGGAAACACTTTTTCTCACAGAGAGTTGTGAGTCTATGGAATTCTCTGCCTCAGAGGGCGGTGGAGGCCGGTTCTCTGGATGCTTTCAAGAGAGAGCGAGATAGGGCTCTTAAAGATAGCGGAGTCAGGGGATATGGGGAGAAGGCAGGAACGGGGTACTGATTGGGGATGATCAGCCATGATCACATTGAATGGCGGTACTGGCTCGAAGGGCCGAATGGCCTACTCCTGCACCTGTTGTCTATCCAGCAGCCTCACGAGAAGGCCCAGTGACAAGAGATCAATAACAACCCCAAGGTCAGATGCACTAATTGGCCTTATCTGCACACGGGCCATGGTTGGTGAGAATGTATGTACAAGAGGCTTCTGAAATAAACATGAGACAAGCTGTCTGGCTCAGCTAAATGTTTAAGAAGGAGCTGCAGATGCTGGAAAATCGAAGGTAGACAAAAATGCTGGAGAAACTCAGCGGGCGAGGCAGCAACTATGGAGCGAAGGAATGGGTGGCGTTTCGGGTCGAGACCCGGCAGTGTCTATGGAGCGAAGGAATAGGCGACGTTTCGGGTCGAGACCCTTCCGGGTCTCGACCCGAAACGTCACCTATTCCTTCGCTCCATAGATGCTGCCTCACCCGCTGAGTTCATAGAAAAATAGAAAATAGGTGCAGGAGGAGGCCATTTGGTCCTTCGAGCCAGCACCGGCATTCATTCTGATCGGCCCCAATTAATAACCCGTGCCTGCTTTCTCCCCATATCCATTGACTCCACTAGCCCCTAGAGCTCTATTTAACTCTCTCTTAAATCCATCCAGTGACTTGGCCTCCACTGCCCTCTGTGGCAGGGAATTCCACAAATTCACAACTCTCTGGGTGAAAAAGTTTTTTCTCGCCTCAGTCTTAAACGACCTCCCCGTTATTCTAAAGATCCTGCAGTGTTTTTTGCACCTCTTTGTCCTCCAGCATTTTTTGGTCTACCAGGCTCAGCTAAGTGTCGTTTGTTCTCTGCTATCTATAGCGGGAGTCAGTAGATCAGACGGATGAAACGTCTGTGATACCTGTGGGGCAAAGTCTACTGAAGTCGATGATCGTTTCTTCTTTTGCACGAAGCAGGACCTCCGCTTCTTCCTCCGTCGAGCCGGCTTCTTGTTGTTGCTCTCCATGCTGCTGTGCCCCACGGGAGGTCGGACGATTTTCTTTTTCTTTCCGTAGTAATAAGCTGGAGCGACAAAAGTGAAACAAAAAAGGATCGCGTTACCCTCTCACCCTGGCCAAAAAACTCTTTGAATCACTTCCCTCTGGAAGGCAACTCCGGACTGTTGGCTGCAAACTCCCCCCCCATTGATGAACTGTACACTGCAAGGGCCAGGAAGCGAGCGGGCAAGATCATCTCTGACCCCTCTCACCCTGGCCACAAACTCTTTGAATCACTTCCCTCTGGAAGGCGACTCCGGACTGTCAAAGCTGCCACAGCCAGCCATAAAAACAGCTTTTTTCCACGATTAGTAGCTCTACTCAACAGCTCAAAATCTGTATTTAAGAAGGAACTGCAGATGCTGGAAAATCAAAGGTAGACAAAAATGCCGGAGAAACTCAGCAGGTGCAGTAGCATCTATGGGGCGAAGGAAATAGGCAACGTTTCGGGACGACATTTCCTTCGCTCCATAGATGCTGCTGCACCCGCTGAGTTTCTCCAGCATTTTTGTGTACCAACCAAAAATCTGTAGCCTCCTTTTGCTCTGGTATTTTATTTAATTCACACGTTTAATCGATTATATTTTATTATTAATGTTTAATGTTTTATGCGTCATTCCTAACTGTCACTGTATGTCATGTTGTCACTTGCGGGCGGAGCACCAAGGCAAATTCCTTGTATGTGAATACTTGGCCAATAAACCTATTCATTCATTCATGTTATTGTACATGAATATACATCGGAGGCCATGATGGCGCAGCGGTAGAGTTGCCGCCTTACAGCGCTTGCAGCGCCGGAGGCCCGGGTTCGATCCTGACTACGGGTGCTGTCGGTACGGAGTTTGCACGTTCTCCCCGTGACCTGCCTGGGTTTTCTCTGAGATCTTCGGTTTCCTCCCGCACTCCAAAGACGTACAGGTGTGTAGGTTAATTGGCTTGCTGCATGTGTAAATTGTCCTTAGAAACATATAAAATAGGTGCAGGAGTAGGCCATTCGGCCCTTCGAGTCTGCACTGCCATTCAATATGATCATGGCTGATCATCCAACTCAGTATCCTGTACCTCCCTTCTCTCCATACCCCCTGCTCCCTTTAGCCACAAGGGC
Source organism: Leucoraja erinaceus (assembly GCF_028641065.1). Classification (NCBI taxonomy): domain Eukaryota; kingdom Metazoa; phylum Chordata; class Chondrichthyes; order Rajiformes; family Rajidae; genus Leucoraja; species Leucoraja erinaceus. The sequence continues at coordinate 34,852,425 of NC_073398.1, read as the reverse complement.
CACATCTAACTCCCTCTTAAATATAGCCAATGAACTGGCCTCAACTACCTTCTGTGGCAGAGAATTCCACAGATTCACCACTCTCTGTGTAAAAAATGATTTTCTCATCTCGGTCCTAAAAGACTTCCCTCTTATCCTTAAACTGTGACCCCCATGTTCTGGACTTCCCCAACATCGGGAACAATCTTCCTGCATCTAGCCTGTCCAACCCCTTAAGTATTTTGTAAGTTTCTATAAGATCCCCCCTCAATCAGAGCTCTGATCGGAATGGGAAATGTGGAACCACAAAGGAAAAAAGTACAATACAAAATGCTGGAGAAAATCAGCAGGTCAGGCAGCATCTGTGGAGGGAAATGGACAGGCAACGTCTCAGGTGCCAACATAGGAGTGAACCGGACAGCACCCTAGCTTGTGGAAGGGCCGTTCAGAAGCCTGATGACAGAGGGGAAGAAGCTGTTCCTGAGTCTGGTGGTGCGCGCTTTCAAGTTTCTGTACCTTCTACCAGACGGGAGCGGGGAGAAGAAGGAATGACCGGGGTGGGACAGGGACAAGTCTTTGATGATGTCGGCTGCATTCCCGAGGCAGCGTGAAGTGTAGATGGAGTCAATGGTGGGGAGTGTGGTGTGTGTGATGGACTGGGCTACATCTACAATGGTGGGGAGTGTGGTATGTGTGATGGACTGGGCTACATCTACAATGGTGGGGAGTGTGGTATGTGTGGGCTACATCTACAATGGTGGGGACTGGGCTACATCTACAATGGTGGGGAATGTGGTCTGTGTGATGGACTGGGCTACATCTACAATGGTGGGGAGTGTGGTCTGTGTGATGGACTGGGCTACATCTACAATGGTGGGGAGTGTGGTGTGTGTGTGATGGACTGGGCTACATCTACAATGGTGGGGAGTGTGGTGTGTGTGATGGACTGGGCTACATCTACAATGGTGGGGAGTGTGGTGTGTGTGTGTGACTGGGCTACATCTACAATGTGGTGTGGTGTGTGTGATGGACTGGGCTACATCTACAATGGTGGGGAGTGTGGTGTGTGTGTGTGACTGGGCTACATCTACAATGGTTCCAGTGTACCTGTACTTACTATATTTAGTTTTTGTGTGAATGGAGCAGTTTTCGGGGCATTTATCAGTCACCATGAGTGGCCCGAACAGGTTGGGGCAGCATTCTAACTTCATGCACGTCCTTCTGCAGAAGTCAGCGACTCGATCAGCGGTCCTGACGATTTTCATCATCGCTCGGTACGTCTTTCCTTTGTACCTGAAAATACAGACCATCCATTTGAAGCCAATTTGCAAAACATTCCAACTGAGAGTTGCTGAATCTGACGCCACTGGAAATGTTCGATGAGGAAAGTGAAAGTTAAACAGAGCTGATAGGTGATAGGAGCAGAATTAGGCCGTTCGGCCCATCACGTCTACCCCACCATTCAATCACGGCTGATCTATCTCTCCCTCCTAACCCCATTCTCCCCATAACCCCTGACACCCGTACTAATCTAGAATCTATCTACCTCTGCCTTAAAAATACCCACTGCTTGGCCTCCTCAACCGTCTGTGGCAATGAGTTCCAGATTCACCACCCTCCGACTAAAGAAATTCCTCCTCATCTCCTCCGCCCTGAAGGAACGTCCTCTAATTCTGAGGCTGCATACATTTACAGTGCAGAGATGCACAATGAAGGAAATAATTTGAATAACGTTTAGAGCAAGGCAAAGTCACCAACAAGGTAGATCAATCACTATTGCTGATTTGATCCATGTCTGGTTTTGCTATAGCTGACCCGATCCATACTCCATGTCGGGTTTCCACTATGTCATCGTGTGGAATGCAAGCAGCCATACTGTTTTAGATTTACGTAAGACTTCAAGCCTACAGTAACTATTGCTATGGTCTCTGTATGTATAGGGGGGTTGCACGTAAGGTCATCGGGTCAAAGGGCGAGAACCTTATTCAGCAATTGGATTTAGAAATGCGATTCAAAGAGCTTTTGTAAGGACCCTGGCAGCTTCCGGCACTCACTGTTAACACACGGGAACGCGTACTTTCTTACATCAAAATTTTAGAGGTGATTAGGTGGGGCTTTGCGCTAAAATAAGGTGGGAACCACTGGTTTAGCTGTCATTGAAAAGCGGGCAAAGTCACCAACTCTGAGATCAATCACGAGCGCAAAGGATCCGTGTCTGGCGGCTGAAGGAGCGCCATAATCGGGTCAGTTGCACACTATCCCCCCGGGAGTCCAGCCACGGCTTCTCCCTCAGCCCCGTCTCCCCCTGTTGGCCTCACTGTCACGGGCTGTGGGTCAGCAGCACCCACACAGGGGGCCGGGGGAACAAGGGTCTGGGGCCGGGCCAGGGCTCTCGGGGGAAGAAGGGCCTCGCCTGTGCTGATAGCCATAGTAAATGCTTACCTGCAGTTCACCGCGTGCCCTCCAGTTGCCGTTGCGTGGCAACAGTACGGGTCCCTGGTCGTGACCTCGACTCGGTGCAACCTCCCTAATCTTATTAAAGTACTTATGAATTTTGATGACGGTGTCAATAGTACTTTACACATGGTGTCAGAAGTGACTTTGGCTGCCATTCTGGACTAATCACGCCTTTATATACTAGCTGACAGCGATATACCTACTTGGCTTTCAACGTCTCGTCCTGACAGTTCCAGTCTGGGTCCTCCTCTAGCTGTAGTTCCCGCAACACACGGCCGGGTTTGTACGCTGCATTGATCAACAGCGTGAGAACCTGTTTTAAAAGACACACAAAGAAAGCACAGTCGATCAATCCTGAGGCTTTCAAGAACACGGCAAGCTCCGGGATCGGGCCCCTTCCGCCCGCAATATCTATGCCGAACCCGAGGCCAAAAACAAGTTCCTCGTCCCAGTTCTCCCGCCAGTCTTACTGTCTCCGCCTACATTCTATCTTTGTCCCGCCCCCTCCCCTGACATCAGTCTGAAGAAGGGTCTCGACCCGAAACTTCAACCATTCCTTCTCTCCAGAGATGCTGCCGGTCCCGCTGAGTTACTCCAGTATTTTGTGTCTGTCTTTGGTTTAAACCAGCATCTGCAGTTCCTTCCTACACATAGATATGCTGGATTACTTTTCTGCAGGATAGATGATGATTGAACATTAGAGCATCAGCATGCCTCAGAAATGATCACCTGTTCATTTATAAGCAACCTTGGCTGACCAAGTAAACTTACCGATACTTTTCCACCCAGCTTACCTCTTTGAGAACAAGGACGCATTTGCCAGGTCCAACAGACTGAGGCAGTTCTGCGATCCGCCCTTTGTTTAAATATGGACCAGAGAAGCAGCGATGATTGAAATATATCTTGGGAAAGCAATATTTGCCATTGGTGGTTCCTGCGGAATGAAAAAAGATAAAATAAGATCTGAGTCATAGAATGATACAGTGTGGAAACAGGCCCTTCGGCCCAACTTGCCCACACCGGCCAACAATGTCCCACCTGCCTGCGCTTGGTCCATATCCCTCCAAACCTGTCCTATCCATCCATGTACCTGACTAACTGTTTCTTAAATGTTGGGATAGTCCCTGCCTCAAGTACCTCCTCCGGCAGCTCGTTCCATACACCCCCCACCCTTTGTGTGAAAAAGTTACCCCCCAGATTCCTATTAAATCTTTTCCCCTACTCTGGGCAAGAGAATCTGTGCATCTACCCGATCTATTCCTCTCATTGAGTCACAGAGTGTGGAAACAGGCCCTTCGGCCCAACTTGCTCACGTCGGCCAACATGTCCCAGCTACACTAGTGTTTAAGGCAGAGATAGATAGATTCTTGATTAGTGCGGGTGTCAGGGGTTATGGGGAGAAGGCAGGAGAATGGGGTTAGGGGAAGAGATAGATCAGCCATGATCGAATGGCGGGGTGGACTTGATGGGCCGAATGGCCTAATTCTGCTATCATCACTTATGAACGAACTTATTCTGTTTCTGTGACTTATGAAAGCATCACTTATGGAAACGAGAAGCCTTTCAAAACTCACCTGGATCTGTTGACATGGTGGATGAGTCTGGAGGGATTGTCTCAGCAGGTGTGGATTGGAGCCTAGTTTCACAAACAAAAAAAATCAGTACACAAAAACTCAGAAGTACAACAAGAGATGCCGAAATCTTGCACCAAGTAACGCAAGGCAGCATTACAAGAAACATGCAGATGCCGAAATCTTGCGCATCTGGAAAACAAGGTGAGTGCACAGAGTGCTGTAGTAACTCAGCGGGTCAGGCAGCATCTGTGGAGAACATGGATAGGTGACGTTTCACAGAGTGCTGGAGTAACTCAGCGGGTCAGGCAGCATCTGCGGAGAACTGGGGGTGACGTTTCACAGGATAGCAGCGGGTCAGGCAACATTTGTGGAAAAACGTGTGGGGAGTGCTGGAGTTTCTTCAGGCAGACTGCTATTTAGCACAGTATCCTTTTCTTCAGAACTATTCAGTATTCTTATTTCCTGTTATAACACACAGAGATCGGAGGAAAAGGAACGGGTGACATTTCAGGTCGAGACCCTGTTTCAGACAGATTCAGGCAAGAGGGAAACGAGAGATATGAAAAGGTACATAGAACAAAAATAAATGAAAAATATGCAAAGGAGCAAATCAAGGCCAGCAATGATGCTCAAGGAAAGGTGCCCACAATGGTCCATTGCAGCTTTATACATGACTCTTAACATACAAATCATATTTGAACTGTATGAATGAATTGACCAAGTATTCACATACAAGGAATTTGCCTTGGTGCTCCGCCCGCAAGTGACAACATGACATCCAGTGACAGTTAGGAATGACACATAAAACGTTAAACATCTACATGTGATATAATTTAATTATGAACTCACTGTTTTTCTGGCTGCACCACCGCAATCTTCTTCTGTTTCTGACCTGTTAGTTAGTGAAAAGAGAGATGAGCTCCAAGGCACAGATACTCAACTTCCATGTAACCCGAGATAAGACACAAAAACGGCGGCACAGCGGTAGAGTAGGTGCCTCACAGCGCCTGAGACCCGGGTTCGATCCCGACTACGGGTGCTGTCTGTACGGAGTTTGCAAGCTCGCCCCGTGACCTGCGTGTGTTTTCACCCAGATCTTCGGTTTCCTCCCATCCTCCAAAGATGTTCAGGGTTGTAGGTTAATTGGCTTCGGTGTACGTGTCAAATTGTCCCTCGTGGGTGGAGGGCGGTGATAATGTGCGGGGATCGCTGGGTCGGCGTGGACTCGGTGGGCCGAAGGACCTGTTTCCGCTCTCTATCTCATAAACTAAACTACTCTCCAATTCATTCCTGCTTCTCTATAGAACGCCACATCATTTCATGAGGAATCGAATATAGGAGCAAAGAGGTCCTTCTGCAGTTGTACAGGGCCCTAGTGAGACCACACCTGGTGTATTGTGTGCAGTTTTGGTCCCCTAATTTGAGGAAGGACATTCTTGCTATTGAGGGAGTGCAGCGTAGGTTTACAAGGTTAATTCCTGGGATGGCGGGACTGTCATATGCTGAGAGAATGGAGCGGCTGGGCTTGTACACTTTGGAGTTTAGAAGGATGAGAGGGCATCTCATTGAAACATATAAGATTATTAAGGGCTTGTACACGCTAGAGGCAGGAAACATGTTGCCGATGTTGGGGGAGTCCAGAACCAGGGGCCACACAGTTTAAGAATAAGGAGTAAGCCATTTAGAACGGAGACGAGGAAACACTTTTTCACACAGAGAGTTGTGAGTCTGTGGAATTCTCTGCCTCAGAGGGCGGTGGAGGCAGGTTCTCTGGATGCTTTCAAGAGAGAGCTAGATAGAGCTCTTAAAAATAGCGGAGTCAGGGGATATGGGGAGAAGGCAGGAACGGGGTACTGATTGGGGATGATCAGTCATGATCACATTGAATGGCGGTGCTGGCTCGAAGGGCCAAATGGCCTCTACTCCTGCACCTATTGTCTATTGTCAACAATGTTGGCAGAGCGTGGTGGTGTGCCATACCGCCCTTCGGCCCAACTCGGCCGTGCTGACCAAGGTTCCGCGCTGTATCCCGAAACTAAACTATCAAACAACAACTACTCCAGTAAGTGGACCATCGGTTGGAGTTGAGCAGTGGGCACTTTCCCTAGAGATACTTACAGACTACATGACACGGAGGCGTTAGAGGATATCCATTGGCTTCACACCAACCGACTGGGAAAATATCCATCGACTCCACATCAACGATGTATTCCGGGATGGAGTTCTTTGAGTCTGGCATACAGATAAGTCACAAAATAAATGGGATTCCTCAATAAACCAACAATGGTCCATTGCAGCTTCATACAGGTTGCACAGTGTCACAGCCTCCAACACCTGCCTCTTTGGGAGACCATCGGTCGACCTTTAATTGAACTTTATCTTGCGCCAATGGCTGTACTTTTTTTTCCTCTTCATCTTGAACTAGTGGTGCAGCGGTAAAGTTGCTGCCTCACGGAGCCAGTGACCAGGGTTCTATCCTGACTACGGGCGCTGTCTGTACGGAGTTTGTACATTCTCCCCGTGAACTGTGTGGGTTTTCTCCGGGATCTCCGGCGATAATTCCCCTCGCACACTTTGTAGGTCAATTGGCTTCCATAAATGTGTCCCTCGTGTGTAGGATAGGACTAGTGTGCCGGGGAATCGCTGGTCGGCGCGGACGAAGGGACTGCTTCCGCGCTGTATCTCTAAACCAAACTAAAAAAAACCCCCAGCACTTTGAGTCTTTTTTTTTGTATCTCTCACCTAAAATAAACCACAGGGAGACAAAAAATGCTGGAGAAACTCAGCGGGTGAGGC